>NC_080378.1:108754268-109101708 GCF_014773155.1 Arachis stenosperma
AGCAATGGCAAGCCTTTTCCATCATCTTCTCAGCAACAGACAGAGAATTCTAAGCAGAACTCCTCTGACTTAGCAACCATGGTCTCTGATCTAATCAAAACCACTCAAAGTTTCATGACTGAAACAAGGTCTTCCATTAGGAATTTGGAAGGACAAGTGGGACAGCTGAGCAAGAAAGTTACTAAACTCCCTCCAAGTACTCTTCCAAGCAACACAGAAGAAAATCCAAAAGGAGAGTGCAAAGCCATCAATATGGCCGAATTTGGAGAGGATGGAGAGGAAGTGGACGCCACTGAGGAAGACCTCAATGGGCGTGCACTAGCCTCCAATGAGTTCCCCAATGAGGAACCATGGGAATCTGGGACTCAAAATGAGACCATAGAGATTCCATTGGACTTACTTCTGCCTTTCATGAGCTCTGATGAGTATTCTTCCTCTGAAGAGGATGAGTATGTCACTGAAGCAAGTTGCAAGCAATCATGAAGCTAAATGACAAGTTATTTGGAAATGAGACTGGGAGGATGAACCTCCTTTGCTCACCAAAGCTGGATGACTTGTCAGAAATTACCTCAAAAGAAACAAGACCCTGGGAAGTTTTCTATACCTTGTACCATAGGCACCATGACCTTCAAGAAGGCTCTGTGTGACTTAGGGTCAAGTGTAAACCTCATGCCTCTCTCAGTAATGGAGAAGCTAAGGATCTTTGAGGTACAAGCTGCAAAAATGTCACTAGAGATGGCAGACAACTCAAGAAAACAAGCTTATGGACTTGTAGAGAATGTTTTGGTTAAGATTGAAGACCATTACATCCCTACTGATTTCATAATCCTAGAGACTGGGAAATGCATGGATGAAACCATCATCCTTGGCAGACCTTTCCTAGCCACAGCAAAGGCTGTGATTGATGTTGATAGAGGTGAACTAATCATCCAAGTGAATGGAGAATCCTTTGTGTTTAAGGCTCAAGGATATCCCTCTGTCACCATAGAGATGAAGCATGAAGAGCTTCTCTCAAATCAGAGTCAAGAAGAGCCCCCACAGTCAAACTCTAAGTTTGGTGTTGGGAGGCCACAACCAAACTCTAAGTTTGGTGTTGAACCCCCACATTCAAACTCTAAGTTTGGTGTTGGGAGGTTCCAACCTTGCTCTGAGTATCTGTGAGGCTCCATGAGAGCCCTCTGTCAAGCTATTGACATTAAAGAAGCGCTTGTTGGGAGGCAACCCAATATTATATTTTACATATTTTCTTGTGTTATTTTATTTTATTTTGTAGGTTGATGATCATAAGAAGTCACAAAATTAATTGAAAAAGCAAAAACAGAATGAAAAACAGGATGAAAAACAGCACACCCTGGAGGAAGATGCTGCTGGCGTTCAAACGCCAGTAAGCCTAGCAGTTGGGCGTTTAATGCCCAGTCTGGCACCATTCTGGGCGTTTAACGCCAGAAAGGGGCACCAGACTGGCGTTAAACGCCAGAAAAGGGCAAGAACCTGGCGTTAAACGCCAGGAATGGGCACCAGTCCGGCGTTTAACGCCAGCAATGGCTCAAAACGTGAATTTTGATGCCATTTGGTGCAGGGATGACTTTTCCTTGACACCACAGGATCTGTGGACCCCACAGGAGCCCACCACCACTCTCTCTCTTCTTCCCCCATTCACCAATCACCTCAACACCTCTTCCCTAAAAACCCTTCACCTATCAAATCCCATCTTTCTCTTCACCACTCACATCCATCCTTCATAAAACCCTACCAACCTCACCCTTTAAATTCAAACCACTTTCCCTCCCAAACCCACCCATAATGGCCGAACACCATCTCCCCTCTCTCCTATAAATACCCTTCTTCACTCCTTCATTTTCACACAACCTAAACAACACTTCTCCCCCTCTTTGGCCGAATACACCACCATCTCCCTCTTCCTCATTTCTTCTTCTTCTACTCTCTTCTTTCTTCTTTTGCTCGAGGACGAGCAAACATTTTAAGTTTGGTGTGGTAAAAGCGTTGCTTTTTCGTTTTTCCATAACCATTATGGCATCCAAGGCCGGAGAAACCTCTAGAAAGAGGAAAGGGAAAGCAAAAGCTTCCACCTCGAGTCATGGGAGATGGATAGATTCATCTCAAGGGTGCATCAAGACCACTTCTATGAAGTTGTGGCCTTGAAGAAGGTGATCCCCGAGGTCCCCTTTTCACTTAAAAAGGGTGAATATCCGGAGATCCGCCATGAGATCCGAAGAAGAGGTTGGGAAGTGCTTACCAACCCCATCCAACAAGTCGGAATCTTGATGGTTCAAGAGTTCTATGCCAATGCATGGATCACCAAGAACCATGATCAAAGTATGAACCCGGATCCAAAGAATTATCTCACAATGGTTCGGGGGAAATATTTGGATTTTAGTCCGGAAAGTGTGAGGGTGGCGTTCAACTTGCCTATGATGCAAGGAGATGAACATCCTTACACAAGAAGGGTCAACTTTGATCAAAGGTTGGACCAAGTCCTCACAATCATATGTGAAGAGGGCGCACAATGGAAGAGAGATTCAAGAGGCAAGCCGGTTCAATTGAGAAGGCATGACCTCAAACCCGTGGCTAGAGGATGGTTGGAGTTTATCCAACGCTCAATCATTCCCACTAGCAACCGGTCCGAAGTTACTTTAGACCGGGCCATCATGATCCATAGCATCATGATTGGAGAAGAAGTGGAAGTTCATGAGGTCATAGCCCAAGAACTCTACAAGGTGGCGGATAAGTCCTCTACCTTAGCAAGGTTAGCCTTTCCCACCTCATTTGTCACCTCTGTTATTCAGTTGGAGTTGACATAGAAGGAGACATCACCATTGATGAGGATAAGCCCATCACCAAGAAAAGGATGGAGCACACAAGAGACCCCTCTCATCATGAGATCCCTGAGATGCCTCAAGGGATGCACTTTCCTCCACAAAACTATTGGGAGCAACTAAACACCTCCCTAGGAGAATTGAGTTCCAACATGGGACAACTAAGGGTGGAGCACCAAGAACACTCCATTCTCCTCCATGAAATAAGAGAAGATCAAAGAATCATGAGAGAGGAGCAACAAAGGCAAGGAAGAGACATTGAGGAGCTTAAGCACTCCATAGGACCTTCAAGAGAAAGGAAGAGCCGCCATCACTAAGGTGGACCCGTTCCTTGATTTCCTTGTTCTTTATTCTTCTGTTTTTCGAATTTTAGTGCTTATGTTTATCCATGTTTGTGTCTTATGATCATTAGTGTCTTAGTGTTTATGCCTTAAAGTTATGAATGTCCTATGAATCCATCACCTTTCTTAAATAAAAACGTGCTTAATTGAAAAGGAAAAGAATTGCATGAATTTTGAATTTTATAACAGTTTAATTATTTTGATGTGGTGGCAACACTTTTGTTCTCTGAATGTATGCTTGAACAGTGCATATGTCTTTTGAATTTGTGGTTCATGAATATTGGCTCTTGAAAGAATGATGAAAAAGGAGACATGTTACTGAGGATCTGAAAAATCATAAAAATGATTCTTGAAGCAAGAAAAAGCAGTGAATATATAAAAAAAAAAGAAGAAGCAAACGAAAAAAAAAAACCGAAAAAAAAAGAAAAAGAAAAAGAAAGAAATAAAGTTGTGATCCAAGGCAATAAGAGTGTGCTTAAGAACCCTGGACACCTCTAATTGGGGACTCTAGCAAAGCTAAGTCACAATCTAAAAAGGTTCACCCAATTATGTGTCTGTGGCATGTATGTATCCGGTGGTAATACTGGAAGACAGAGTGCTTTGGGCCACAGCCAAGACTCAATAAGTAGCTGTGTTCAAGAATCATCATACTTAACTAGGAGAATCAATAACACTATCTGGATTCTGAGTTCCTAAAGAAGCCAATCATTCTGAGTTCCAAAGGATAAAGTGAAACGCCAAAACTATTCAGAGGCAAAAAGCTAAAAGCCCCGCTCATCTAATTAATACTGATCTTCATAGATGTTTTTGGAGTTCATTGCATATTCTCTTCTTTTTATCTTATTTGATCTTCAGTTGCTTGGGGACAAGCAACAATTTAAGTTTGGTGTTGTGATGAGCGGATAATTTGTACGCTTTTTGGCATTGTTTTTAGTATGTTTTTAGTATGATCTAGTTAGTTTTTAGTATATTTTTATTAGTTTTTAGTTAAAATTCACTTTTCTGGGCTTTACTATGAGTTTGTGTGTTTTTCTGTGATTTCAGGTATTTTCTGGCTGAAATTGAGGGATCTGAGCAAAAATCTGATCCAGAGACTCAAAAGGACTGCAGATGCTGTTGGATTCTGACCTCCCTGCACTCGAAGTGATTTTCTGGAGCTACAGAAGTTCAAATGGCGCGCTCTCAACGGCGTTGGAAAGTAGACATCCTGGGCTTTCCAGCAATATATGATAGTCTATACTTTGCCCAAGATTTGATGGCCCAAACCGGCGTTCAAAGTCACCTCATGAAATTCCAGCGTTAAACGCCGGAACTGGCACCTAAATGGGAGTTAAACGCCCAAACTGGCATAAAAGCTGGCGTTTAACTCCAAGAGGAGTCTCTACACGAAAATGCTTCATTTGCTCAGCCCAAGCACACACCAAGTGGGCCCGGAAGTGGATTTTTATGTCATTTACTCATCTTTGTACACCTTAGGCTACTAGTTTTCTATAAGTAGGACCTTTTACTATTGTATTTGACAAGCGGGGTAGCTATCTTCTAATTTTATGCTATCTTAGATCATTTGGGATGCTGGCCATTCGGCCATGCCTAGACCTTGTTCTTATGTATTTTCAACGGTGGAGTTTCTACACACCATAGATTAAGGTGTGGAGCTCTGCTGTACCTCGAGTATTAATGTAATTACTATTGTTCTTCTATTCAATTCCGCTTGTTCTTTGTCCAAGATATCACTTGTTCTTCAACTTGATGAATGTGATGATCCGTGACACTCATCATCATTCTCACCTATGAACAAGGTGACTGACAACCATTCTTGTTCTACAAGCATTTGAGGCTTAGTGAATATCTCTTGGATTTCTGATTGCATGATGCATGGTTGATCGCCTGACAACCGAGTGCTCGCCTGACAAACGAGCCAGCCATTCCGTGAGATCAGAGTCTTCGTGGTATAGGCAAGAACTGATGGCGGCATTCAAGAGAATCCGGAAGGTCTAAACCTTGTCTGTGGTTTTCTGAGTAGGATTCAATGATTGAATGACTGTGACGTGCTTCAAACTCCTGAGGGCGGGGCGTTAGTGACAGACGCAAAAAAATCACTGGATTCTATTCCGGCCTGATTGAGAACCGACAGATGGATAGCCGATGCTGTGACAGAGCATCAGGGACGTATTTCCAATGAGAGGATGGGAGGTAGCCACTGACAACGGTGAAACCCTACACGAGCTTGCCATGGAAAGGAGTAAGAAGGATTGGATGAAGACAGTAGGAAAGCAGAGAGACGGAAGGGAAGGCATCTTCATATGCTTATCTGAAGCTCTCACCAATGATATGCATAAGTATCTCTATCTTTATCTTATTGCTTTATTCGTTTACATCTATACCCATTTGAGTCTGCCTGACTGAGATTTACAAGGTGACCATAGCTTGCTTCATACCACCAATCTCCGTGGGATCGACCCTTACTCGCGTAAGGTTTATTACTTGGACGACCCAGTGCACTTGCTGGTTAGTTGTGCGAAGTTGTAGTGATCACAATTTCGTGCACCAACTCTCCTTTTGGATTTTCTTCTGTATTACTTGGAAGAGTACTAGGAGGGAGTTCAGTAATTTTCTTGCTCAGCTGTCCCACTTGTGCCTCCAAATTCCTAATGGAGGACTTTGTTTCAGTCATGAAACTTTGAGTGGTTTTGATTAGATCAGAGACCATGGTTGCTAAGTCAGAGTGGTTCTGCTTAGAATTCTCTGTCTGTTGCTGAGAAGATGATGGAAAAGGCTTGCCATTGCTAAACCTGTTTCTTCCACCATTATTGTTGTTGAAACCTTGTTGAGGTCTCTGTTGATCCTTCTATGAGAAATTTGGATGATTTCTCCATGAAGAATTATAGGTGTTTCCATAGGGTTCTCCCATGTAATTCACCTCTTCCATTGAAGGGTTCTCAGGATCATAGGCTTCTTCTTCAGATGAAGCATCCTTAGTACTGCTTGGTGCATTTTGCATTCCAGACAGACTTTGAGAAATTAAATTGACTTGTTGAGTCAATATTTTATTCTGAGCCAATATGGCATTCAGAGTATCAATCTCAAGAACTCCTTTCTTCTGATTAGTCCCATTGTTCACAGGATTCCTTTCAGAAGTGTACATGAATTGGTTATTTGCAACCATTTCAATTAGCTCTTGAGCTTCTGTAGGCGTCTTCTTCAGATGAAGAGATCCTCCAGCAGAGCTATCCAAAGACATCTTGGATAGTTCAGAGAGACCATCATAGAAAATACCTATGATGCTCCATTCAGAAAGCATGTCAGAAGGACATTTTCTGATCAATTATTTGTATCTTTCCCAAGCTTCATAGAGGGATTCACCATCCTTCTGTCTGAAGGTTTGGACTTCCACTCTAAGCTTACTCAATTTTTGAGGTGGAAAGAACTTTGCCAAGAAGGCATTGACTAGCTTTTCCCATGAGTCCAGGCTTTCTTTAGGTTGTGAGTCCAACCATGTCCTAGCTCTGTCTCTTACAGCAAAAGGGAATAGCATAAGTCTGTAGACCTCAGGGTCAACCCCATTGGTCTTGACAGTGTCACAGATTTGCAAGAATTCAGCTAAGAACTGATGAGGATCTTCCAATGGAAGTCCATGGAACTTGCAATTCTGTTGCATTAGAGAAACTAATTGAGGCTTAAGCTCAAAGTTGTTTGCTCCAATGGCAGGGATAGAGATGCTTCTCCCATAGAAGTTGGGAGTAGGTGCAGTAAAGTCACCCAGCACCTTCCTTGCATTGTTGTTGTTTTCGGCTGCCATGGCTTCTTCTTCTTTGAAGATTTATGTTAGGTCCTCCACAGAGAGTTGTGCCTTAGCTTCTCTTAGCTTTCGCTTCAAGGTCCTTTCAGGTTCAGGGCCAGCTTCAACAAGAATGCCTTTGTCTTTGTTCCTGCTCATATGAAAGAGAAGAGAACAAGAGAATGTGGAATCCTCTATGTCACAGTATAGAGATTCCTTGAGGTGTCAGAGGAACAGAAAAATAGAAAAAAGAGGTAGAAGAATTCGAACTTAGTGAGATAGAGTTCGAATTGTGCATTGAGGAGTAATGTTACTCCATAAATAGAAGGATGTGAGAAGAGAGGAAGAGTTTTTCGAAAATTAAGTAAAAGATTTTAAAAAACATTTTGAAAAACACAAATTGATTTTCGAAAACCAAAAGTGGAAAAGAAATCAAGTGATTTTTGAAAAAGATTTTGAAATTAGAAATCAAAAAGATATGATTGAAAACTTTTTTGAAAAAGATGTGATTAAAAAGATATGATTTGAAAAACAATTTAAAAAGATTTGATTTTAAAAATTAATGACTTGCCTAACAAGAAAAGATATGATTCAAACATTAAACCTTTCTCAACAGAAAAGGCAACATACTTAAAATGTTCAATCAAATCATTAATTGTTAGCGAGTATTTTTGAAAGAGGAAAGAAATTGATTTTGAAAACATTTGATTGAAAAGATTTGATTTGAAAAAGATTTGATTTTGAAAAACTTTGAAAACTTGAAAAAAAAATCTGAATTAAAAACAGAATCTTCCCTCTTGTGCCATCCTGGCGTTAAACACCCAGAATGGTGCACATTCTGGCGTTTAACGCCCAAACTACTACCCTTTTGGGCGTTAAACGCCCAGCCAGGCACCCTGGCTGGCGTTTAAACGCCAGTCTGTCTTCTTCACTGGGCTTTTTGAACGCCCAGCTTTTTCTGTGTAGTTCCTCTGCTGTATGTTCTGAATCTTCAATCCTCTGTATTATTGACTTGAAAAGACACAAATTAAAAATATTTTTGGATTTTTAATAATAAGAAATAATCAAAATGCAACTAAAATCAAATAACAATGCATGCAAGACACCAAACTTAGCAGTTTGTATACCATTGACACTAACAAAATGAGAATGTATATAACAAAACACTCAAGTCAAGAGAATTCAAAGATCAAAACAAGGAAATCATCAAGAACAACTTGAAGATTAATGAAGACACATGCATGAATTCGAAAAAATGCAAGAAGAACAAAAACATGCAATTGACACCAAACTTAAAATGAGACACTAGACTCAAACAAGAAATATACAATATTTTTTTGGTTTTTTTTTTATGATTTTGTAATTTTTTTTGGATTTTTTGAAAATTAAGTGGAAAAGAAAATAAAGGTATCAAAATTCTTAATGAGGATCCCAGGAATCATGCAATGTTAGTCTAAAGCTTTAGTCTAAAGGAATTAGACATGGCTAGCCAAGCTTCAGCAGGACATTGCATTCAAGAGCTGAATTGATGAGAATCAATCAGCTTTGGTGATGACAATAACATCACCTTGAAACACTAGAATTCATTCTTAAGAACTCTGAAAAATACCTAATCTAAGCAACAAGATGAACCGTCAGTTGTCCATACACGAAACAATCCCCGGCAACGGCGCCAAAAACTTGGTGTGCGAAATTGTGATCACTACTTTTCACAACTCAAATAATCCCTAGTAATGGCCCCAAAAACTTGGTGCTCAATACCATGGCATAAACACAACTTTGCACAACTAACCAGCAAGTGCACTGGGTCGTCCAAGTAATAAACCTTACGCGAGTAAGGGTCGATCCCACGGAGATTGTTGGTATGAAGCAAGCTATGGTCACCTTGTAAATCTTAGTCAAGCAGACTCAAATGGGTATGGGTGATATACGAATAAAACACAAAGATAAAGATAGAGATACTTATGTATATCATTGGTGAGAGCTTCAGATAAGTGTATGAAGATGCTTGTCCCTTCCGTCTCTCTGCTTTCCTACTGTCTTCATCCAATCCTTCTTACTCCTTTCCATGGCAAGCTTATGCAAGGGTTTCACCGTTGTCAGTGGCTACCTCCCATCCTCTCAGTGGAAATGTTCAACGCACCCTGTCACGGCACGGCTATCCATCTGTCGGTACTCGATCAGGCCGGAATAGAATCCAGTGATTCTTTTGCGTCTGTCACTAACGCCCCGCCCTCAGGAGTTTGAAGCACGTCACAGTCATTCAATCATTGAATCCTACTCAGAATACCATAGACAAGGTTAGACCTTCCGGATTCTCTTGAATGCCGCCATCAGTTCTTGCCTATACCACAATGACTCTGATCTCACGGAATGGCTGGCTCGTTTGTCAGGCGAGCGCTCGGTTGTCAGGCGATCAACCATGCATCATGTATCAGGAATCCAAGAGATATTCACCCAATCTAAGGTAGAACGGAGGTGGTTGTCAGTCACACGTTCATAGGTGAGAATGATGATGAGTGTCACGGATCATCACATTCATCAAGTTGAAGAACAAGTGATATCTTGGAACAAGAACAAGCTGAATTGAATAGAAGAACAATAGTAATTGCATTAATACTCGAGGTACAGCAGAGCTCCACACCTTAATCTATGGTGTGTAGAAACTCCACCGTTGAAAATACATAAGAACAAAAGTGATCATTGGTTTCGGCCCCAGAGAGGGAACCAGAAGAACCAAGATGAAAATACAATAGTAAAAGGTCCTATATATAGAGAACTAGTAGCCTAGGGTGTACAGAGATGAGTAAATGACATAAAAATCCACTTCCGGGCCCACTTGGTGTGTGCTTGGGCTGAGCATTGAAGCATTTTCATGTAGAGACTCTTCTTGGAGTTAAACGCCAGCTTTTATGCCAGTTTGGGCGTTTAACTCCCATTTTGGTGCCAGTTCCGGCGTTTAACGCTGGGAATTCTGAAGGTGACTTTGAACGCCAGTTTGGGCCATCAAATCTTGGTCAAAGTATAGACTATCATATATTGCTGGAAAGCCCAGGATGTCTACTTTCAAACGCCGTTGAGAGCGCGCCAATTGGGTTTCTATAGCTCCAGAAAATCCACTTCGAGTGCAGGGAGGTCAGAATCCAACAACATATGCAGTCCTTTTCAGTCTCTGAATCAGATTTTTGCTCAGGTCCCTCAATTTCAGCCAGAAAATACCTGAAATCACAGAAAAACACACAAACTCATAGTAAAGTCCAGAAAAGTGAATTTTAACTAAAAACTAATAAAAATATACTAAAAACTCAACTAAAACTACTAAAAACATACTAAAAACAATGCCAAAAAGCGTACAAAATATCCGCTCATCAGCAATCGAGTTATCCGAATTCGATCTTCGACATGAAGCTCAGACAGCCATCAAATCACAGTATCTGGCCGACTTCATTATAGAGTACACTAACATCTCGAGAACTCCTACAAAATGGAAACTCTACATGGACGACTCTTCAAACAAAACTGGGAGTGGTGCAGGTGTAATTATAAATAGTGATCAGAGAAGCCGACAATTCGGGGGACCCTGAACAAAACCAGAGAACAGCTCGGACAATTCGGGGGACCCTGGACAAAAATAGAAAATAGCTCAGACATTTCGGGGAATATGAAGTCCGACACATACCTCGGGAGCAGAATGCCCAAGTTGATGCACTTTCAAAGTCAGCCAGCACCAACAGCTCGGACAATTCGGGGAATATGAAGTCTGACACATACCTCGGGAGCAGAATGCCCGAGCTGATACATTTTCAAAACTAGCCAACACCAAACCAAGGGGCAATAACAGAAGCCTCATCCTGACTACATTACAAGACCACAACAAGGAAGGAAAACAAACCCTCTCCTCAGGTTCGACGACACCAACCCATAATTCTTCTCCTCATCCCTATCCTTACAAATTCTACGGAACCTCCTAAGTCGCACACAGCACTCAGAGTCAGCCACAGTAACACGCATTAAAACTATAGAATCCAGTCAATCAGACATGCCGTCTGGGATCTTAGTAGACATCTCAGCAATATTTTTTCAAGAAGACATAGGTCAACCATGGGGTTATTACCAAACAACTCGGGCAAATAAGGAAACAACTTGGACAATAATAGCAAAACATCAAGTATCAGATACAACAGTAAAAGGGAAACCCCAAGACTCACACGAAAGTCCAGAGGCACCCTTTGGAGGCAACAAGAGAGCAAAAACCCAAATACAAAGTCAAAGCTTTACATCAAAAGCATGCTAACTTCTACATTGCCCCAACAGAGGAGCTCATCAATGTAACATAACCTTGGCCGTTCACAGAATGGGGACTTGACCTCCTCAGAACCCTTCCCCAAGGATCGGGACAAGTCATGTTCCTCATGTAGGGGTGGATTACTTCACAAAATGGATTGAGGCAGAGCCCCTAGCTAATGCCACTGCTCAAAGAAGTCAGAAATTCTTGTACAGAAACATTGTTACAAGGTGTGGGGTTCCTTACTCCATTACTACAGACAATGATACTCAATTCACAGACACAGGCTTTAGAAAGTTGGTAGCCGACTTGAAAATAAAGCACCAATTCACATACGTAGAACATCCACAGGCTAATGGACAAACAGAAGCTGCCAATAAGGTCATACTAGCCGGGTTAAAAAGAGGCTACAGGACGCAAAGGGAGCTTGGGCTGAAGAGCTCCCATAAGTCCTATGGGCATATCCGATAACTCCACATTCCACCACAAAGGAATCACCTTTCCGATTGGATTATGAAAAAGAGGCAATAATACCGGTAGAAGTCGAAGAAGGATCTCACAAAATGATCCTCTACAATGAAAAAGCTCATCCTAAATGATATCGGAACAAGTCGACCAGGAGAGGGAAAGCTAGCAGCTAATTGGAAAGGATCTTGCCAAGTCACAGAAGTACTGAGAAAAGGTCACCACAAAGTTTCCGACCTCAAGGGGCGAGAGCTACCAAGGTCATGGCATGCCTGCAAAAGGTGCCAGGCCGAGATCTAAAAGATTGCCCGACCTAGAAAGGTAAGTACTAACATGTACACACTCTTATCTTCATTTTATTAAAAAATTGCAGATTCCCTAAAAAGTTTCCTACCAAGACGCCCGACTACGGCATGTCGGCAAGGTGAACAACAGATTCACCGCCCGATCATGACAAAGTCGGCAAGATGAAAACCAAATTCATCATCCGATTACAAAGCGACAAGTCGGCAAGGTGAAAACCAACTTCACCACCCGACCACGATGAAAACCGAATTCATCGTTTGATTTTGACAAAGGTCGACAAAGTGAAAACCAAAATTTACTACTCTACAAACTCCCAAGACGCATTAATCTGAAGTATTCATCGTCCGATTATAAAGCAACAGATCGGCAGAAAGTGAAAAACAATTTCACTGCACGATCACGATAAAGACAATCGTCCGATAAAAGTGAAAACACGATTCACCCAAAGGACGATCTAGAGATGACAACCACTTTCTACAAATCGGCAAAGATGAACACAGAATAATGTAAGAAGTTATCGAAAGTGATCCAAGAAAGAACCTGACGAGGTCTTACGGATTGCTAAAATAATAACTTAAAAAGACTGGCCGACGTTAAGAAGTCGGACCAAGTCAACCCAAGTTATAAGTAAACCCTGGAAAGAGGTCTGGCCATTAGTATACGCTTTTTGGCATTGTTTTTATCATGTTTTTAGTTTGTTTTAGTTAGTTTTTATTATATTTTTATTAGTTTTTAGTTAAAATTCACTTTTCTGGACTTTACTATGAGTTTGTGTGTTTTTCTGTGATTTCAGGTATTTTCTGGCTGAAATTGTGGGACCTGAGCAAAAATCTGATTCAGAAGCTGAAAAGGACTGCAGATGCTGTTGGATTCTGACCTCCCTGCACTCGAAGTGGATTTTCTGGAGCTACAAAAGCCCAATTGGCACGCTCTCAATTGCGTTGAAAAGTAGAGATCACAATTTCGTGCATCAGATAAGAAACCTAAATTCCTCCAATTCTCACCAAGAGCTCTTTTTAGTACTTAATTTCTATTTTCATTGCTTTTAATTGCTTTCCTTTAATTCATTGCATGCTCATTTAATTCCTTGCATATTTACATTCTCTTGCTATCATCAACCCCCATTTCCCCTATTGCCAACAATTGTACACTTAATTGCAACTCCTAGGGAGAATGACTCGAGGTTGAATTACTTTCGATCTCGGTTATTATAATTTAAATTTAAAACATTTGATTTGGGAATTAATTGTTGGTCTAGACTATACTTTCAACGATGTGATTCTACTTTGTGAAAATCTAGATCAACGATAAATTCTTAACATCATGGAGCAGCTTTGAATGATGAAGAATGAGCTGAGCTCATCTTGTTTTATGAGTTGGTTGGGCCCACGGTTTCGGTTTGGGCCTGGTCTAACCGGTTCGGTCCGTTTGGCCCAATCTTAGGCCAAATTCTTTGAAATTAGTGTCAAAATTCTTGTTTTAATTATCTCTATCCTATTAAACTATAAAACTCACATTTTTAATTTCTTTTATTAAAAATTAATTTATTGATTAAGTATTCACTAATTTTACGGGGTTTACATTTAAGTGTGGGAGAATTGATGAGTAGTCCATATTTGATGATAAGTTTTGGCTTGAATTGGACAAATTTCATCCCATAAACTCACACTTAACCACCAAATAGCATACGTTTGTGATTTCTCTCTAGATTAGACCTAAATGCGAAAACATGCGTTTTTGTGCTTAAATTGGTCATTTTAATTCCACTTTAATTCCATTTGATGCCTTGATATGTTTGTTAAGTGATTTCAGGTCAATTAGGCAAAAATGGTTTGGTAGAAGTGGAAGAAAGCATGCAAGAAGGGAGATTTCATGAAGAAAACAAAGGAGAAGCACACAGTCAAGTGTGCGTACGCACAACCTCCTGTGCATTCGCACAAGTGGATATCAGCAAGTGTGCGTGCGCACACACTTCATTAATGAAGCACGTGGCTCATGATTTTAGGGGCTTCTTGGCCCAATTTCGGAAGGCTGGAAGCTCATTTGGAGTGCTATATCAAAGAATGATCATTTCATATGAAGGAGAGCTCACTTTTAGACATTAGAAGACATTATTAGGAGTAGGAGTAGTGTAGTTTAGAAAATGCTCTCTCAGGGTTTAATTAGGTTTTATTGTAGAATTTTATACTTCAAGTTTTGATCTTGGATCTTGCTTATCTCATTGTAAGTACTCTTTAATTTTCCTTTAATTACACTACTCTTGTTATATTTTCTTTTGGTTCAAGTTACTTTGTTAATATAAGCAATTTTGATTTCTTGAATCTTTTGTTTATGAATTTGATATTTATGATTGCTATATGCTTGATTGAGTTTCTATTGTTGATATTGTGAATATTTTGGTTATAGTTTTTATTATCCTTTGTAATTTACTATGTTTTGTTTTTATGCCCACAAAGTGTTTGTGAAAATGCCAACTATAGATTTTGAGTAGATTTTCACACCTTGACTTGGAAAATGAATTCCTAGGATACTAGAGTCATGTCCGACATTTAGTGATAATTCTTGGGTTGTTAGTTGGCTCTTGTTTCTAGTGACGCTAGCTTTTTACTAAGTTAATTAGTAAGTTAGCTAAGACTTATGGATTAAGGTCAATTATGCTTGCTTGACTTATTCTTCGATGTTAGGGGTTGACGAAGTGAGATTAACTCATCATAGTTGCCATAGTTGTGGTTATGACGATGATAGGATTCCTTAATTTTCATTCCCAAGTCAAGGCTCTTTTATAAAATTATAGCATTTTCACTACTTTTGACCTTATATTCTTTTTAATTGCATTAATTTCCTTTTTGATCATTTGTTAGTTCTTTTATTCCTTAGTTCTTTTACATTTTCCATTTTATACTTCAAAACTCACGTATTTCACAACCAAGAATGTTCACCTAAGTTGCATGGTCTGAGGGAGACGACCCGGGACATAAACCTCTCGGTTAATATTTGTTTTGATTGTGACAAACCTTTGAATTAAATTTTGATTGTGGGAATTGCTTGTCGGCCTAGACAATGCTTGTAACGAGTTCCTATTTTGTGAAATTTTAGACCGGCACTAATCCGCACATCACGACGCGGTTTGGATATGATGATTTTTTTTTAAAAACTCTGATCCGATCCGATCCAATTTCAAGCGGTTTGGATTGGATTGGATTTTTGATTTTATAAATTAAAAAATTAAATATATATAACAAGTCTCAACATCAAAATTTAAGTAACCAACAATGACATAACAAGTCTTAATAATATCTTGAAAAACTAACAATAACATAACAACAGAAATAAAATTATAGGTTAGTTAAAATAAATAAATAAATACATTTTGAACATGAAATATTTATTAAATAATAATAATAAAGATTTATATCTTCTAAATTTTGAATTTTACTTTAGAGAGTAAAGTGTGATCTCTCACCATTTATTTCATAAGTGGGACCAAGAGAAAATATGAGAGAGAAATCATTCAAGGTGAGAGAGATCACACCTTACCCTCTAAAGTAAAAATTCAAAAGTTATAAGAACAAAATTCAAAATAATAATATTATAGCACATTGTGTTGTTTGGATTGGATTGGATCGGTTATGAGAAATAGATTCGAAATCCAATCCGATCCAATAGTTTGAAAAAAATAGAATCCAACTTAATCTAAATTGGTATAATTTTAATAGATTTTCAGTTTGGATTGAATTTGATGAGTGGTTTAATTTAGATCGGTTTGGATTTAAATACCCCAGTTAAATTCAAATAAAATCTTTCATAGATAGTAACCCATCTACTGAATTAATAAATTAGAAGAGAATCCAACTAAATCTTAATTAGTATAGTTTTAATCAATTTTCAGTTTGCACTGGATTTGATGAGCAGTTTAATTTAGATCGGTTTGGATTTAAATACCCCTAGTTAAATTCAAATAAAATCTTTCATAGATAGTAACCCATCTACTGAATCAATAAACTAGTGTTAAACCCGTGCGATGCATGGACTTATATTTAAATTTGACATGTTAAATAAAAAAAATTTTATAATCATAAATTTTTCGAGTTTAGTATAACACTATCATTGTCATTATATAGTAAACGTACTGAATATGTTGTTTTATCTCTATTCAAAGTAAAATGCAAATGGAAGACTTTAAAGTCTATAATATTCTTGAGCCATAAGGAAGTAGACATGAAAAAATAAGAACATATATAACTGTAATAATAGCATGTCAATTTTACACTAAAATTTATATCAAAAGGCTAATAAAAATTTATTGACAACCTAGTATCTTACTAACTTCATTAGAAAAGCAATTGGCATATGATGTTGTGCTCCCTATTACACATTTCATCTCAAATATGAAAATAGAGTTATAGATAAATTAGTTATATCTACAGTAAATATTTGTACAAAAGTGTAAATCATAACATGCTATTAAAATGAAAATAATATTATTCTTACCTAAATATTATTAAAAACTTCTTTGAACACGACATTTGTTGTTGATGACTTTGGATTGCCGTCTTCGTCCAGAATTAAAACTCTGAGGCCACTGCCACTCTTAATTCTTGACAAAGCAACATAAAGTTATCCATGGGTGAACATTGATTTTGGCAAGTAAAGTCCTACATGTGATAATGATTGACCCTGACTCTTGTTAATGGTCATTGCAAAGCATACTTTTAATAGAAATTGTCTCTGTTGGAACTTAAATGGCAATCCTGAATTTGAAGGGATCAAGTTCATTTGTGGAATGTACAATTTATCTCCAATATTTCTACCGGTCACTACCGTTGCTCCAATTATTTACGTTGTTGCCAAGTTTGTTAACTATTAATCTTGTCCCGTTGCATAAACCTGAAGTCTGGTCTATGTTTCACAGTAGCATTACAGCGACTCCTGGCTTCAAAGTCAACTTGTGATTGGGTAGTCCCAAACATTTGATATCATTTAGGAACTCTGGTGCAAAGCACTCTTGTTTTAAATCTTCATTCTCATCAGCTTGACATGTTGTGTCAGAACTCAAATACTCCTTTTCCATCCTTTGAAAGATTGTCAAGACAAAATCGTTTACCTTCTCGACACTCTCTAACGTGGGTGCAAGAATTGTCCTACTCTAAAAATACCTATAATCTGACATATTTTGCAATAAATTTGGATATGCAAAGTCTACCAAATGAGAGAGAGGGTCATCAGTAGTTGTAATCAACAGATCATCTGGAATTTCAACTTCTGATTCATCACCAACAACAAAACCAATATTTCCATTTTCAATATCTAGTATCCAATTAGCAAATCTCTTTATTTCACCTTCATCTTAATCTGAAGAATACATTAGAAGTCTCATGTTTGTATGCAGTTTCAGAACCTTATAAAAACGACCACAGATGGGATGAGTTAATAGCTGATGACAATATATCGTGTCTACTCCCTTTCAGAATCACCGGAAGTATCTGTCTGAAATCACCTCCTAGAACAACAACCTTACCGACAAATGGTTGATGTGTCTTATGTTGATCGGTAACTGGCATAAGATCCCTGAGCGTCCGATCAAGTGCTTCAAAGCACATTTTATTGAGCATTAGAGTTTCATCCCAAATTATTAAGCTACTTTGGATGAGCAGCTTAGCCTTAAAACTACCATGCTTGATGTTGCAAGTAGATTCATCAATAATTGTAATGGTTATTGAAAATCTAGAATGAGCCGTTCTACCACCAGGTAGGAGTAAAGACACAATTTCACTAGATGCGACTGATAAACCACCATTTTATGGTTTATCTTGTGCTCAATTGAGTGGTTTATATCAATTCTTTACTCACTTATTCATACTAATTGCATGTTTTACGTTTTCCTTCCTGATTTTGTGCTATGATTGAAAACATGCTTCTTTGACCTTAATTTTATTAATTTTAATCCTCTCTTATTACCATTTGATGCCGTGATATGTGTGTTAAGTGTTCCAGGGTTTATAGGGCAGGAATTGCTTAGAGGATGGAAAGGAAGCATGCAAAACTGGAAGGAATACAAGAAACTGAATAAACTGCTAAAGTTGTCCAGCCTGACCTCTTGGTACTAATTCGACCATAACTTGAGCTACAAAGGTCCAAATTAGGCGGTTCTATTGGAGTTAGAAAGCTAACATTCGGGGCTTCGCAACAATATATAATTTGCCATAGTTGACCTGGCGTTTAAGGATGCGCACGCGCAAAGCACGCGCACGCGCACATTGGCGAAAAGTCCATCGGCGCGCACGCGCACCTGGCGCGTACGCGCGCATGAGCCGCGACCTGTACGTATCAGAAATCACCCCCAGCAATTTCTGGGCTGTTTTTAACCCAGTTTTTGGCCTAGAAAATACAGATTAGAGGCTATAAAGTGGGAGAATGCATCCATTCAAAGACAACTTTTTATTCACATAATTCTAGGTTTTAGATGTAGTTTTTAAAGAGAGAGAGGCTCTCTCCTTTCTCTTAGGTTTTAGGATTAGGATTTCTTCTTCTTCTCAATTCCAGGTTCAATGTTCCTTTAATTTATTTTCTCCTCTACTTTTATTTATTCTAGTATTCTAGTTTATTTGTTTCTCAATTTGGTTTATGAACTCTATGTTAGATTTGATTTCTTTATTTAATGCAATTGAGGTATTTCAAATTTATGATTTTTATTTAGCTTTTTACATTCTCATCTTTAATTGATGAATTGATTAATTGGAGACACTTGATTTATCAAACTCCTTGTGATTGATAATTGTTATCTTTGCTAATTAATTTGAATTCCAATAACTCTAGTCTTTTCTTAGGAATTGACTAGGACTTGAGGAATCAAATTGATTCATCCACCTAACTTACCTTCATAGTTAGAGGTTAACAAGGTGGAAGCAAAATCCAATTCTCATCACAATTGATAAGGATAACTAGGATAGGACGTCCAATTTTCATACCTTGCCAAGAGTTTTATTAGTTATTAATTTATTTCTTCTTGTTATTTAAATTACTTGTTCCTTATTTTAAAAACCCAAAAATATTGTTTTTCATAACCACTAATAAATACACCTCCCTGCAATTCCTTGAGAGACGACCCGAGGTTTAAGTACTTCGGTTATTATTTTATTAGGTTTGCTTTAGTGACAAACAAAACTTTTGTACGAAAGAATTCTCTGTTGGTTTAGAAACTATACTTACAATGTGATTATTTTTATGAATTTCTTTACTAACAGAAATCAGTTCGTCAAAATGGCGCCGTTGCCGGGAAATTGCAAACGTGTACCTTTTTATTGGTTATTGTAAATATTTTTCTTGTTTGTTTTCTTTGCTTTGATCTAAAAATTCTAAGTTTGGTGTCATTTTATTATTTTTTTTCTCTTTCCTCATTAAATTCAAAAATATATTTTCTCTTTATTTTAATTAAATTTCCGAAATTTGCATTTAAAAATTAAGATTTTTATTTTAAAATTTTTATCTTATCTTATCTTAGTTTTAAATTTCAAAATTCAAATCTTTTTCAAAAAAATCATATCTTTTTCAAAATCTTGTCTTATCTTATTTCAAATTCAAATTTCAAATTTCAATTAAATTCCAAAATTCAAAATTCAAAATTCAAAATTTAAATTTAAAATTCTAAAAATCAAACATTTTCAAAATTTGAATTTTTTTCAAATCTTTATCTTATATTGTTGACTTTTTCAAAATTCAAAATTCAAAATTCAAAATTTAAAATTCAAATTTCAAATTTCAAAATTTCAAAATTTCAAATTTCAAATTTCAAAATTCAAATTTCAAAATTTAAAATTCAAAATTTAAGTTTCAAAATTTAAATTTCAAAACCTTTTAATTTAAAAACTTATCTTCTCTTACCTAACTTATCTTATCTTTTCTAATCTTAAAATCAAATCTTTTTCAAACCTTTTCTCTTATTTATTTTATTTTATTTTCTTTTCTTTTGGTTGTTTATTTGTTTTTGTTTTCTATTAACTACTATGAATTCTCACCCCTCTGGTTTTAAGTTTGGTTCCAATGTTATTGTAAGGAATGGAAACTATAATGAAAATAGGCATCAAGGTTGGAAGAATCAAAGATGGGAGGAGCCACAATGATTTGATCAACCCTCTTGGCAACAACCCCCTCCAATGCACTATAACCAACAACCATCCTATGATGCATACCAAGACAATAGTTATGGTGGACCCTTTCATGACAACCAACCTCCACCAAATTACTATGGTCAAGAGCCATTCTGAGGTGCGTACCAAGATGACAGATATGGTGGACCCCCTTGTAGTTACCAACAAGCCCTATCATGTACCTATGAACCACCTCCACAACATACTTTTGAACCACCATACTCACAAGCACCTTACCACCAGACACCCCCATATGACCCTAACCCTTATCCACCATACCAACCACCCTATGAGCTATATGAACCATACATAGAGCCACCCCAATTCCAACCCAACTACTCCCAAGAACCACCACCTCCATATATGCCATGTCCATATGCATCAACCCAAGAGCCATATGATCCTAATAATATTATTCAAGTTGGACAAGAGTCAAGGGATCGTCTTAAGGAAGCAATAGATCAACTTCAAGCAACCATCCGCCAAAAATTTGGCCCAAGAGACTCATGCAATGAATGTAAGGCCCAAAATCTTTGAAAAGTCTTATTATGATCAAGTCTCAAATCATATGGTTATTTATAGCCTTAATTTCAGAAATTATTTCATTAAAGGTAATTAAGGCAAGTTTTGATTTATTGGATTTGGGATGAGTTATGATTATTATCCGATTTTATAATTATTGGATTATTTTCTATATTTAAATTATAAATTTAGCCGTTGTGAAATAATAAGGATTTTATATGTTCTGGACTAAGTAACTAATATTTTAAATATCAATACTGCTATTTTGGAAAATGAAGAAATTAAGTATATTATTTCTAATTATTTGATTTGGTCATTTTATTAAAAGTAATTTGTAAAAATGGATGATCAAATAGTATTTTCTATGTATAAATAGTATTGGATTTAATTTGGGTTTCAATTACTAAATTATTCCCAATTTTATGTGAAATTACTATATTGCCCCTAAACCTAATTTTGAAAATGAAAAACCCTAACCCAATACCCGTTTCCCCTCTCTGAACCCAGCACCACCAACCCACTCTCCCCCTTTCCCAATCATGCGTAGCCGCAGCGTATGCACAGCTTCCTTCACTACGGAAGAAAGAAACAGAAGAAGGGAGGCAGGGGAGGCCTTGCCACCGTCGATCCACCACCTTGGAGCTCGCCGTCGAGCTGCTTTGCGGCGCCGTCCATGGAGTCACTAGCTCGCGTTGCCGCCGATCATCGTCGAGCCGCCGTCAGAAGCCGAACTGCGAAGGAGAATGACGCAAGGCAGGGGCCGACGAGAAAGAGGAAGGGCGCGCGTGTAGGAGCTTAGCCGCGAGGAGGGGAGATGCGCGTCTGAACCCTCGCCGCCGTTGGAGTCGCGCAGAGAGAGACGCGAAAGAGGAGAGCAGTCGCGCATCCAGCTGGATCCTCACCGCTGCGGTAGGGATCATCGCTGTCAAGCATCGTGGGTGGCAGAGAGACAGAGCTCGCGTCTGAGACTGGAGAGGAGGTGCAGTTTCATCACTGCTGGGAAAGAAGAAGACGCGAGCTGGAGGTCCGGTCGCCGTTGTGCTATGGGGCAGAGTGAACCGCGCCGCACTGTTGGGGTTTTCACCGTCGCCGAAAAAGGATTCAGGCTGCCGTAGGTGTCGCGGTTGGAGGAGGAAGCTGCGCCTCTGTGTTCTGGCCGCCGCCGGAGCTACTGCCGGGCCGGTTCGAAATCGCAGCTGCTTCGTGCTGAAATTTCGGTAAGACATTATGTTTCGAAAGCCCTACGTTAGTGTCTCGTACGTGTATTAAAGCCTATACGTTATTAATGTTCCTAGAGTTTAGTAACTGAGGTTGCTTGTTGTAAATTAGAGCTGATTATGCTGCTGCGAATATGTGTGGGGCTGTGCTTTGAAGCTGCCTTTGATTTCGGGTTGAGGCGGAAAGGACTCGGTGAGGCATTTGGGTTATGGAATTGCGTTTTGAGGTAGGGGCGCTTTCCAGAAACTATAGTTTATTATTGGAATTATTACATATGGATACTGATGTGAGATAATGTATTTGGTGATTGTATAATTCTTATGTGTTGTTGATTGTCCTGGATGAATGTAACCATAATTTGGTTTTGATGAATGGGTTGTTTTGCGGATTTGTAAAATGAAATGCTTTTGGAGTTGATTCTTTTGAAGCTTTGATATCTGAGTTTAATCCGTTGAGGATTGATTTGAATTGAGTTAATTGTTTTGATGATTGATGAGCGGATAATTTGTACGCTTTTTGGCATTGTTTTTAGTATGTTTTTAGTAGTTTTAGTTGAGTTCTTAGTATATTTTTATTAGTTTTTAGTTAAAATTCACTTTTCTGGACTTTACTATGAGTTTGTGTGTTTTTCTGTGATTTCAGGTATTTTCTGGCTGAAATTGAGGGACCTGAGCAAAAATCTGATTCAAAGACTGAAAAGGACTGCAGATGCTGTTGGATTCTGACCTCCCTGCACTCGAAGTGGATTTTCTGGAGCTACAGAAGCCCAATTGGCGCGCTCTCAACGGCGTTAGAAAGTAGACATCCTGGGCTTTTCAGCAATATTTGATAGTCCATACTTTGCCCAAGATTTGATGGCCCAAACCGGCGTTCAAAGTCACCTACAGAAATTCCAGCGTTAAACGCCGGAACTGGCACCTGATTGGGAGTTAAACGCCCAAACTGGCATAAAAGCTGGCGTTTAACTCCAAGAGAAGTCTCTACACGAAAATTCTTCATTGCTCAGCCCAAGCACACACCAAGTGGGCCCGGAAGTGGATTTTTATGTCATTTACTCATCTTTGTACACCTTAGGCTACTAGTTTTCTATAAGTAGGACCTTTTACTATTGTATTAGGGAGATCTTCGGATCGATAGAGAGTCTTTTGATCATGTTTTGATGATTGAACTCACTCTGGGAGGCTGGCCATTCGGCCATGCCTAGACCTTGTCCTTATCTATTTTCAACGGTGGAGTTTCTACACACCATAGATTAAGGTGTGGAGCTCTGCTGTACCTCGAGTATTAATGCAATTACTATTGTTCTTCCATTCAATTCCGCTTGTTCTTTTACCAAGATATCACTTGTTCTTCAACTTGATGAATGTGATGATCCGTGACACTCATCATCATTCTCACCTATGAATAAGGTGACTGACAACCATTCTTGTTCTACAAGCATTTGAGGCTTAGTGAATATCTCTTGGATTTCTGATTGCATGATGCATGGTTGATCGCCTGACAACCGAGTGCTCGCCTGACAAACGAGCCAACCATTCCGTGAGATCAGAGTCTTCGTGGTATAGGCAGGACCTGATGGTGGCATTCAAGAGAATCCGGAAGGTCTAAACCTTGTCTGTGGTATTCTGAGTAGGATTCAATGATTGAATGACTGTGACGTGCTTCAAACCCTGAGGGCGGGGCGTTAGTGACAGACCCAAAAGAATCACTGGATTCTATTCCGGCCTGATTGAGAACCGACAGATGAATTCCGCTATGACCGTGACAGGGGCATATGCAATCGCTTTCACTGAGAGGATGGGAGGTAGCCACTGACAATGGTGAAACCCTACACGAGCTTGCCATGGAAAGGAGTAGGAAGGATTGGATGAAGGCAGTAGGAAAGCAGAGAGACAGAAGGGAAGGCATCTTCATTCGCTTATCTGAAGCTCTCGCCAATGATATACATAAGTATCTCTATCTTTATCTTTTATGTTATTTTCATTCATCACTATACCCATTTGAGTCTGCCTGACTGAGATTTACAAGGTGACCATAGCTTGCTTCATGCCACCAATCTCCGTGGGATCGACCCTTACTCGCGTAAGGTTTATTACTTGGACGACCCAGTGCACTTGCTGGTTAGTTGTGCGAAGTTGTGTTTATGCCATGGTATTGAGCACCAAGTCCTTGGAGCCATTACTAGGGATTGTTTGTGTTTTATTGATCACAATTTCGTGCACCAAGTTTTTGGCGCCGTTACCGGGGATTGTTCTTGTGTATGGACAACTGACGGTTCATCTTGTTGCTTAGATTAGGCATTTATTTTTTTCGAAATTCTAGAAGATGAATTCTAGAGTTTCATGATGATTTGCTGAAATCTGGCTGGCTGTAAAGCCATGTCTAATTTCATTGGACCGAGGTTTCAACTTATCATCACAAGAGCTTGTTGATCTTGCTTTTGGAGCAGTGATCTGCTAAGGCTTGGCTGGCCTTTGGCCATGTCTAGTGTTTTGGACCGAAGCTTTCTTTGAAAGCTTGGCTGGCTGTGAAGCCATGTCTAATTCCTGGACCGGAGTCTTAGACTAGCATTGCACTGATTACTGGAATTCTCATTAAGAATTTTGATATCTTTTTCCACTTAATTTTTGAAAATCAAAAAAAAAATTCACAAAATCATAAAAACAAAAAAATATTTGATGTTTCTTGCTTGAGTCTAGTGTTTCATCTTAAGTTTGGTGTCAATTGCATACATTCATTCATGTGTCTCAAGGATCTTCAAGTAATTCTTGATGATTTCTTACTCTGATCTTTGAATTCTCTTGACTTGAGTGTTTATGTGTCTCATATAGTGTCAGTAGTATACAAACTGCTAAGTTTGGTGTCTTGCATGCATTGTTGTTTGATTCTTGTTGCATCTTGATTATTAAAAATCCAAAAATATTTTTAATTTGTGTCTTTTCAAGTCAATAATACAAAGAATTGAAGATTCAGAACATACTGCAGAGGAATTATACAGAAAAAGCTGAGCATTCGAAAATGCCCAGTGAAGAAGGCAGACTGGCGTTTAAACGCCAGCCAGGGTACCTGGTTGGGCGTTTAACGCCCAAAAAGGGTGCATTTTGGGCGTTAAACGCCAGAATGGATACCATTCTGGGCGTTTAACGCCAGGATGGTGCTAGGGGGAAGATTTTGTTTTCAAATCAATTTTTTTTTTCAAGTTTTCAAAGTTTTTCGAAATCAAATCTTTTTCAAATCATATCTTTTCAATCAAATGTTTTCAAAATCAATTTCTTTCCTTTTTCAAAGATACTTACTAACAATTAATGATTTGATTGAACATCTCTAGTATATTGCCTTTTCTGTTGAGAAAGGCTTAAATGTTTGAATCATATCTTTTCTTGTTAGGCAAGACATTAACTTTCAAAATCAAATCTTTTAAAATTGTTTTCAAATCAAATCTCTTTTTTTAAAAAAAAAATTGTTTTCAAATCATATCTTTTCAATCACATTTTTTTTAAAACCAATCATATCTCCTTAACTACATCTTTTTCAAAATAGTTTTCAATCAAATCTTTTTGATTTCTAATTTAAAAATATTTTTCAAAAATCACTTGATTTCTTCTCCACTTTTATTTTCGAAAATCAATTAGTGTTTTTCAAAAATGTTTTCAAAATATTTTAATTAATTTTCGAACAATTACTTCCCTCCTTCTCACATCCTTCTATTTATGGAGTACCACTCCTTCTCAATGCACAATTCGAACCTTATCTAAGTAAAGTTCGAATTCTTCTTCTCCTTCTTCTTTCTATTTCTCTTTTCCTCTGACACCTCAAGGAATCTCTATACTGTGACATAGAGGACTCCACATTTTCTTGTTCTCTTCTCTTTCATATGAGCAGGAGCAGAGACAAAGGCATTCTGGTTGAAGCTGACCCTGAACCCGAAAGGACCTTGAAGAGAAAGCTAAGAGAAGCCAAAGCACAACTCTCTTTAGAGGACCTGACCGAATTCTTCAAAGAAGACATGGCAGCCGAAAACAACAATAATGCAAACAATGCAAGGAAGGTGCTGGGTGACTTTACTGCACCTACTCCTGATTTCTATGGGAGAAGCATCTCTATCCCTGCCATTGGAGCAAACAACTTTGAGCTTAAGCCTCAATTAGTTTCTCTAATGCAACAGAATTGCAAGTTCCATGGACTTCCTATGGAAGATCCTCATCAGTTCTTAGCTGAATTCTTGCAAATCTGTGACACAGTCAAGACTAATGGGGTAGACCCTGAGGTCTATAGACTGATGCTATTCCCTTTTGCTGTAAGAGACAGAGCTAGAATATGGTTGGACTCTCAACCTAAAGAAAGCCTGGACTCTTGGGAAAAGCTAGTCAATGCCTTCTTGGCAAAGTTCTTTCCACCACAAAGATGGAGTAAGCTTAGAGTGGAAGTCCAAACCTTCAGACAGAAGGATGGAGAGTCCCTCTATGAAGCTTGGGAAAGATACAAACAATTGATCAGAAAATGTCCTTCTGACATGCTTTCTGAATGGAGCATCATAGGTATTTTCTATGATGGTCTCTCTGAACTATCTAAGATGTCTTTGGATAGCTCTGCTGGAGGATCTCTTCATCTGAAGAAGACGCCTACAGAGGCTCAAGAGCTAATTGAGATGGTTGCAAATAACCAATTCATGTACACTTCTGAAAGGAATCCTGTGAACAATGGGACTAGTCAGAAGAAAGGAGTTCTTGAGATTGACACTCTGAACGCCATTTTGGCTCAGAATAAAATATTGACTCAACAAGTCAATTTGATTTCTCAAAGTCTGTCTGGAATGCAGAATGCACCAAGCAGTACCAAGGAGGCTTCATCTGAGGAAGAAGCTTATGATCCTGAGAACCCTTCAATGGAAGAGGTGAATTACCTAGGAGAACCCTATGGTAACACCTATAATTCTTCATGGAGAAATCACCCAAATCTCTCATGGAAGAATCAAGAGAGACCTCAACAAGGTTTCAATAATAATGGTGGAAGAAACAGGTTTAACAATGGCAAACCTTTTCCATCATCTTCTCAGCAACAGACAGAGAATCCTATGCAGAACCCCTCTGACTTAGCAACCATGGTCTCTGATCTAATTAAAACCACTCAAAGTTTCATGAATGAAACAAGGTCCTCCATTAGAAATTTGGAAGGACAAGTGGGACAGCTGAGCAAGAAAGTTACTGAACTCCCTCCAAGTACTCTCCCAAGCAACACAGAAGAAAATCCAAAAGGAGAGTGCAAAGCCATAAACATGGCCGAATTTGGAGAGGATGGAGAGGCAGTGAACGCCACTGAGGAAGACCTCAATGGGCGTGCACTAGCTTCCAATGAGTTCCCCAATGAGGAACCATGGGAATCTGGGACTCAAAATGAGATCATAGAGATTCCATTGGACTTACTTCTGCCTTTCATGAGCTCTGATGAGTATTCTTCCTCTGAAGAGGATGAGTATGTCACTGAAGAGCAAGTTGCTAAATACCTTGGAGCAATCATGAAGCTAAATGACAAGTTATTTGGAAATGAGACTTGGGAGGATGAACCTCCTTTGCTCACCAAAGAACTGGATGACTTGTCTAGGCAGAAATTACCTCAAAAGAGACAAGATCCTGGGAAGTTTTCCATACCTTGTACCATAGGCACCATGACCTTCAAGAAGGCTCTGTGTGACTTAGGGTCAAGTGTAAACCTCATGCCTCTCTCAGTAATGGAGAAGCTAAGGATCTTTGAGGTACAAGCTGCAAGAATCTCATTAGAGATGGCAGACAACTCAAGGAAACAAGCTCATGGACTTGTAGAGAATGTTTTGGTTAAGATTGAAGACCATTACATCCCTACTGATTTCATAGTCCAAGAGACTGGGAAGTGCATGGATGAAACCATCATCCTTGGCAGACCCTTCCTAGCCACAGCAAAGGCTGTGATTGATGTTGATAGAGGTGAATTGATCATTCAAGTGAATGAAGAATCCTTTGTGTTTAAGGCTCAAGGATATCCCTCTGTCACCATGGAGAGGAAGCATGAAAAGCTTCTCTCAAATCAGAGTTAAGAAGAGCCCCCACAGTCAAACTCTAAGTTTGGTGTTGGGAGGCCACAACCAAACTCTAAGTTTGGTGTTGAACCCCCACATTCAAACTCTAAGTTTGGTGTTGGGAGGTTCCAACATTGCTCTGAGTATCTGTGAGGCTCCATGAGAGCCCTCTGTCAAGCTACTGACATTAAAGAAGCGCTTGTTGGGAGGCAACCCAATGATTATAATTTATATAGTTTCTTTTGTTATTTTATGTTTTTTGTAGGTTGATGATCATAAGAAGTCACAAAATCCATTGAAAAAGCAAAAACAAAATGAAAAACAGGAAGAAAAATAGCACACCCTGGAGGAAGAAGCTGCTGGCGTTCAAACGCCAGTAAGCCTAGCAGTTGGGCGTTTAACGCCCAGTCTGGCACCATTCTGGGCGTTTAACGCCAGAAAGGGGCACCAGACTGGCGTTAAACGCCAGAAAAGGGCAAGAACCTGGCGTTAAATGCCAGGAATGGGCACCAGCCCGGCGTTTAACGCCAGAAATGGCTCAAAACGTGATTTTGAGCAACATTTGGTGCAGGGATGACTTTTCCTTGACACCACAGGATCTGTGGACCCCACAGGATCCCCACCAACCCCACCACCACTCTCTCTTCTTCCCCCATTCACCAATCACCTCAATACCTCTTCCCCAAAACCCCTTCACCTATCAAATCCCATCTTTCTCTTCACCACTCACATCCATCCTTCATAAAACCCCACCAACCTCACCCTTCAAATTCAAACCACTTTCCCCACCAAACCCACCCAATATGGCCGAACCCCATCTCCCCTCTCTCCTATAAATACCCTTCTTCACTCCTTCATTTTCACACAACCAAAACACCACTTCTTCCCCCCTTGGCCGAATACACTAAGCCTTTCCCTTCTTCTTCATTTCTTCTTCTTCTCCTCTCTTCTTTCTTCTTTTGCTCGAGGACGAGCAAACCTTTAATTTTGGTGTGGTAAAAGCGTTGCTTTTTCGTCTTTCCATAACCATTATGGCATCTAAGGCCGGAGAAACCTCTAGAAAGAGGAAAGGGAAGGCAAAAGCTTCCACCTCCGAGTCATGGGAGATGGATAGGTTCATCTCAAGGGTGCATCAAGACCACTTCTATGAAGTTGTGGCCTTGAAGAAGGTGATCCCCGAGGTCCCCTTTTCACTCAAAAAGGGTGAATATCCGGAGATCCGCCATGAGATCCAAAAAAGAGGTTGGGAAGTACTTACCAACCCCATTCAACAAGTTGGAATCTTGATGGTTCAAGAGTTCTATGCCAATGCATGGATCACCAAGAGCCATGATCAAAGTATGAACCCGGATCCAAAGAATTATCTTACTATGGTTCGGGGGAAATACTTGGATTTTAGTCCGGAAAGTGTGAGGGTGGCGTTCAACTTGCCTATGATGCAAGGAGATGAACATCCTTACACAAGAAGGGTCAACTTTGATCAAAGGTTGGACCAAGTCCTCACAATCATATGTGAAGAGGGCGCACAATGGAAGAGAGATTCAAGAGGCAAGCCGGTTCAATTGAGAAGGCATGACCTCAAACCCGTGGCTAGAGGATGGTTGGAGTTTATCCAACGCTCAATCATCCCCACTAGCAACCGGTCCGAAGTTACTTTAGACCGGGCCATCATGATCCATAGCATCATGATTGGAGAAGAAGTGGAAGTTCATGAGGTCATAGCCCAAGAACTCTACAAGGTGGCGGATAAGTCCTCTACCTTAGCAAGGTTAGCCTTTCCTCACCTCATTTGTCACCTCTGTTATTCAGTTGGAGTTGACATAGAGGGAGACATCACCATTGATGAGGATAAGCCCATTACCAAGAAAAGGATGGAGCACACAAGAGACCCCTCTCATCATGAGATCCTTGAGATGCCTCAAGGGATACACTTTCCTCCACAAGACTATTGGGAGCAACTAAACACCTCCCTAGGAGAATTGAGTTCCAACATGGGACAACTAAGGGTGGAACACCAAGAACACTCCATTCTCCTCCATGAAATTAGAGAAGATCAAAGAATCATGATCGGAGCAACAAAGGCAAGGAAGAGACATTGAGGAGCTCAAGCACTCCATAGGACCTTCAAGAGGAAGGAAGAGCCGCCATCACTAAGGTGGACCCGTTCCTTGATTTCCTTGTTCTTTAGTCTTCTGTTTTTCGAATTTTTGTGCTTTATGTTTGTCCATGTTTGTGTCTTGTGATCATTAGTGTCTTAGTGTTTATGCCTTAAAGCTATGAATGTCCTATGAATCCATCACCTTTCTTAAAATAAAAACGTGCTTAATTGAAAAGAGAAGAATTGCATGAATTTTGAATTTTATAACAGTTTAATTTTTTTGATCTGGTGGCAACACTTTTGTTCTCTGAATGTATGCTTGAACAGTGCATATATCTTTTGAATTTGTGGTTCATGAATGTTGGCTCTTGAAAGAATGATGAAAAAGGAGACATGTTACTGAGGATCTGAAAAATCATAAAAATGATTCTTGAGGCAAGAAAAAGCAGTGAATACAAAAAAAAAAAAGCAAAAAGCAAACGAAAAAAAAAAGAAGAAGAAAAGAGAAAGAGAAAGAAAGAAATAAAGTTGTGATCCAAGGCAATAAGAGTGTGCTTAAGAACCCTGGACACCTCTAATTGGGGACTTTAGCAAAGCTGAGTCACAATCTGAAAAGGTTCACCCAATTATGTGTCTGTGGCATGTATGTATCCGGTGGTAATACTGGAAGACAGAGTGCTTTGGGCCACAGCCAAGACTCAATAAAGTAGCTGTGTTCAAGAATCATCATACTTAACTAGGAGAATCAATAACACTATCTGGATTCTGAGTTCCTAAAGAAGCCAATCATTCTGAGTTCCAAAGGATAAAGTGAGATGCCAAAACTATTCAGAGGCAAAAAGCTAAAAGCCCCGCTCATTTAATTAATACTGATCTTCATAGATGTTTTTGGAGTTCATTGCATATTCTCTTCTTTTTATCTTATTTGATCTTTAGTTGCTTGGGGACAAGCAACAATTTAAGTTTGGTGTTGTGATGAGCGGATAATTTGTACGCTTTTTGGCATTGTTTTTAGTATGTTTTTAGTAGTTTTAGTTGAGTTCTTTATATTTTTATTAGTTTTTAGTTAAAATTCACTTTTCTGGACTTTACTATGAGTTTGTGTGTTTTTCTGTGATTTCAGGTATTTTCTGGCTGAAATTGAGGGACCTGAGCAAAAATCTGATTCAGAGACTGAAAAGGACTGCAGATGCTGTTGGATTCTGACCTCCCTGCACTCGAAGTGGATTTTCTGGAGCTACAGAAGCCCAATTGGCGCGCTCTGAACGGCGTTGGAAAGTAGACATCCTGGGCTTTCCAGCAATATATGATAGTCCATACTTTGCCTAAGATTTGATGGCCCAAACCGGCGTTCAAAGTCACCTACAGAAATTCCAGCGTTAAACGCCGGAACTGGCACCTGATTGGGAGTTAAACGCCCAAACTGGCATAAAAGCTGGCGTTTAACTCCAAGAGAAGTCTCTACACGAAAATGCTTCATTGCTCAGCCCAAGCACACACCAAGTGGGCCCGGAAGTGGATTTTTATGTCATTTACTCATCTTTGTACACCTTAGGCTACTAGTTTTCTATAAGTAGGACCTTTTACTATTGTATTAGGGAGATCTTCGGATCGATAGAGAGTCTTTTGATCATGTTTTGATGATTGAACTCACTCTGGGAGGCTGGCCATTCGGCCATGCCTAGACCTTGTCCTTATCTATTTTCAACGGTGGAGTTTCTACACACCATAGATTAAGGTGTGGAGCTCTGCTGTACCTCGAGTATTAATGCAATTACTATTGTTCTTCCATTCAATTCCGCTTGTTCTTTTACCAAGATATCACTTGTTCTTCAACTTGATGAATGTGATGATCCGTGACACTCATCATCATTCTCACCTATGAATAAGGTGACTGACAACCATTCTTGTTCTACAAGCATTTGAGGCTTAGTGAATATCTCTTGGATTTCTGATTGCATGATGCATGGTTGATCGCCTGACAACCGAGTGCTCGCCTGACAAACGAGCCAACCATTCCGTGAGATCAGAGTCTTCGTGGTATAGGCAGGACCTGATGGCGGCATTCAAGAGAATCCGGAAGGTCTAAACCTTGTCTGTGGTATTCTGAGTAGGATTCAATGATTGAATGACTGTGACGTGCTTCAAACCCTGAGGGCGGGGCGTTAGTGACAGACGCAAAAGAATCACTGGATTCTATTCCGGCCTGATTGAGAACCGACAGATGAATTCCGCTATGACCGTGACAGGGGCATATGCAATCGCTTTCACTGAGAGGATGGGAGGTAGCCACTGACAATGGTGAAACCCTACACGAGCTTGCCATGGAAAGGAGTAGGAAGGATTGGATGAAGGCAGTAGGAAAGCAGAGAGACAGAAGGGAAGGCATCTTCATTCGCTTATCTGAAGCTCTCGCCAATGATATACATAAGTATCTCTATCTTTATCTTTTATGTTATTTTCGTTCATCACTATACCCATTTGAGTCTGCCTGACTGAGATTTACAAGGTGACCATAGCTTGCTTCATACCACCAATCTCCGTGGGATCGACCCTTACTCGCGTAAGGTTTATTACTTGGACGACCCAGTGCACTTGCTGGTTAGTTGTGCGAAGTTGTGTTTATGCCATGGTATTGAGCACCAAGTCCTTGGAGCCATTACTAGGGATTGTTTGTGTTTTATTGATCACAATTTCGTGCACCAATGATATGAAAAGTCAAATGCACTTTTGAATTCAGCCTGGTTTATTTTAATTGATTTGGTTTTGGACAAATGATTTGTTATTGAACCGTTTCTTTAAAGCTTTGGAAATGAGTTATATCGATTGATATTGAGTTGATTTTGAAATGGTATTCTTGAGATATGCCACTGAGGCGATTGTTGGATTTAGCTTGCTTTAAATTGATTTCTGGTTTTGAGCTGTTGAAAAGGAATGAGAAACAGTTTAGTTGGGACCCGAACCGGGTGGCAAAAGTCCAAGTTTTAGGGGAGGTGCTGCCGAAATTTCTGCAAAATCCTAGTCTTGTTTGAAAAGTTATTTAAAAAGGGTTGGATTTGAGAAATTGTATTATTTGATTCATTAAGAGGATATTTATGTTTTCAAGCTTAATTTATTTAATGAACCTTATATGTTGAGTTTGGCTTATTTAGAACTGAACTATTTTTACCGTTTGAATCACTGAAGGAAAGAATGATGCTCTAATATTGATTTTAATATAAAAAGGAGTTTTAAGTGATTTTAAAGGAATCTAGACTTTTGATTGAGTAATTAAGTTTGAGGTATTTTGGAAGAGTTAGAAAAATGGGTTCCAAAAAGAAACCTGAAAGTGGTTTGATTCAAATGAACCGGTTCCGTTTCAAATGAGTTGATTTTTAGACCGGGATAGAACTTGTGATTTTATATGGTCGGTTTCATAATAAATTCAGTTTTATTTACTTGAACCGAGAAATCTATGATTTTAAGAGTTTCAATGAATTTTAAGGAATTGATATAAGTTGACCTTCCCTAAAGACATGGGACTTTGCCGAGAAACATTTGTTATAAAATCCCATTGTTGGATCGGTGATTTTGAATACTTTGAAATAAATCTTTAACCTTCCATGGTTTTGGAAGTTTTGGAAAGAGAATGCCGAGAGTGGCTTTGTTTTAAAAAGGAAACTCACTTTGAGTAAATTTGGCTTATAAGCCTGAGATGATTTGAGAAATGAGATTTCTAAAAGCCAAGGCTAAAAAGAGTTGAAACTTGATTTCAAAGGGAAATGATTTGAGAAAAAGTGATTTATGGCTTAAATGCCGATTTTACAAGTTGATGATGTTGAATGTGAAAGTGCTGTTTTGTTGTGAGCCGGAATGGCTCTGTATGTTATGAATATTGGCTGGTTCTGGATTGAACAGTGAGCCGGATGGCTGAGATGGATGTTGATCCACGGATGAGAATGAATGCATGTATATGCTGAATTATTGATAACTGTGATTTGCACTTCCACTATCTGAGATACGAGTTTCCCTGGGTAGTAGCAGTGGCTAGCCACCACGTGCTCCAGGTTGAGACTTGATACTCTGTTGACCCTATGTCGCAAGTGTGGCCGGGCACTGTGAAAGTCCCGGATGAGCTCGCCCCCAAAATATTCACCAGTGATGGTGATGGATATGGATCATGTTTATGATCAAATTTATGATGAGTATAACTCGAGTTGGGGATGCGCGACAGAGGGACAGTCCAATGGTTAGCTATCAGGACTTGTCGGGTTGGCTCTATAACCGACAGATGATATCATCAGCCACTAGGGACAGGCATGCATCATATGCATCTATGTGACATTGTTTGGGTATGCATATTGTACTTGGTTTGCCTATGTGATTAACTGCTAATTGTTCTACTTGCAATAACTGTTTGTTTGTGTTTGCATCTTCCTACTTGTGTTTGCATCTGGAACTCTGTTGGATTATGGTGGATTGGTTGTGGTTGGATTGCTTGGGCCTAGGGCCGGGGTTGAATGAGATGGACCGATGGTTGATTTCGGTTTTGTGGTTCTGGTTTGGAATAAGATATGAAAGGTTATTTGGGTTCAGTATAGATAAAGCTTTTTGAAATGCTTTGATGTTTTGAGAATTGAACGGTTCCTCTTTCAGAAAAGATTTCTGACTTTACTTTTATTGTAAACTGTTGTTTTTGAAAAGAGGCATAAGGTGGTTACTAATCACTGGTACGGCTTATCTTCATGTATCCTATTATAGTAATTCCCAAAAACCCTCTACTGAGATCCCTTTTGAGGATGATGTTCTCACCCCCTACATTTTTCCCCTTTCAGGATTTGGGCGCAGAAGTTATGAAGAGTTTAATTATTTGTTATTGAGATTCTCTGTATTGCTTTAGATTATTATTTTTGTACCCTCGCCTTTATCTTGATATATTTTGTGAGAGGGATAGGAATTGTACTGAATAATGTTTGTAATATTATTTATATATACGTATGTATATATATATATATGGATGTACTCTTTATGAGTTTCTGTAAGTTGTATGGTATGTATGGACGTACGTTGTATGGCAAAAGTATTTTTGGGAATGGTATTGCGGTTTAAAGTTTTTAAACAGGCTCATATTTTAGTATTAAATAGTATAAATGTCGTCGTAATGTCCGAGCTATCAGAGTTGCGCAGCCGGAAGCGTGAGCTTTGGTAGTTAGGGTGTTACATTATGGTATCAGAGCAAGTCTTCCTGTAGAGCCTGAGGAATGGACAGACTATGCTTCGATTGCATGCTCTGAGCGTTTGTCATGTATTAGGTCTTGTCGAATGACGAGAATTAGAGCTTTATGCACATGACGGTCTATTGATTAACGCTGTTAGTCTTGCATTGCATAATTCTTGGTATTAAGTTTGGCCGGTTTAATACTAGTGAATTATGTATATGAGAGCACTAATGGGTTATCATAGATGGTATACGAGTTTTGAGTAAAGCAAATCGCGGGTTTTGGGAACGCTAGAAACTATTTCTCGAGGCTATTCAGTTGTGTATCTTGAATTCTGTTCGAGTCGACCTGTTCTTTCATGTTCTAACTTGAAGTTCTTGTTTGCTAATCCTTTTGAAAAGTAGTTTGATTTTTCGACTCTATTCCTCTATCCATATGCATTCTTGTTTGACCTTAAGTGCATATGCTGGTTTAAGATCCTTGTTGCATCTATCTTCCTCTGTTTGAGCTCTTCTTGATTCAAGTATTCTTTGATATAGCCTTGAACCTGTCTTAATGTGCTGTGACTTTTAACTCCGGGTTCTGAGTCCATTCTTTGAGAAATTGTTGATTCAGTTTTTCTCTTACTTGACAGTGATCACAGCCAATTTTGAGATTTTATAAATTGCCGTTGATTAGATATATACTTTTCTATATATGAGACTTTGAAATTATTTATACAGTTTAACAACTATTTTTTTCTAATATCTTGCCTGTACTTTTACTGGTTTACACAATTGCACTTACTTTAAAAGTAAATTTGACTTTCTAGTAATTTTACTATAGTTCCAATGGACATCTTTATTTGATTGTGTATTTGGATATTTTTCAAAATTCTGGAAAGAAAGGATTTTTTTTGCTTTTATTCTGGTTGAGTTTCGTTTGATAAATTTCACTTAATTCATTTTGATTTGAGTCTGGTTTAGCATACTACATGGTTCATGCCATTGTTGTTCTTTTGAAAATGTTGGACTCATAGCTTTCTTCTTATGAATGGACTGATTCCTTCTTAAGCTTTTCACCTCTATGAATGTCAAACGTGATTCTATTTTTAACTAGTCTTTTACATCTTGTGAACATTACCATTGATCTTGGTTCGTCCTCTCTTGTGAATCTCACTTTTATGTGAGTCAGCTTGATTTGTTTCAATTTCGTGTATCGTCTATCCTCTCATTGTTTTTACAAGAGTTTTTAATCAAAGAATTATCTTTGGAAAATTTCTAATGATTGATTGGTCTTTTCCTAAGGCTTAGTATTCTTTTGGATCAATGGAAAGCTTGTTTGATGACTCATGTCTAGTGAATCTTGTTTGAACTACTTTGGTTTAAGATTCTTTCTTGTATGGCTCGACTCCTTCTTAAGTACATCCTAATATTCTTGAATATCCTTTGGAAATGGTGAATTCAAGTATACTTTTGGAGTCTTGTTTTAAACTTTTAAGGAAGTTTTGAATTCGCTTTGAATAAATTCTAAACGGAATTTATTTTCTGTTGCTTGATTAAGATTGAAACCATTGTTCAATTTTGACGAAATTAATTTAAAGTTGGCATGCCTATTTTAAATAAAGTTCTGAAAAGTTTCCTTGCTTAGTGAAAACCGGTTCGTTTGTAACTCACCACTTATCTCCTTTATCAAATTGTAAGCAAATTGGTGTCTCGGAGTTTCTTTTCTAAAAAGAGTTTAACTTCCTCTTTCAGTCTTGCTATGAATGTTATACACGCTTGTTTAAATATGAACTTTGGAAATTTTTGAACAAGCATTTGATTTCTTTTGAGTTTTATGAATTACTTTTGGTTAAGATTGTGCACCTAACTACCTTTCTAAAATAGTTGAGGAAATATTTTTGCTCTCAGCTAAATTTGTGTACAGTTATTTTTAAAATTCTACATGGTCTGTTTCAACATGAAATTGTATTACAGCAAAGCCACGTTTATGCTTTTGTTACTCTCTTGAAGGATACTTGTTGTTTAACTTATCTTTTAGACTGCGAAATGATTTTTCTGCAAGTTTTCGATTCTTTTATGAACAATGTATCCGGGAGTATTTTTAATCATGCTCTTGAGTTCTATGAGCCTTGTCTTGGGTCTGAGATATTCTTTTCTGCAAACCTCATGCTTCTTCAGCTTAGCTTGAAATTGTTTCAAACTAATGCATTGATTTTTCTGCTTATTGGTCCTATTGAATTTCTTTGATCCAAGGGTCATCTTTGAGGCTGTCAATTGATTTATTTCTAGCAAATTTCATTTGCTTGATCATCCTTGTTGTCTGGGATTGGATGCATTCCCTCGGATATATGAGTACTATCCTTAATATTTGACTCTCCTTTCTAAATCTTGTATCCTTCTGAGTAGACTCAAGAATTGTTTTGATATCACGATCGACTTGTAGACGTAGTAACGCAATGCGTTAGTTCTTTAAGACGTGATGTGTCTATGGAAAGTGAAGCGGTAGGTGTGTAACGTTATGATGAGTTGTGGGTGTTTTGTCCCTTGCAAACGAGTTTGCGGGTGTTAGGCTCATGATCGGCTATGAAGTTGTAAAGTGCTTGATGGAGTTGAAGAATTGAAACTTTGAGGTTGAGATGAGATTAGTGTGCGGATGTTGAGCACGTCGTTGTAACCTCATCCTGTTTTATAACCTTCAATGCCTTGCTTTACTACCACATGCTTGAACCATGACATCTTTTGCATTTGAGCCTATCTTATAATGTTTGCTTTGCAATCACACTCCTACCTTTGTATCTTTATGCATATGACCATCCAAGTATTTGAAAACCATATATATATTTATATGTCGAGATATTTTTGCTTCTTCCTTAAATGTGTTCAAGGGTGAACTGTGATGAAATTTCTTTCGTTTCGTATCAATTTTCGAGGGCAAAAATTCTTATAAGGTGGGTAGAATGTAAGGCCCAAAATCTTTGAAAAGTCTTATTATGATCAAGTCTCAAATCATATGGTTATTTATAACCTTAATTTCAGAAATTATTTTATTAAAGGTAATTAAGGCAAGTTTTGATTTATTGGATTTGGGATGAGTTATGATTATTATCCGATTTTATAATTATTGGATTATTTTCTATATTTAAATTATAAATTTAGCCGTTGTGAAATAATAAGGATTTTATATGTTCTGGACTAAGTAACTAATATTTTAAATATCAATACTGCTATTTTGGAAAATGAAGAAATTAAGTATATTATTTCTAATTATTTGATTTGGTCAAAAAGTAATTTGTAAAAAATGGATGATCAAATAGTATTTTCTATGTATAAATAGTATTGGATTTAATTTGGGTTTCAATTACTAAATTATTCCCAATTTTATGTGAAATTACTATATTGCCCCTAAACCTAATTTTGAAAATGAAAAACCCTAACCCAATACCCGTTTCCCCTCTCTGAACCCAGCACCACCAACCCACTCTCCCCCTTTCCCAATCATGCGCAGCCGCAGCGTATGCACAGCTTCCTTCACTACGGAAGAAAGAAACAGAAGAAGGGAGGCAGGGGAGGCCTTGCCACCGTCGATCCACCACCTTGGAGCTCGCCGTCGAGCTGCTTTGCGGCGCCGTCCATGGAGTCACTAGCTCGCGTTGCCGCCGTTCATCGTCGAGCCGCCGTCAGAAGCCGAACCGCGAAGGAGAATGACGCAAGGCAGGGGCCGACGAGAAAGAGGAAGGGCGCGCGTGTAGGAGCTTAGCCGCGGGGAGGGGAGATGCGCGTCTGAACCCTCGCCGCCGTTGGAGTCGCGCAGAGAGAGACACGAAGGAGGATAGCAGTCGCGCATCCAGCTGCGTCCTCACCGCTGCGGTAGGGATCGTCGCCGTCAAGCATGGTGGGTGGCAGAGAGACAGAGCTCGCATCTGAGACTGGAGAGGAGGTGCAGTTTCGTCGCTGCTGGGAAAGAAGAAGACGCGAGCTGGAGGTCCGGTCGCCGTTGTGCTATGGGGCAGAGTGAACCGCGCCGCACTGTTGGGGTTCTCACCGTCGCCGGAAAAGGATTCAAGCTGCTACAGGTGTCGCGGTTGGAGGAGGAAGCTGTGCCCCTGTGTTCTGGCCGCCGCCGGAGCTGCTGCCGGGCCGGTTCGAAATCGCAGCTGCTTCATGTTGAAATTTCGGTAAGAGATTATGTTTCGAAAGCCCTACGTAGTGTCTCGTTGGTGGACGAAATTGTGATTCACAATATTGTATTCTTTGTTTTATATGGAATTATTCTTGTGGCTCTTTGCTATGTGTGGACACAACTCCGTTCAACTAACCAGCAAGTGCACTAGGTCGTCCAAGTAATACCTTACGTGAGTAAGGGTCGATCCTACGGAGATTGTTGGTATGAAGCAAGCTATGATCACCTTGTAAATCTCAGTTAGGCAGATTAAATGATTATGGATTTCGAAAATTAATAATAAATAGAAAATAAAAAGGGATAGAAATACTTATGTAATTCAATGGTGGGAATTTCAGATAAGCGTATGAAGATGCTGAGCTCCTCTTGAATCTCTGCTTTCCTGCTGCTTTCATCCAATTCTTCTTACTCTTATCCATGGCAAGCTATTTTTAGGGCATCACCATCATCAATGGCTACTTTTAATCCTCTCGGGAAAATGGTCCTATGCGCTGTCACTGCACGGCTAATCGTCTGGAGGCATCACCCTTGTTGATAGCTACATCCCATCCTCTCAGTGAAAAAGGTCCAAATGCTCTGTCACAGCACGGCTAATCATCTGTCGGTTCTCAATCAGGTTGGAATAGAATCCCTTGATTCTTTTGCGTTTGTCATCACGCCCAGCCTTCAGGAGTTTGAAGCTTGTCACAGTCATTCAATACCGAAATCCTACTTGGAATACCACAGACAAGGTTAGACTTTCCGGATCCCCATGAATGCCGCCATCTATCTAGCTTATACCGCGAAGATTCTGTTGGGAAATCTAAGAGATATGCGCCCGGCTTAAGGTAGAATGGAAGTGGTTGTCAGTCACGCGCGTTCATAGGTGAGAATGATGATGAGTGTCACGGATCATCACATTCATCAAAGTGAAGTGCAACGTATATCTTGCAATAAGAATAAAGTGAATTGAATAGAAAATAGTAGTAATTGCATTGAAACTTTGAGGTACAGCAGAACTCCACACCCTTAATCTATGGTATGCAGAAACTCCACCGTTGAAAATACATAAGTGAAAGGTTCAGGCATGGCCGAATGGCCAGCCCCCAAAACATGATCAATAGCCTCTTTAGATGAAGAATAAAATAAAACTGAGACCAAAGATGTCTAGTACAATAGTAAGAGGTCCTATATATACTAGACTAGCTACTAGGGTTTACATGAGTAAGTAATTGATGCATAAATCCACTTCCGGGGCCCACTTGGTGTATGATTGGGCTGAGCTTGATCCATCCACGAGCTGAGGCTTTTCTTGGAGTTGAACTCCAAGTTATAACGTGTTTTGGGCGTTCAACTCCGGATCATGACGTGTTTCTGGCGTTTAACTCCAGACAGCAGCATGTACTTGGCGTTCAACGCCAAGTTACGTCGTCAATTTTCGAATAAAGTATGAACTATTATATATTGCTGGAAAGCTCTGGATGTCTACCTTCCAATGCCGTTGAGAGCGCGCCATTTGGGATTCTGTAGCTCCAGAAAATCCATTTTGAGTGCAGGGAGGTCAGATTCCAACAGCATCAGCAGTCCTTTTGTCAGCTTTTTTTCAGAGTTTTGCTCAAGTCCCTCAATTTCAGCCAGAAATTACCTGAAATCACAGAAAAACACACAAACTCAAAGTAAAGTCTAGAAATGTGAATTTAACATAAAAACTAATGAAAACATCCCTTAAAGTAGCTTAAACTTATTAAAAACTACCTAAAAACAATGCCAAAAAGCGTATAAATTATCCGCTCATCACAACACCAAACTTAAATTGTTGCTTGTCCCCAAGCAACTGAAAATCAAATAGGATAAAAAGAAGAGAATATACTATAAATTTGGAATATCAATGAATATTAATCTAATTAGATGAGCGGGACTTGTAGCTTTTTGCTTCTGAACAGTTTTGGCATCTCACTTTTTCCTTTGAAGTTTAGAATGAAATGCTTCTCTAGGAACTTAGAATTTTAGATAGTGTTATTGATTCTCCTAGTTAAGTATGTTGATTCTTGAACACAGCTACTTTTTGAGTCTTGGCCGTGGCCCTAAGCACTTTGTTTTCCAGTATTACCATCGGATACATAAATGCCACAGACACATAACTGGGTGAACCTTTTCAGATTGTGACTCAGCTTTGCTAGAGTCCCCAGTTAGTGGTGTCCAGAGCTCTTAAGCACACTCTTTGCTTTGGATCACGATTTTAACCACTCAGTCTCAAGTTTTTCACTTGGACCTTCATGACACAAGCACATGGCTAGGGGACAGCTTAATTTAGCCGCTTAGGCCTGGATTTTATTTCCTTGGGCCCTCCTATCCATTGATGCTCAAAGCCTTGGATCCTTTTTACCCTTGCCTTTTGGTTTTAAGGGCTATTGGCTTTTTCAGCTTGCTTTTTTTCTTTTTCTTTCTATTTTTTTTAGCCACTTTCTTTTTTTTTTCACAAGCTTTTGCTTTTTCACTGCTTTTTCTTGCTTCAAGAATCAATTTCATGATTTTTCAGATTATCAATAACATTTCTCTTTGTTCATCATTCTTTCAAGAGCCAACAATTTTAACATTCATAAACAACAATATCAAAAGACATATGCACTGTTCAAGCATTCATTCAGAAAACAAAAAGTATTGTCACCACATCAATATAATTAAACTAAATTCAAAATTCATGTACTTCTTGTTCTTTTGAATTAAAACATATTTCATTTAAGAGAGGTGAAGGATTAATGGATTTTATTCATAGATTTAAGACATGGTTACTACATACTAATGATCATGAAGTAGAGACACAAAACATAGATAAACATAACATAGAAACCGAAAAACAGAAAGAAATAAAAACAAGGAATGAGTCCACCTTAGTGGCGTCTTCTTCTTGAAGGCCCAATGATGCTTTTAAGTTCTTCTATGTCCCTTCATTGCCTTTGTTGCTCCTCCCTCATTGCTCTTTGATCATCTCTAATCTCATGGAGAATGATGGAGTGCTCTTGATGTTCCACCCTTAGTTGATCCACATTGTAACTCAAATCTTCTAGAGAAGTGTGGATTTGTTCCCAATAGTGGTTGGGAGGAAAGTGCATCCCCTGAGGCATCTCAGGGATGTATTGATGATGAGCTTCCTCATGCATCTCTTGAGAACCGTGAAGAGTCTCTCTTGCTTGCTCCATCCTCTTCTTGGTGATGGGCTTATCCTCTTCAATGAGGATGTCTCCTTCTATGATAACTCCAGCTGAGTAACATAGATGGCAAATAAGATGAGGAAAAGCTAGCCTTGCCATGGTTGAGGGCTTTTCGGCTATTTTGTAGAGTTCATTGGAGATGACTTCATGAACTTCTACTTCCTCTCCAATCATGATGCTATGAACCATGATGGCCCGATCCACAGTAACTTCAGATCGGTTGCTAGTAGGGATGATGGAGCGTTGAATGAACTCCAACCATCCTCTAGCCATAGGCTTAAGGTCCAATCTTCTTAGTTGAACCTGTTTGCCTTTGGAGTCTCTTTTCCATTGAGCTCCTTCAACACTTATATCCATAAGGACTTGGTCCAACCTTTGATCAAAGTTGACCCTTCTAGTGTAGGGGCGTGCATCTCCTTGCATCATAGGCAAGTTGAATGCCAACCTCACATTTTCCGGACTAAAGTCCAAGTATTTCCCCCGAACCATTGTAAGATAGTTCTTTGGATCCGGGATCACACTTTGGTCATGGTTCCTAGTGATCCATGCATTGGCATAGAACTCTTGAACCATTAGGATTCCAACTTGTTGGATGGGATTTGTTAGAACTTCCCACCCTCTTCTTTGGATCTCTTGTCGGATTTCCGGATACTCATTCTTCTTGAGTTTGAAAGGGACCTCGGGGATCACCTTCTTCTTGGCCACAACATCATAGAAGTGGTCTTGATGGCTCTTGGAGATGAATCTTTCCATCTCCCATGGCTCGGATGTGGAAGCTTTTGTCTTCCCTTTTCCTTTTCTAGAGGATTCTCCGGCCTTGGGTGCCATTGATGGTAATGGAAAAACAAAAAGCTTATGCTTTTACCACACCAAACTTAAAATATTGCTCGCCCTCGAGCAAGAGAAGAAAGAAAAGAAGTAGAAGAAGAAGAAAATATGGAGGAGAAGGGAGAGAGGTGTATTCGGCCAAGAAGGAGAAGAAGGGGTTGTGTTGTGTGAAAAATGAAGTAGAATGGAAGGGTATATATAGGGAGAGGGGAGAGGGTAGGTTCGGCCATTTAGGGTGGGAATGGGTGGGTAAATGTTTTTGAATTTTGAAGGTAGGTGGGGTTTATGGGGAAGAGTAGATGGATGTGAGTGGTGAATAGGTGATTGGGAAGAGAGATTGAGGTGATTTGTGAAGGGTTTTTGGGAAGTGTGACATGGGGAAAAGAAAAATAGGATTAGGAGGTAAGGTGGGAATATAGTAGGTGGGGATCCTGTGGGGTTCACAAATCCTGAGGTGATCCTGTGGGGTCCACAGATCCTGAGGTGTCAAGGAATTCCATCCCTGCACCAAATAGGCATGTAAAATGCCTTTGCAAACCATTATGGCGTTTAAACGCCGAGTGGTGCACGTTCTGGGCGTTCAACGCCCATGTAAAGCATGTTTCTGGCGTTGAACGCCAGTTTCATGCTTGTTACTGGCGTTCAGCGCCAGCTTTTTCCTCTAGGTACATTCCTGGCATTCAGCGCCAGGATGTTGCTTGTTTCTGGCGTTCAGCGCCAGATTAATGCTCTGTTCTGGCGTTGAACGCCAGCCAGATGCTTCTTACTGGCGTTGAACGCCAGCTTGTGCTTCCTCCAAGGTGTGATTTTTCTTCTGCTGTTTTTGATTCTGTTTTTAATTTTTTTATTTTTTTCGTGACTGGTGCACGAAATTGTGATCAATACTTTTTAATACACGAAATAATCCCTAGTAATGGCTCCAAAGACTTGGTGCTCAATACCATGGCATAAACACAACTTCGCACAACTAACCAGCAAGTGCACTGGGTCGTCCAAGTAATAAACCTTACGTGAGTAAGGGTCGATCCCACGGAGATTGTTGGTATGAAGCAAGCTATGGTTACCTTGTAAATCTCAGTCAGACAGACTCAAATGGGTGTAGTGATAAACGAATAAAGCATAAAGATAAAGATAGAGATACTTATGTATATCATTGGTGAGAGCTTCAGATAAGCGTATGAAGATGCCTTCCCTTCTGTCTCTCTGCTTTTCTACAGTCTTCATTCAATCCTTCTTACTCCTTTCCATGGCAAGCTCATGTAGGGTTTCACCGTTGTCAGTGGCTACCTCCCATCCTCTCAGTGAAAATGTTCCCATGCTCTGTCACAGCATATGGCTAATCAGCTGTCGGTTCTCGGTCAGGCCGGAATAAAATCCATCGATTCTTTTGCGTCTGTCACTAACGCCCCGCCTGCTAGGAGTTTGAAGCACGTCACAGTCATTCAATCATTGAATCCTACTCAGAATACCACAGACAAGGTTAGACCTTCCGGATTCTCTTGAATGCCGCCATCAGTTCTCGCCTATACCACGAAGATTCCGGTTAAAGAATCCAAGAGATATTCACTAAAGCCTCGTATGCTTGTAGAACAAGAGTGGTTGTCAGTCACTTTGTTCATGAGTGAGAATGATGATGAGTGTCACGGATCATCACATTCATCAAGTTGAAGAACAAGTGATATCTTGGACAAAGAACAAGCGGAATTGAATAGAAGAACAATAGTAATTGCATTAATACTCGAGGTACAGCAGAGCTCCACACCTCAATCTATGGTGTGTAGAAACTCCACCGTTGAAAATACATAAGAACAAGGTCTAGGCATGGCCGTGAGGCCAGCCTCCCATAGTGATCAAAAGATCTAAAGAAAAAGGTTCCAAAGATCAGAAGATGAAAATACAATAGTAAAAGGTCCTACTTATAGAAAACTAGTAGCCTAGGGTGTACAGAGATGAGTAAATGACATAAAAATCCACTTCCGGGCCCACTTGGTGTGTGCTTGGGCTGAGCAATGAAGCATTTTTCGTGTAGAGACTCCTCTTGGAGTTAAACGCCAGCTTTTATGCCAGTTTGGGCGTTTAACTCCCATTTAGGTGCCAGTTCCGGCGTTTAACGCTGGAATTTCTTGAGGTGACATTGAACGCCGGTTTGGGCCATCAAATCTTGGGCAAAGTATGGACTATCATATATTGCTGGAAAGCCCAGGATGTCTACTTTCCAACGCCGTTGAGATCTCGCCAATTGGGCTTCTGTAGCTCCAGAAAATCCACTTCGAGTGCAGGGAGGTCAGAATCCAACAGCATCTGCAGTCCTTTTGAGTCTCTGGATCAGATTTTTGCTCAGATCCCTCAATTTCAGCCAGAAAATACCTGAAATCATAGAAAAACACACAAACTCATAGTAAAGTCCAGAAAAGTGAATTTTAACTAAAAACTAATAAAAATATAATAAAAACTATCTAAAATATACTAAAAACATACTAAAAACAATGCCAAAAAGCGTACAAATTATCCGTTCATCAGTGACTCCTTATGATCATGTACCTAATAAAACATAGAAAAAAAATAAAAATAAAATTAAAATTAGATAATTAAAAAAATTGGGTTGCCTCCCAACAAGCGCTTCTTTAATGTCAATAGCTTGACAGTGGCTTTCATGGAGCCACAAAGGTGATCAGGTCAATGTTGTTTAGTCCCAATACCAAACTTAGAGTTTTGATATGGGGTCTTAACACCAAACTTAGTGTTTGGTTGTGGCCTCCCAACACCAAACTTAGAGTTTGACTGTGAGGGCTTTTCTTGACTCTGAACTGAGAGAAGCTCCTTGTGCTTACTCTCTTTTGTCACTGAGGGCTGGCCATGTGCTTTAAACACAAGGTAGTCCCCATTCAATTGAAGGACTAATTCACCTCTATTGACATCTATCACAGCTTCTGCTGTGGCTAGGAAAGATCTTCCAAGGATAATGCATTCATCCTCTTCCTTCCTAGTGTCTAAGATTATGAAATCAGCAGGGATGTAAAGGTCTTCAACCTTTACTAGCACGTCCTCTACTATTCTATAAGCTTGTCTCAATGACTTGTCTGCCAATTGTAATGAGAACAAGGCAGGTTGTACCTCAATGATCCTCAGCTTCTCCATTACAGAGAGTGGCATAAGATTTATCCCTGACCCCAGATCACACAGAGCCTTTTCAAAGGTCATGGTGCCTATGGTACAAGGTATTAAGAATTTGCCAGAATCTTGTCTCTTTTGAGGTAATGTTTGCTGAATCCATGTATCTAGTTCACTAATGAGCAAGGGAGGTTCACCTTCCCAAGTCTCATTACCAAACAACTTGGCATTCAGCTTCATGATGGCTCCTAAATATTAAGCAACTTGCTCTCCAGACACATCTTCATCCTCTTCAGAGGAAGAATAGTCTTCAGAGCTCATGAATGACATAAGGAGATTTAATGGAATCTCTATGGTCTCTATATGAGTCTCAGATTCCTTTGGATCCTTAATAGGGAACTCCTTCTTGCTTGAGGGACGTCCCAGGAGATCGTTCTCACTAGGATTTTCATCCTCCTCCTCCCTTGTGCATTCGGCCACAATGACTACATCAATGGCCTTGCACTCTCCTTTTGGATTCTCTTCTGTATTGCTTGGGAGAATACTGGGATGAGTTTCAATGACTTTCTTACTCAGCTGGCCCACTTGTGCCTCCAAATTCCTAATGGAGGACCGTGTTTCATTCATGAAACTGAAAGTGGCCTTAGACAGATCAGAGACTAGATTAGCTAAATTAGAAGTGCTCTACTCAGAATTCTCTGTCTGTTGCTGAGAAGATGATGGAAAAGGCTTGCTATTGCTCATCCTATTGCGTCCACCATTATTAAAGCCTTGTTGAGGCTTTTGTTGATCCTTCCATGAGAAATTTGGATGATTTTTCCATGATGAGTTATAGGTGTTTCCATAAGGTTTACCCAAGTAATTAACCTCTGCCATGGCAGGGTTCTCAGGATCATAAGCTTCTTCAAAAGCTACCTCTTTAGTACTGTTGGATGCATTTTGCCATCCATTCAGACTTTGAGAGATCATGTTGACTTGCTGAGTCAACACTTTGTTCTGGGCCAATATGGCATTCAGAGCATCAATTTCAAGAACTCCCTTCCTCTGAGGCGTCCCATTATTCACAGAATTCCTCTCAGAAGTGTACATGAATTGGTTATTTGCAACCATGTCAATAAGTTCTTGAGACTCTTCAGGCGTTTTCTTTAGGTGAATAGATCCACCTGCAGAATGGTCCAATGACATTTTCGAAAATTCAGATAGACCATAATAGAATATATCTAATATGGTCCATTCTGAAAACATGTCAGATGGACATCTTTTGGTCAGCTGCTTGTATCTTTCCCAGGCTTCATAGAGGGATTCACCATCTTTTTGTTTGAAGGTTTGAACATCCACTCTCAGCTTACTCAGCTTTTGAGGAGGAAAGAATTTATCCAAGAAAGCAGTGACCAGCTTATCCCAAGAGTCCAGGCTATCCTTGGGTTGTGAATCCAACCATATTCTAGCTTTGTCTCTTACAGCAAAAGGGAAAAGCATGAGTCTGTAGACTTCAGGATCAACTCCATTTGTCTTTACAGTCTCACAGATCTGCAAGAATTCAATTAAAAACTGATAAGGATCTTCAGATGGAAGTCCATAAAACTTGCAGTTTTGTTGCATTAAGGTAACTAGTTGAGGCTTAAGCTCAAAATTATTGGCTCCAATGGCAAGAATGGAGATGCTTCTTCCATCAAATTTGGACGTTGGTTTTGTGAAGTCACCAAGCATTCTCTTTGCATTATTATTATTTTTGGTTGCCATCTCCTTCTCTTGTTCGAAAATTTCTGAAAGGTTACCTTTAGAATAATGTAATTTAGCTTCTCTTAATTTCCTCTTCAGAGTCCTTTCAGGTTCTGGATCAGCTTCAACAAGAGTGCCTTTTTCCTTGTTCCTGCTCATATGAAAGAGAAGAAAACAAGAAAAGAAAGAGGAATCCTCTATGTCACAGTATAGAGATTCCTTTATGTTAGTAGAAAAAGAAGGGGGTAGAAGGATGAAGAAAAATGGACAGATCCCAATACAGGGGTAAAGGTAAAGGAAGTGATCTGAGATGAAGAGAGGTGAAGAAAAGTGTTAGTGATTAAATAATTAAATAGAAGATAGAAGAGGTAGATTTCGAAAATAATTTTGAAAAAGTGGTTAGTGATTTTCGAAAATTAAAGATAAGATATAATTAAAATTAAAATAATTAATTAATTAAAAAGAATTTTTTTAAAAAAGGGGTGAGATATTTTCGAAAATTAGAGAGGGAGAAGTAGTTAGGTGGTTTTGAAAAAGATAAGAAACAAACAAAAAGTCAAAGAGTTAGTTGAAAAAGATATTAGAGTTAAATTTGAAAAGATAAGAAGATAAGAAGATAAGATAAGATATTTTGAAATCAAATTTTCGAAAAAGATAAAATTTTGAAAAAGATATGATAAAAAGATAAGATAAGATATAAAAAGATAGAAAAGATTTTAATTTTTTAAATTTAAAATTACTTACTTCACTAACAAGAAACTACAAGATAAGATTCTAGAACTTAAAGATTGAACCTTTCTTAACAAGAAAGTAACAAACTTCAATTTTTTGAATTAATCACATTAATTATTAGTGAGTTTTTTGAAAATTAGATATAAAGATAAGAAAAAGATTTTGAAAATATTTTGAAAAAGATTTTTGAAATTTTTCGAAAAAGAGTAAAAATTAGAAAAGATATGATTTTTGAAAATGGTTTTGAAAAAGATAAGATTTTTAAATTTTTGAAAATTTGACTTGACTTGTAAGAAACAACTAATTTTGAAAATTTTTGACTAAGTCAACTCAAATTTCGAAAATTATGAGAAAAATAAGGAAAAGATAATTTTTTGATTTCTTTGAATTTTAATTAAGAGAGAGAAAAACATGAAAATGACCCAAAACATAGAAATTTTGGATCAAAACACAAGATGCATGCAAGAACACTATGAATGTCAAGATGAACACCAAGAACACTTTGAAGATCATGATGAACATCAAGAACATATTTTTGAAAAATTTTAATGCAAAGAAAACATGCAAGACACCAAACTTAGAAATCTTTAATGCATGGACTCTAACAAACAAAAAATGCATATGAAAAACAACAAACAACACAAAACAAGAAAACATCAAGATCAAACAAGAAGACTTGTCAAGAACAACTTGAAGATCATGAAGAACACTATGAATGCATGGAATTTTCGAAAAAAATGCAAGAAAATTTTTTAAAGCATGCAATTAACACCAGACTTAAAAATTGACTCAAGACTCAAACAAGAAACATCAAATATTTTTATTTTTATGATTTTATTAATTTTTTTGGATTTTTATTAATTTTTTTCGAAAATATTTTTTTGGAAAAACGAAAAAGAAAAATTTTGAAAAAGTTTTTGAAAAGAAAATTACCTAATCTGAGCAACAAGATGAACCGTCAGTTGTCCAAACTCGAACAATCCCCGGCAACGGCGCCAAAAACTTGGTGGACGAAATTGTGATTCACAATATTGTATTCTTTGTTTTATATGGAATTATTCTTGTGGCTCTTTGCTATGTGTGGACACAACTCCGTTCAACTAACCAGCAAGTGCACTGGGTCGTCCAAGTAATACCTTACGTGAGTAAGGGTCGATCCCACGGAGATTGTTGGTATGAAGCAAGCTATGGTCACCTTGTAAATCTCAGTTAGGCAGATTAAATGATTATGGATTTCGAAAATTAATAATAAATAGAAAATAAAAAGGGATAGAAATACTTATGTAATTCAATGGTGGAAATTTCAGATAAGCGTATGAAGATGCTGAGCTCCTCTTGAATCTCTGCTTTCTTGCGGCTTTCATCCAATTCTTCTTACTCTTATCCATGGCAAGCTATTTGTAGGGCATCACCATCATCAATGGCTACTTTTAATCCTCTCAGGAAAATGGTCCTATGTGCTGTCACTACACGGCTAATCGTCTGGAGGCATCACCCTTGTTGATAACTACATCCCATCCTCTCAGTGAAAAAGGTCCAAATGCTCTGTCACAGCACGGCTAATCATCTGTCGGTTCTCAATCAGGTTGGAATAGAATCCCTTGATTCTTTTGCGTTTGTCATCACGCCCAGCCTTCAGGAGTTTGAAGCTTGTCACAGTCATTCAATACTGGAATCCTACTCGGAATACCACAGACAAGGTTAGACTTTCCGGATTCCCAGGATCCTACTCTGAATACCACATACAAGGTTATACTTTCCGGATCTCCATGAATGCCGCCATCTATCTAGCTTATACCACGAAGATTCTGTTGGGGAATCTAAGAGATATGCGCCCGGCTTAAGGTAGAACGGAAGTGGTTGTCAGTCACGCGCGTTCATAGGTGAGAATGATGATGAGTGTCACGGATCATCACATTCATCAAAGTGAAGTGCAACGTATATCTTGCAATAAGAATAAAGAGAATTGAATAGAAAATAGTAGTAATTGCATTGAAACTTTGAGGTACAGCAGAACTCCACACCCTTAATCTATGGTGTGCAGAAACTCCACCGTTGAAAATACATAAGTGAAAGGTTCAGGCATGGCCGAATGGTCAGCCCCCAAAACATGATCAATAGCCTCTTTAGATGAAGAATAAAATAAAACTTAGACCAAAGATGTCTAGTACAATAGTAAGAGGTCCTATATATACTAGACTAGCTACTAGGGTTTACATGAGTAAGTAATTGATGCATAAATCCACTTCCGGGGCCCACTTGGTGTATGCTTGGGTTGAGCTTGATCCATCCACGAGTTGAGGCTTTTCTTGGAGTTGAACTCCAAGTTATAACGTGTTATGGGCGTTCAACTCCGGATCATGACGTGTTTCTGGCGTTTAACTCCAGACAGCAGCATGTACTTGGCGTTCAACGCCAAGTTACGTCGTCAATTTCCGAATAAAGTATAGACTATTATATATTTCTGGAAAGCTCTGGATGTCTACTTTCCAACGCCGTTGAGAGCGCGCCATTTGGGGTTCTGTAGCTCCAGAAAATCCATTTTGAGTGCAGGGAGGTCAGATTCCAACAGCATCAGCAGTCCTTTTGTCAGCTTTTTTTCAGAGTTTTGCTCAAGTCCCTCAATTTCAGCCAGAAATGATCTGAAATCACAGAAAAACACACAAACTCATAGTAAAGTCCAGAAATGTGAATTTAACATAAAAACTAATGAAAACATCCCTTAAAGTAGCTTAAACTTATTAAAAACTACCTAAAAACAATGCCAAAAAGCGTATAAATTATCCGCTCATCACTCGTACGTGTATTAAAGCCTATACGTTATTAATGTTCCTAGAGTTTAGTAACTGAGGTTGCTTGTTGTAAATTAGAGCTGATTATGCTGCTGCGAATATGTGTGGGGCTGTGCTTTGAAGCTGCCTTTGATTTCGGGTTGAGGCGGAAATGACTCGGTGAGGCGTTTGGGTTATGGAATTACGTTTTGAGGTAGGAGCGCTTTCCAAAAACTATAGTTTATTATTGGAATTATTACATATGGATACTAATGTGAGATAATGTATTTGGTGATTGTATAATCCTTATGTGTTGTTGATTGTCCTGGATGAATGTAACCATAATTTGGTTTTGATGAATGGGTTGTTGTGTGGATTTGTAAAATGAAATGCTTTTGGAGTTGATTCTTTTGAAGCTTTGATATCTGAGTTTAATCCGTAGAGGATTGATTTGAATTGAGTTAATTATTTTGATGATATGAAAAGTCGAATGCACTTTTGAATTCTGCCTGGTTTATTTTAATTGATTTGGTTTTGGACAAATGATTTGTTATTGAACCGTTTCTTTAAAGCTTTGGAAATGAGTTATATCGATTGATATTGAGTTGATTTTGAAATGGTATTCTTGAGATACGCCACTGAGGCGATTGTTGGATTTAGCTTGCTTTAAATTAATTTCTGGTTTTGAGCTGTTGAAAAGGAATGAGAAACGTTTTAGTTGGGACCCGAACCGGGTGGCAAAAGTCCAAGTTTTAGGGGAGGTGCTGCCGAAATTTCTGCAAAATCCTAGTCTTGTTTGAAAAGTTATTTAAAAAGGGTTGGATTTGAGAAATTGTATTATTTGATTTATTAATAGGATATTTATGTTTTCAAGCTTAATTTATTTAATGAACCTTATATGTTGAGTTTGGCTTATTTAGAACTGAACTATTTTTACCGTTTGAATCACTGATGGAAAGAATGATGCTCTAATATTGATTTTAATATAAAAAGGAGTTTTTAGTGATTGAGTAATTAAGTTTGAGGTATTTTGGAAGAGTTAGAAAAATGGGTTCCAAAAAGAAACCTGAAAGTGGTTTGATTCAAATGAACCGGTTCCGTTTCAAATGAGTTAATTTTTAGACCGGGTTGGAACTTGTGATTTTATATGGTTGGTTTCATAATAAATTCAGTTTTATTTACTTGAACCGAGAAATCTATGATTTTAAGAGTTTCAATGAATTTTAAGGAATTGATATAAGTTGACCTTCCCTAAAGACTTGGGACTCTGCCGAGAAACTTTTGTTATAAAATCCCATTGTTGGATGGGTGATTTTGAATACTTTGAAATAAATCTTTAACCTTCCATGGTTTTGGAAGTTTTGGAAAGAGAATGCCGAGAGTGGCTTTGTTTTAAAAAGGGAACTCACTTTGAGTAAATTTGGCTTATAAGCCTGAGATGATTTGAGAAATGAGATTTCTAAAAGCCAAGGCTAAAAAGAGTTGAAACTTGATTTCAAAGGGAAATGATTTGAGAAAAAGTGATTTATGGCTTAAATGCCGATTTTACAAGTTGATGATGTTGAATGTGGAAGTGTTGTTTTGTTGTGAGCCGGAATGGCTGTGTATGTTATGAATATTGGCTGGTTCTGGACTGAACCCTGAGCCGGATGGCTGAGATGGATGTTGATCTACGGATGAGAATGAATGCATGTATATGCTGAATTATTGATAACTGTGATTTGCACTTCCACTATCTGAGATACGAGTTTCCCTGGGTAGTAGCAGTGGCTAGCCACCACGTGCTCCAGGTTGAGACTTGATACTCTGTTGACCTTATGTCGTAAGTGTGGCCGGGCACTGTGAAAGTCCCGGATGAGCTCGCCCCCGAAATATTCACTAGTGATGGTGATGGATATGGATCATGTTTATGATCAAATTTATGATGAGTATAACTCGAGTTGGGGATGCGCGACAGAGGGACAGTCCAATGGTTAGCTACCAGGACTTGTCGGGTTGGCTCTATAATCGATAGATGATATCATCAGCCACTAGGGACAGGCATGCATCATATGCATCTATGTGACATTGTTTGGGTATGCATATTGTACTTGGTTTGCCTATGTGATTAACTGCTAATTGTTCTACTTGCAATAACTGTTTGTTTGTGTTTGCATCTTCCTACTTGTGTTTGCATCTGGAACTCTGTTGGATTGTGGTGGATTGGTTATGGTTGGATTGCTTGGGCCTAGGGCCGTGGTTGAATGAGATGGACCGATGGTTGATTTCGATTTTGTGGTTCTGGTTTGGAATAAGATATGAAAGGTTATTTGGGTTCAGTATAGATAAACCTTTTTGAAATGCTTTGATGTTTTGAGAATTGAACGGTTCCTCTTTCAGAAAAGATTTATGACTTTACTTTTATTGTAAACTGTTGTTTTTGAAAAGAGACATAAGGTGGTTAATAATCACTGGTACGGCTTATCTTCATGTATCCTATTACAGTAATTCCCAAAAACCCTCTACTGAGAACCCTTTCGAGGATGATGTTCTCACCCCCTACATTTTTCTCCTTTCAGGATTTAGGCACAGAAGTTATGAAGAGTTTAATTATTTGTTATTGAGTTGCTCTGTATTGCTTTAGATTATTATTTTTGTACCCTCGCCTTTATCTTGATATATTCTGTGAGAGGGATAGGAATTGTACTGAATAATGTTTGTAATATTATTTATATATATGTATGTATATATATATGGATGTACTCTTTATGAGTTTCTGTAAGTTGTATGGTATGTATGGACGTACGTTGTATGGCGAAAGTAATTTTGGGAATGGTATTGCGGTTTAAAGTTTTTAAATAGGCTCATATTTTAGTATTAAATAGTATAAGTGTCGTCGTAATGTCCGAGCTATCAGAGTTGCGCAGCCGGAAGCGTGAGCTTTGGTAGTTAGGGTGTTACAATGAACAAAGCATTCCCACGGATGAGTATGTTGAGCAACAAATGGAAAAGATGGAGAGTGTTGAACTGCCACATAATAATTCCTCCATCCCATCACCGTTCTCCATGGAAGAGCACCTACATCCCTCAATCCAAGAGCAAGATGATCCCAGTTATGCTATTGATATGGAACAAGAGAGAAGGGATCATTTTCTCAAACTCATACTTCGTAAGAAGCTTGAGGTGGCCCTAAAGGTAAAGATAGTGGAGACCTTTGAAGGCGAGGAAATAGTTTTAAAATTCGTGAAGGAAGACATCAAGGAGGAGTCTGATTTTTTCTTAGAGCAAGTGGAGGAAGCCGAAATTATCACAGAAGAGGAAGTAGTTGAAGATTTAGGAGATGCGGAACCTCCAAGGCAGATCATGGTTGAAGACTTTGCAGAGGTTGATCAGATGATGGAGATTACAGAAGAAGAAGCACAGCCTCCCATGCTCTTGGTAGGCAATGCAGAAAAGATGAAATTGGAAGAAAGCTACCAAGAGGAAGCGGTTGAAGTTGAAGAGGCTTGCAAAGAGGTAGAAGTTGTCAAGGAAGAGCTCAAGGGAATGGAGCTGGAAATCACCTTGCCAAAGCTGTTGGAGACCTCTCCCCCAAAGCCATTACCATCCAATACAACATTCAAGTGGGTAAAATTCTTATCCTTAACCTTTACTTTCCCACTTGAATATGGGCTACTTGGAACAGATGGTCAGTGGTGCACGAATTTGTAATCCGCACAACTAACCAGCAAGTGCACTGGGTCGTCCAAGTAATACCTTACGTGAGTAAGGGTCGATCCCACGGAGATTATTGGTTTGAAGCAAGCTATATTTATTTTATTAATCTTAGTCAGGAGGCCAATAGGATTATAAGTGAAATTACTAGATTTGATTATAAAAATAAAGGAGAATAACAGCGTTACTTGTTGTGCAGTAATGAGAAATATGTTGGAGTTTTGGAGATGCTTTGTCCTTCGAACTTCAACTCTTCCTTAAAATCCTTCAACACACGCAAGGCTCCTTCCATGGCAAGCTCTATGTAGGGTGTCACCGTTGTCAATGGCTACTTCCCATCCTCTCAGTGAAAATGTTCCTATGCTCTGTCACAGCACGGCTAATCATCTGTCGGTTCTCAATCAGGTTGGAATAGAATCCATTGATTCTTTTGCGTCTGTCACTAACGCCCAGCCTTCAGGAGTTTGAAGCTCGTCACAGTCATTCAATCCCAGAATCCTACTCGGAATACCACAGACAAGGTTTAGACTTTTCGGATTCTCATGAATACCGCCATCAATCCGGCTTATACCACGAAGATTCTGCGTAATGAATCTAAGAGATACTCATTCAGTCTGATGTAGAACGGAGGTGGTTGTCAGGCACACGTTCATGGTTTGGGGAAGGTGATGAGTGTCACGGATCATCACCTTCTCCATAATTAAGCGCGAATGAACATCTTGGATAAGAACAAGCGTGTTTGAATGGAAAACCAAGGAATTGTATTAATTCATCGAGATGCTGCAGAGCTTCTCACCCCCAACAATGGAGTTTAGAGACTCATGCCGTCAAAAAGTATGTAATTCAGATCTGAAAATGTCATGAGGTACAAAATAAGTCTTTAAAAGTTGTTTAAATAGTAAACTAGTAACCTAGGTTTACAGAAAATGAGTAAACTAAGATAATTGGTGCAGAAATCCACTTCTGGGGCCCACTTGGTGTGTGCTGGGGCTGAGACTAAAGCTATCCACGAGTTGAGGCTTTTCTTGGAGTTGAACTCCAAGTTATGACGTGTTTTGGGCGTTCAACTCCGGATCATGACATTTTTCTGGCGTTTAACTCCAAACAGCAGCGTGTACTTGGCGTTCAACGCCAAGTTACGTCGTCTATCTTTGCGCAAAGTATGGACTATTATATATTGCTGGAAAGCCCTGGATGTCTACTTTCCAACGCCGTTGAGAGCGCGCCAATTGGACTCCTGTAGCTCCAGAAAATCCATTTCGAGTGCAGGAAGGTCAGGATCCAACAGCATCAGCAGTCCTTTTTCAGCCTAAGTCAGATTTTTGCTCAGCTCCCTCAATTTCAGCCAGAAAATACCTGAAATCACAGAAAAATACACACACTCATAGTAAAGTCCAGAAATATGATTTTTGCCTAAAAACTAATAATATTTAACTAAAAACTAATTAAAACATGCTAAAATCTACATGAAATTACCCCCAAAAAGCGTATAAAATATCCGCTCATCACAACACCAAACTTAAACTGTTGCTTGTCCTCAAGCAACTAGATAAATAAAATAGGATGAAAATAAATTAAGAAACAATAATATCTCAGAGTTTCAAGTGAAGCTCAGATTCTAATTAGATGAGCGGGACTAGTAGCTTTTTGCTTCTGAACAGTTTTGGCACCTCACTTTATCCTTTGAAATTCAGAATGGTTGGCATCCATAGGAACTCAGAATTCAGATAGTATTATTGATTCTCCTAGTTTATTATGTTGATTCTTGAACACAGCTACTTTATGAGTCTTGGCCGTGGCCCTAAGCACTTTGTTTTCCAGTATTACCACCGGATACATAAATGCCACAGACACATAATTGGGTGAACCTTTTCAGATTGTGACTCAGCTTTGCTAGAGTCCCCAATTAGAGGTGTCCAGAGTTCTTAAGCACACTCTTTTGCTTTGGATCACGACTTTAACCACTCAGTCTCAAGCTTTTCACTTGGACCTGCATGCCACAAGCACATGGTTAGGGACAGCTTGATTTAGCCGCTTAGGCCTGGATTTATTTCCTTGGGCCCTCCTATCCATTAATGCTCAAAGCCTTGGATCCTTTTTACCCTTGCCTTTTGGTTTTAAGGGCTATTGGCTTTTTCTACTGCTCCTTCTTTTTTTTTTTACTGCTTTTTCTTGCTTCAAGAATCAATTTCATGATTTTTCAGATCATCAATAATATTTTTCGTGTTCCTCATTCTTTCAGGAGCCAACAATTTTAACATTCATAAAATTCAATATAAAAATATGCACTGTTCAAGCATTCATTCAGAAGACAAAAAGTATTGCCACCACATATAAATAATTAGAATTTTCCTTATTAAGAACTCGAAAAAATTAAATTGCCTCTTTATTCTACAAATCTACTATTTTATTCATGTTTAATGATGATGAGAAAAATAAGTTATAACTTAATTGGAAATAAAGCCAAAATAGATATGCTAATTACTACTACTCCTATATAACTTCTAAGGTAAAATCCTATAATAATACTATCACAGAGTTAAAGCTAGAATTAGAACTTAACAACCTGTATTTTGGGAAGTGGATGTTCCTCTAGTATGTGGGGTGCCTTCAAGAATTAATTTCTGACGCTTCAGCTCCCTTAAGTTCACATCCTTGCTCTTCCTGTTCCCTTAGGTGCCATGATCTTAATGAGTTTTAACTCAGTGATCATGGCAAATCACACCAAACTTAGAGGTTTGCTTGTCCTCAAGCAAACGAAAGGAAAGGAGAGGAGTAGAAGGAGAGGCAGTTTCGAAAAAAAGATAAGATGAGTTGAAAAAGATATGAGAAGAAATTAAAAATATTTGAAAAAGAATTGGATTGGAAAAAGATTTGTGTTATGAATTAAGATACATTTGATATTTTTGAAAAAGGGATTTTAGAAATTAGGGTTCTTAGAAAACTAATTTGATTTTGAAGAATGACATTTTGAAACATGTTTATGCAAGAAATCATGAATTGAAACATAAAAATTTAGAAAAATTGTAAAGAAAAACGAATTTTACCTCCTCCCCACCATCCTGGCGTTAAACGCCCAAACGATGCATGTTTTGGGCGTTTAACGCCCAAATGCTGCTTCTCCTGGGCGTTCAACGCCCAGCTGATGCTTCTTTCTGGCGTTGAACGCCAGGAAGTCCTTTGTCACTGGGCGTTTTTCTGAACGCCCAGGATGCTAACAATCTGGCGTTAAACGCCCAGAAGGTGCTTCTTTCTGGCGTTCAACGCCCAGAAGATGCTCCTTTCTGGCGTTTAACGCCCAGATGGCTACCCTTACTGGCGTTGAACGCCCAGTGGGTGCTTCTTTTGGGCGTTCAACGCCCAAAATGTTTCTTACTGGCTTTTTCACGCCAGTGAGCTTCCAAATTTCCCTGTAACTCTGTGAATTCAATCAATTGCTATTTTTACCCTTTGAAGATACTTGGACACATACCTGTAAAAAAAGGAAATTTATTTAATTAATAAATAAACTTTGTAAATGGTTGGGTTGCCTCCCAGCAAGCGCTTCTTTATTGTCTTTAGCTGGACTACCACTGAGCTCTAATCAAGTCTCAGTTTTGAGCATTCTTGCTCGAAGTTACTTTCAAGATAATGTTTAATTCTCTGTCCATTAACAATGAACTTTTTGTTAGAGTCATTGTCCTGAAGCTCTACGTATCCATATGGTGATACACTTGTAATGACATATGGACCTCTCCACCGGGATTTTAATTTCCCGGGGAATAATTTGAGCCTAGAATTAAATAGCAGAACTTTCTGCCCCGGCTCGAAGACTCTGGATGACAATTTCTTATCATGCCATCTTTTCGCTTTCTCTTTATAAATCTTTGCATTCTCGAAAGCATTGAGTCTAAATTCCTCTAACTCATTTAACTGAAGCAATCGTTTTTCTCCAGCTAATTTGGCATCAAGGTTTAGGAATCTGGTTGCCCAGTAGGCCTTATGTTCCAGTTCCACTGGCAAGTGACATGCCTTTTGGTGCACGAAATTGTGATCAATACTTTTTAATACACGAAATAATCCCTAGTAATGGCTCCAAAGACTTGGTGCTCAATACCATGGCATAAACACAACTTCGCACAACTAACCAGCAAGTGCACTGGGTCGTCCAAGTAATAAACCTTACGCGAGTAAGGGTCGATCCCACGGAGATTGTTGCTATGAAGCAAGCTATGGTCACCTTGTAAATCTCAGTCAGGCAGACTCAAATGGGTATAGTGATAAACGAATAAAGCATAAAGATAAAGATAGAGATACTTATGTATATCATTGGTGAGAGCTTCAGATAAGCATATGAAGATGCCTTCCCTTCCGTCTCTCTGCTTTCCTACAGTCTTCATCCAATCCTTCTTACTCCTTTCCATGGCAAGCTCATGTAGGGTTTCACTGTTGTCAGTGGCTACCTCCCATCCTCTCAGTGAAAATGTTCCCATGCTCTGTCACAGCATATGGCTAATCAGCTGTCGGTTCTCGGTCAGGCCGGAATAAAATCCATCGATCCTTTTGCGTCTGTCACTAACGCCCCGCCTGCTAGGAGTTTGAAGCACGTCACAGTCATTTAATCATTGAATCCTACTCAGAATACCACAGACAAGGTTAGACCTTCCGGATTCTCTTGAATGCCGCCATCAGTTCTTGCCTATACCACGAAGACTCTGATCTCATGGAATGGCTGGCTCGTTTGTCAGGCGAGCACTCGGTTGTCAGGCGATCAACCATGCATCGTGTATCAGGAATCCAAGAGATATTCACTAAGCCTCGTATGCTTGTAGAACAAGAGTGGTTGTCAGTCACCTTGTTCATGAGTGAGAATGATGATGAGTGTCACGGATCATCACCTTCATCAAGTTGAAGAACAAGTGATATCTTGGACAAAGAACAAGCGGAATTGAATAGAAGAACAATAGTAATTGCATTAATACTCGAGGTACAGCAGAGCTCCACACCTTAATCTATGGTGTGTAGAAACTCCACCGTTGAAAATACATAAGAACAAGGTCTAGGCATGGCCGTGAGGCCAGCCTCCCAGTGATCTAAGATAGCATAAAACTCAAAGATAGCTACCAAGATGTCAAATACAATAGTAAAAGGTCCTACTTATAGAAAACTAGTAGCCTAAGGTGTACAAAGATGAGTAAATGACATAAAAATCCACTTCCGGGCCCACTTGGTGTGTGCTTGGGCTGAGCAATGAAGCATTTTCGTGTAGAGACTCTTCTTGGAGTTAAACGCCAGCTTTTATGCCAGTTTGGGCGTTTAACTCCCATTTAGGTGCCAGTTCCGGCGTTTAACGCTGGAATTTCTTGAGGTGACTTTGAACGCCGGTTTGGGCCATCAAATCTTGGGCAAAGTATGGACTATCATATATTGCTGGAAAGCCCAGGATGTCTACTTTCCAACGCCGTTGAGAGCGCGCCAATTGGGCTTCTGTAGCTCCAGAAAATCCACTTCGAGTGCAGGGAGGTCAGAATCCAACAGCATCTGCAGTCCTTTTGAGTCTCTGGATCAGATTTTTGCTCAGATCCCTCAATTTCAGCCAGAAAATACCTGAAATCACAGAAAAACACACAAACTCATAGTAAAGTCTAGAAAAGTGAATTTTAACTAAAAACTAATAAAAATATACTAAGAACTCAACTAAAACTACCAAAAACATACTAAAAACAATGCCAAAAAGCGTACAATTTATCCGCTCATCACAACACCAAACTTAAGTTGTTGCTTGTCCTCAAGCAACTGAAAATCAAATAAGATAAAAAGAAGAGAATATACTATAGACTCCAAATTATCAATGAAACTTAGCTCCAAATTAGATGAGTGGGACTAGTAGCTTTTTGCCTCCGAACAGTTTTGGCATCTCACTTTATCCTTTGAAATTCAGAATGATTGGCTTCTTTAGGAACTCAGAATCCAGATAGTGTTATTGATTCTCCTAGTTAAGTATGATGATTCTTGAACACAGCTACTTATTGAGTCTTGGCTGTGGCCCAAAGCACTCTGTCTTCCAGTATTACCACCGGATACATACATGCCACAGACACATAATTGGGTGAACCTTTTCAGATTGTGACTCAGCTTTGCTAGAGTCCCCAATTAGAGGTGTCCAGGGTTCTTAAGCACACTCTTTTTGCCTTGGATCACAGCTTTATTTCTTTCTTTTTCTTTCTTTTTCTTTTTTTTCGTTTTTTTTTCGCTTGCTTCGTCTTTTTTTTTCTTTTTTGTATTCACTGCTTTTTCTTGCTTCAAGAATCATTTTTTATGATTTTTCAGATCCTCAGTAACATGTCTCCTTTTTCATCATTCTTTCAAGAGCCAACAACTTTAACATTCATGAACCACAAATTCAAAAGACATATGCACTGTTTAAGCATACATTCAGAAAACAAAAAGTATTGTCACCACATCAAACTAATTAAGCTAGTTTTAAAGATGAATTTGAAATCCTGTACTTCTTGTTCTTTTGTGATAAAAACAGTTTTCATTTAAGAAAGGTGATGGATTCATATTCATAGCTTTAAGGCATAGACACTAAGACACTAATGATCATAAGACACAAACATGGATAAACATAAAGCATAATTTTCGAAAAACAGAAAAGCAAAGAACAACGAGATTAAAGAACGGGTCCACCTTAGTGATGGCGGCTTGTTCTTCCTCTTGAAGGTCTTATGGAGTGCTTGAGCTCCTCAATGTCTCTTCCTTGTCTTTGTTGCTCCTCTCTCATGATGAGAGGGGTCTCTTGTTTGTTCCATCCTTTTCTTAGTGATGGGCTTGAGGTCATGGCTTCTCAGTTGAACCGGCTTCCCTCTTGAACTTCTCTTCCATTGGGTGTCCTCTTCACAGATGTCTGTGAGGACTTGGTCCAACCTTTGATCAAAGTTGACCTTTCTTCATGGCCACAACTTCATAGAAGTGGTCTTGATGCACCCTTGAGATGAATCTATCCATCTCTTATGACTCGGAGGTAGAAGCTTTTGCCTTCCCTTTCCTCTTTCTAGAGGTTTCTCCGGCCTTGAATGCCATAAATGGTTATGGAAAAACAAAAAGCAATGCTTTTACCACACCAAACTTAGAAGGTTTGCTCGTCCTCGAGCAAAAGAAGAAAGAAGAGAGTAGAAGAAGAAGAAATAGAGGAGAGGGAGATGGCTTTGTGTTCGGCCAAGGAGGGGGAGAAGTGGTGTTTAGGTGGTGTGAAAATGAAGGAGTGAAGAAGGGTTTATGGGGAAGAGGTGTTGAGGTGATTGGTGAATGGGTGAAAAAGAGAGAGTGTGGTGGGGTTGGTGGGGATCCTGTGGGGTCCACAGATCCTGTGGTGTCAAGGAAAAGTCATCCCTGCACCAAATGTTGCTCAAAATCACGTTTTGAGCCATTTCTGGCGTTAAACGCCGGGCTGGTGCCCATTCCTGGCGTTTAACGCCAGGTTCTTGCCCTTTTCTGGCGTTTAACGCCAGTCTGGTGCCCCTTTCTGGCGTTAAACGCCCAGAATGGTGCCAGACTGGGCGTTAAACGCCCAACTGCTAGCCTCACTGGCGTTTAAACGCCAGTGAATTCTTCCTCCAGGGTGTGCTGTTTTTCTTCCTGTTTTTCATTCTGTTTTTGCTTTTTCAATGGATTTTGTGACTTCTTATGATCATCAACCTACAAAAAAACATAAAATAACAAAGAGAAATATATAAAATATAATCATTGGGTTGCCTCCCAACAAGCGCTTCTTTAATGTCAGTAGCTTGACAGAGGGCTCTTATGGAGCCTCACAGATACTCAGAGCAATGTTGGAACCTCCCAACACCAAATTTAGAGTTTGAATGTGGGGGTTCAACACCAAACTTAGAGTTTGGTTGTGGCCTCCCAACACCAAACTTAGAGTTTGACTGTGGGGGCTCTGTTTGACTCTGATTTGAGAGAAGCTCTTCATGCTTCCTCTCCATGGTGACAGAGGGATAACCTTGAGCCTTAAACACAAAGGATTCTTCATTCACTTGAATGATCAGTTCACCTCCATCAACATCAATCACAGCCTTTGCTGTGGCTAGGAAGGGTCTGCCAAGGATGATGGATTCATCCATGCACTTCCCAGTCTCTAGGACTATGAAATCAGTAGGGATGTAATGGTCTTCAACTTTTACAAAAACATTCTCTACAAGTCCATGAGCTTGTTTTCTTGAGTTGTCTGCCATCTCTAGTGAGATTCTTGCAGCTTGTACCTCAAAGATCCCTAGCTTCTCCATTACAGAGAGAGGCATGAGGTTCACACTTGACCCTAAGTCACACAGAGCCTTCTTGAAGGTCATGGTGCCTATGGTACAAGGTATTGAAAACTTCCCAGGATCTTGTCTCTTTTGAGGTAATTTCTGCCTAGACAAGTCATCCAGTTCTTTGGTGAGCAAAGGAGGTTCATCTTCCCAAGTCTCATTTCCAAATAACTTGTCATTTAGCTTCTTGATTGCTCCAAGGTATTTAGCAACTTGCTCTTCAGTGACATACTCATCCTCTTCAGAGGAAGAATACTCATCAGAGCTCATGAAGGGCAGAAGTAAGTCTAATGGAATCTCTATGGTCTCATTTTGAGCCTCAGATTCCCATGGTTCCTCACTAGGGAACTCATTGGAGGTCAGTGCACGCCCATTGAGGCCTTCCTCAGTGGCGTTCACTTCCTCTCCCTCCTCTTCAAATTCGGCCATGGTTATGGCTTTGCACTCTCCTTTAGGATTTTCTTCTGTATTACTTGGGAGAGTACTAGGAGGGAGTTCGGTAACTTTCTTGCTCAGCTGTCCCACTTGTGCTTCCAAATTCCTAATGGAAGACCATGTTTCAGTCATGAAACTTTGAGTGGTTTTGATTAGATCAGAGACCATGGTTGCTAAGTCAGAGGGGTTCTGCTTAGAATTCTCTGTCTGTTGCTGAGAAGATGATGGAAAAGGTTTGCTATTGCTAAACCTGTTTCTTCCACCATTGTTGTTGTTGAAACCTTGTTGAGGTCTCTCTTGATTCTTCCATGAGAAATTTGGGTGATTTCTCCATGAAGAATTATAGGTGTTTCCATAGGGTTTTCCTAGGTAATTCACCTCTTCCATTGAAGGGTTCTCAGGATCATAAGCTTCTTCCTCAGATGAAGCATCCTTAGTACTGCCTGGTGCATTTTGCATTCCAGACAGACTTTGAGAAATCAAATTGACTTGTTGAGTCAATATCTTGTTCTGAGCCAATATGGCATTCAGAGCATCAATCTCAAGAACTCCTTTCTTCTGATTAGTCCCATTGTTCACAGGATTTCTTTCAGAAGTGTACATGAATTGGTTATTTGCAACCATTTCAATTAGTTCCTGAGCCTCTGTAGGCGTTTTCTTCAGATGAAGAGATCCTCCAGCAGAGCTATCCAAAGACATCTTGGATAGTTCAGAGAGACCATCATAGAAAATACCTATGATGCTCCATTCAGAAAGCATGTCTGAGGGACATTTTCTGATTAATTGTTTGTATCTTTCCCAAGCTTCATAGAGGGATTCTCCATCCTTCTGTCTGAAGGTTTGGACTTCCACTCTAAGCTTACTCAATTTTTGAGGTGGAAAGAACTTTGCCAAGAAGGCATTGACTAGCTTTTCCCATGAGTCCAGGCTTTCTTTAGGTTGAGAGTCCAACCATGTCCTAGCTCTGTCTCTTACAGCAAAAGGGAATAGCATCAGTCTGTAGACCTCAGGGTCAACCCCATTAGTCTTAACTGTGTCACAGATTTGCAAGAACTCAGCTAAAAACTGATGAGGATCTCCCAATGGAAGTCCATGGAACTTGCAATTTTGTTGCATTAGAGAAACTAACTGAGGCTTAAGCTCAAAGTTGTTTGCTCCAATGGCAGGGATAGAGATGCTTCTCCCATAGAAATCGGGAGTAGGTGCAGTAAAGTCACCCAACACCTTCCTTGCATTGTTGGCATTGTTGTTGTTTTCGGCTGCCATGTCTTCTTCTTCTTTGAAGAATTCGGTCAGGTCCTCAACAAAGAGTTGTGCCTTAGCTTCTCTTAGCTTTCGCTTCAAGGTCCTTTCAGGTTCAGGGTCAGCTTCAACAAGAATGCCTTTGTCTTTGTTCCTGCTCATATGAAGGTGAAGAGAACAAGAAAATATGGAATCCTCTATGTCACAGTTATAGAGATTCCTTGAGGTGTCAGAGGAAAAGAAAAATAGAAGAAGAAGGTAGAAGAATTCGAACTTGATTAGATAGAGTTCGAATTGTGCATTAAGAAGGAGTAGTACTCCATAAATAGAAGGATGTGGGAGGAAAGAGAATTTTCGAAAATTAATTAAAAAGATGTAAAAAACATTTTGAAAAATTGATTGATAATTTTCGAAAATTCAAAGTGGAAAAGAAATCAAGTGATTTTTGAAAAAGATTTTGAAATTAGAAGTTAAAAAGATTTGATTGAAAACTTATTTTGAAAAAGTTGTGATTAAAAAGATATGATTGAAAAGATTTGATTTGAAAACAATTTTAAAAGATATGTTTTGAAAACAATTTTTTTAAAAGATTTGATTTTGAAAGTTAATGACTTGCCTAACAAGAAAAGATATGATTCAAACATTAAACCTTTCTCAACAGAAAAGGCAACAAATTTGAGATGTTCAATCAAATCATTAATTGTTAGTAAGTATCTTTGAAAAAAAAAGAAATTGATTTTGAAAACATTTGATTGAAAAGATATGATTTGAAAAGGATTTGATTTTGAAAAACTTTGAAAACTTGAAAAAAATTGATTTGAAAAACAAAATCTTCCCCCTAGTGCCATCCTGGCGTTAAACGCCCAGAATGGTATCCATTCTGGCGTTTAACGCCCAAAATGCACCCTTTTTGGGCGTTAAACGCCCAACCAGGTACCCTGGCTGGCGTTTAAACGCCAGTCTGTCATTCTTCACTGGGCGTTTTGTACGCCCAGCTTGTTCTGTATAATTCCTCTACAGTATGTTCTGAATCTTCAATTCTTTGTATTATTGACTTGAAAAGACACAAATTAAAAATATTTTTGGATTTTTTTAATAATCAAAATGCAACAAGAATCAAATAACAATGCATGCAAGACACCAAACTTAGCAGTTTGTATACTACTGACACTATATGAGACACATAAACACTCAAGTCAAAAGAATTCAAAGATCAGAGTAAGAAATCATCAAGAATTACTTGAAGATCCTTAAGACACATGAATGAATGTATACAATTGACACCAAACTTAAGATGAGACACTAGACTCAAGCAAGAAACATCAAATATTTTTGGTTTTTATGATTTTGTAAATTTTTTTTTTGTGATTTTCGAAAATTAAGTGGAAAAAGATATCAAAATTCTTAATGAGAATTCCAGGAATCAGTGCAATGCTAGTCTAAGACTCCGGTCCAGGAATTAGACATGGCTTCACAGCCAGCCAAGCTTTCAAAGAAAGCTTCGGTCCAAAACACTAGACATGGCCAAAGGCCAGCCAAGCCTTAGCAGATCACTGCTCCAAAAGCAAGATTGATAAAAAATCAACAAGCTTCTGTGATGATAAGTTGAAACCTCGGTCCAATGAGATTAGACATGGCTTCTCAGCCAGCCAGATTTCAACAAATCATCATGAAACTCTAGAATTCATCTTCAAGAATTTCGAAAAAAAATAAATACCTAATCTAAGCAACAAGATGAACCGTCAGTTGTCCATACACAAACAATCCCCGGCAACGGCGCCAAAAACTTGGTGCACGAAATTGTGATCAATACTTTTTAATACACAAAATAATCCCTAGTAATGGCTCCAAAGACTTGATGCTCAATACCATGGCATAAACACAACTTCGCACAACTAACCAGCAAGTGCACTGGGTCGTCCAAGTAATAAACCTTACGCGAGTAAGGGTCGATCCCACGGAGATTGTTGCTATGAAGCAAGCTATGGTCACCTTGTAAATCTCAGTCAGGCAGACTCAAATGGGTATAGTGATAAACGAATAAAGCATAAAGATAAAGATAGAGATACTTATGTATATCATTGGTGAGAGCTTCAGATAAGCGTATGAAGATGCCTTCCCTTCCGTCTCTCTGCTTTCCTACAGTCTTCATCCAATCCTTCTTACTCCTTTCCATGGCAAGCTCATGTAGGGTTTCACCGTTGTCAGTGGCTACCTCCCATCCTCTCAGTGAAAATGTTCCCATGCTTTGTCACAGCATATGGCTAATCAGCTGTCGGTTCTCGGTCAGGCCAGAATAAAATCCATCGATCCTTTTGCGTCTGTCACTAACGCCCCGCCTGCTAGGAGTTTGAAGCACGTCACAGTCATTCAATCATTGAATCCTACTCAGAATACCACAGACAAGGTTAGACCTTCCGGATTCTCTTGAATGCCGCCATCAGTTCTTGCCTATACCACGAAGACTCTGATCTCACGGAATGGCTGGCTCGTTTGTCAGGCGAGCACTCGGTTGTCAGGCGATCAACCATGCATCGTGTATCAGGAATCCAAGAGATATTCACTAAGCCTCGTATGCTTGTAGAACAAGAGTGGTTGTCAGTCACCTTGTTCATGAGTGAGAATGATGATGAGTGTCACGGATCATCACCTTCATCAAGTTGATGAACAAGTGATATCTTGGACAAAGAACAAGCGGAATTGAATAGAAGAACAATAGTAATTGCATTAATACTCGAGGTACAGCAGAGCTCCACACCTTAATCTATGGTGTGTAGAAACTCCACCGTTGAAAATACATAAGAACAAGGTCTAGGCATGGCCGTGAGGCCAGCCTCCCAGTGATCTAAGATAGCATAAAACTCAAAGATAGCTACCAAGATGTCAAATACAATAGTAAAAGGTCCTACTTATAGAAAACTAGTAGCCTAAGGTGTACAAAGATGAGTAAATGACATAAAAATCCACTTCCGGGCCCACTTGGTGTGTGCTTGGGCTGAGCAATGAAGCATTTTCGTGTAGAGACTCTTCTTGGAGTTAAACGCCAGCTTTTATGCCAGTTTGGGCGTTTAACTCCCATTTAGGAGCCAATTCCGGCGTTTAACGCTGGAATTTCTTGAGGTGACTTTGAACGCCGGTTTGGGCCATCAAATCTTGGGAAAAGTATGGACTATCATATATTGCTGGAAAGCCCAGGATGTCTACTTTCCAACGCCGTTGAGAGCGCGCCAATTGGGCTTCTGTAGCTCCAGAAAATCCACTTCGAGTGCAGGGAGGTCAGAATCCAACAGCATCTGCAGTCCTTTTGAGTCTCTGGATCAGATTTTTGCTCAGATCCCTCAATTTCAGCCAGAAAATACATGAAATCACAGAAAAACACACAAACTCATAGTAAAGTCCAGAAAAGTGAATTTTAACTAAAAACTAATAAAAATATACTAAGAACTCAACTAAAACTACCAAAAACATACTAAAAATAATGCCAAAAAGCGTACAATTTATCCGCTCATCACCTTTCCATACACAAGCTGGTATGGAGAGGTCCCTATAGGGGTCTTGAATGCTGTTCTGTATGCCCACAGAGCATCATCCAAGCTCCTTGCCCAATCCTTTCTACGGTTAATTACAGTCCGTTCCAGGATTCTTTTGAGTTCTCTATTTGAGACTTCAGCTTGCCCATTAGTCTGTGGGTGATATGAAGTAGCTTCCCTGTGGCTAACTCCATAACGCACCAGAGCAGAGTAAAGCTGTTTATTGCAGAAATGAGTGCCCCCATCACTAATTAACACTCTAGGGATACCAAATTTGCTGAAGATGTATTTCTGGAGGAATTTTAACAATGTTTTAGTGTCATTGGTGGGTGTTGCAATAGCCTCCACCCATTTGGATACATAATCCACTGCCACCAGAATATAAGTGTTTGAGTATGATGGTGGGAAGGGTCCCATGAAGTCAATGCCCCATACATCAAACAACTCAATCTCCAAGATCCCTTGCTGAGGCATGGCGTAACTGTGAGGTAGATTGCCAGATCTTTGGCAACTGTCACAATTAAGTACATACACTCGGGAGTCTTTATAGAGAGTAGGCCAGTAGAAGCCACTTTGGAGGACTCTTGTGGCTGTTCGCTCACTTCCAAAATGTCCTCCATACTGTGATCCATGGCAGTGCCATAGGATCTTCTGTGCTTCTTCCTTAGGCACACATCTACGGATTACTCCGTCTGCACATCTCTTAAAGAGATACGGCTCATCCCAAAGATAATACTTTGCATCCGTGATCAGCTTCTTTATTTGCTGTCTACTGTACTCTTTGGGTATAAATCTCACTGCCTTGTAGTTTGCAATGTCTGCAAACCATGGCACTTCCTGGATGGCAAAGAGTTGCTCATCCTGAAAGGTTTCAGAGATCTCAGTGAGAGGGAGGGACGCCCCTTCTACTGGTTCTATTCGGGACAGGTGGTCTGCTACCTGATTCTCTGTCCCTTTTCTGTCTCTTATTTCTATATCAAACTCTTGCAGAAGCAACACCCATCTTATAAGTCTGGTATTTGAATCCTGCTTTGTGAGTAGATATTTAAGAGCAGCATGATCAGTGTACACAATCACCTTTGATCCTACTAAATAGGATCTGAATTTGTCAATGGCGTAAACCACTGCAAGTAGCTCTTTTTCTGTGGTTGTGTAATTCTTCTGAGCGTCATTTAGAACACGACTGGCATAGTAAATGACGTGCAGAAGCTTGTCATGCCTTTGTCCCAACACTGCACCAATGGCATGGTCACTGGCATCACACATTACTTCAAATGGTAATGCCCAGTTTGGTGCAGAGATGATTGGTGCTGAGACCAATTTAGCTTTCAGGGTCTCAAATGCCTGCAGACACTCTTTATCAAAGATGAATGGCGTGTCAGCAGCTAGCAGGTTGCTTAGAGGCTTGGCGATTTTTGAAAAATCCTTTATAAACCTCCTATAGAATCCTGCATGCCCCAGAAAGCTTCTGATTGCCTTAACATTGGTGGGTGGTGGTAATTTTTCAATTACTTCAACTTTAGCTTGATCCACCTCTATTCCCTTGTTCGAGATTTTGTGCCCAAGGACAATTCCTTCAGTCACCATAAAGTGACACTTTTCCCAGTTTAAAACCAGGTTGGTCTCTTGGCATCTCTTTAGAACAAGTGCTAAATGGTTAAGGCAGGAGCTGAATGAGTCTCCAAACACTGAAAAGTCATCCATGAAGACTTCCAGGAATTTTTCCACCATATCAGAGAAAATTGAGAGCATGCACCTCTGAAAGGTTGCAGGTGCATTGCACAGGCCAAATGGCATCCTTCTGTATGCAAATACTCCAGATGGGCATGTGAACGCCGTTTTCTCCTGATCCTGGGGATCTACTGCAATTTGATTATAACCTGAATATCCATCCAGGAAGCAGTAGTATTCATGACCTGCTAGTCTTTCTAGCATCTGGTCTATGAATGGTAAAGGAAAATGATCCTTTCTAGTGGCTATATTGAGCCTTCTGTAATCAATACACATACGCCACCCAGTAACTGTTCTTGTAGGAACCAGTTCATTTTTTCCATTATGAACCACTGTCATGCCACCTTTCTTAGGGACGACTTGGACAGGGCTCACCCAGGGGCTGTCAGAAATAGGATAAATAATCCCAGCCTCTAGTAATTTAGTAACCTCTTTCTGCACTACTTCCTTCATGGCTGGGTTCAGCCGCCTTTGTGATTGAACCACTGGCTTGGCGTCACCCTCCAGTAAGATTTTGTGCATGCATCTAGCTGGGCTAATGCCCTTGAGGTCACTGATGGACCACCCAAGAGCTGTCTTTTGTGTCATTAGCACTTGAATCAGTGCTTCCTCTTCCTGTGGCTTTAAGGTAGAGCTTATGATTACAGGAAAGGTATCACCTTCTCCCAAAAATGCATATTTTAGGGAAGGTGGTAATGGTTTGAGCTCGGGTTTAGGAGGTTTCTCCTCTTCCTGAGGGATTTTCAGAGGTTCTACTATTTTCTCTGACTCCTCCAGATCAGGCTGAACGTCTTTAAAGATGTCCTCTAGCTCTGATTCGAGACTCTCAGCCATATTGACCTCTCTTACTAGAGAGTCAATAATATCCACACTCATGCAGTCATTTGGGGTGTCTGGATGTTGCATGGCTTTGACAACATTCAACTTGAACTCCTCCTCATTGACTCTCAAGGTTACTTCCCCTTTTTGGACATCAATGAGGGTTCGGCCAGTTGCTAGGAAAGGTCTTCCTAGAATGAGAGTTGCACTCTTGTGCTCCTCCATTTCCAGCACCACAAAGTCAGTAGGAAAGGCAAATGGCCCAACCTTGACAATCATATCCTCAATCACGCCTGATGGGTATTTAATGGAGCCATCAGCAAGTTGAAGACATATCCTGGTTGGTTTGATTTCTTCATTTAAACCAAGCTTTCTGATAGTAGATGCAGGTATTAGGTTGATACTTGCTCCAAGATCACATAAAGCTTGCTTGGTACAAGTACCCTCTAATGTACATGGTATCATAAAGCTCCCAGGATCTTTAAGCTTCTCAGGTAAGCTTTTCAGAATGACTGCACTGCATTCTTCAGTGAGGTAAACTTTTTCAGTTTCCCTCCAATCCTTCTTATGACTTAAGATCTCTTTCATGAACTTAGCATAAGAGGGTATTTGCTCCAGTGCTTCTGCAAACGGAATCTTTATTTCAAGAGTCCTGAGATAGTCTGCAAAGCGGGCAAATTGCTTATCCTGTTCCGCTTGGCGGAGTTTTTGAGGATAAGGTATTTTGGCTTTGTATTCCTCAACCTTAGTTGCTGCAGGTTTATTACCTACAGAAGTGGGTTGGGAAGCCTTTTTAGAAGGATTGTTATCAACACTTGTATGTGACTGATCCCCCATTGGCATTTGAATGCCAGAGGTGGAAGCTGGAGTGGCGTTAGACGCCATTTCCTTGTTTGTTACTGGCATTTGAACGCCAGAACCATGCTCCCTTTGGGCGTTCAACGCTGGATTCATGCTTGTTTCTGGCGTTGAATGCCAGGAATGAGCATGGTCTGGGCGTTCAGCGCCAGCTTTATTCCTCTCTAGGCTCTGACTGTCCTCAGAGGGATTTTGATTAGCCATTTGTTCATTTCTTGGTTTCCTGCTGCTTTGAAGTGAGGTATTTAATGTTTTCCCACTTCTTAATTGAACTGCTTGACATTCTTCTGCTATTTGTTTTGACAGTTGCTTTTCTGTCTGCTTTAATTGTACTTCCATATTCCTGTTAGCCATTCTTGTTTCCTGTAATATTTCCTTGAATTCGGCTAGCTGCTGAGTTAGAAAGTCTAATTGCTGATTGAATTCATTAGCCTGATCCACCGGACTGAGCTCAGCAGTTACTGTTTTAGCTTCTTCTTTCATGGAAGATTCACTGCTTAGGTACAGATGTTGATTCCTGGCAACTGTATCAATAAGCTCTTGAGCTTCTTCAATTGTTTTTCTCATATGTATAGATCCACCAGCTGAGTGGTCTAGAGAAATCTGAGCTTTTTCTGTAAGCCCATAGTAGAAGATGTCTAATTGCACCCATTCTGAAAACATTTCAGAGGGGCATTTTCTTAGCATCTCTCTGTATCTCTCCCAGGCATCATAAAGAGATTCATTATCTCCTTGTTTGAAGCCTTGGATGCTTAGCCTTAGCTGTGTCATCCGTTTGGAGGGAAATAGTGATTCAGGAATTTTTCTGACAGCTGCTTCCATGTTTTATGCTGTTCTTAGGCTGGTTATTCAACCACCTCTTAGCTTGATCTTTTACAGCAAATGGAAACAGTAATAATCTGTAGACATCCTGATCCACTTCCTTATCATGTACTGTGTCAGCAATTTGCAAAAATTGTGCCAGAAATTCTGTAGGTTCTTCATGTGGAAGACCAGAATACTGACAGTTTTGCTGCACCATGATAATGAGCTGAGGATTCAACTCAAAGCTACTAACTCCAATGGAGGGTATACAGATACTACTCCCATATGAAGCAGTAGTGGGGTTAGCATATGACCCCAGAGTCCTCTTGGACTATTCATTCCTACTTGCTTCCATGATGGAATACAAGGGATAATTTATATGTTGATTTTTTTTATTTTATTTTTTTTTGAATTAATTTTTATAAAATAAAATAAAAAAAACGAAATAAATAAAAGAAATTGGAAATATTTTGAAATTTAAATTTGAATTTTTATATAAAATTTTCGAAAAGAGAAGTTCAAAATTAGTTAGAAAATATAAATTTTTTTTTTTGAATTTTGAATTTTGTGATGAAAGAGAAAAACACACAAAAGACACAAGACTAAAAATTTTTAGATCTAATGCTCCTTATTTTCGAAAATTTTTGGAGGGAAAACACCAAGGAACACCAAACTTAAAAATTTTAAGATCAAGACACAAGAAAAACTCAAGAACACCTTGAAGATTCACAAGAACACCAAGAACAAAAGAAAGAACACCAAACTTAAAATTGTTAGAAAACTTTAATAAAATTTTCGAAAATTATGAAAGATTAACAAGAAAACACCAAACTTAAAGTTTGGCACAAGATTAAATCAAGAAAAATTATTTTTGAAAAAGGTTCCAAAGCGTATACCCAATTATCAAGAATATAAACCAATACTCTAGCCAATTGGGAATAAATGTAACACTTGTTCTAAATATTCCAATTAATGCTTTAAAAAGAACACAAGTGAAACAAGAAAAGACACAAAGCAAGAAATACTCAAGATCAAACAAGAAAAATAAACAAGAACAACTTGAAGATCAATGAAGAACAAAGAACACAAGTCAAAAATTTTAAAGAAAAATATGAGATATGCAATTGACACCAAACTTAGAACAAGACACTAAACTCACGAAAATTAGCAATTAATTAAAAGAAAAATAATAAATTTTTAAAAGAAATTTTTGAAAAGAAACTATCCTATCAAGATTTAATGACTCTATAACAATAAAAATAAAAATAAATTATTCCTAATCTAAGAAATAAAATAAACTTGTAGTTGTTCAAACTCGAATAATCCCCGGCAACGGCGCCAAAAACTTGGTGCACGAATTTGTAATCCGCACAACTAACCAGCAAGTGCACTGGGTCGTCCAAGTAATACCTTACGTGAGTAAGGGTCGATCCCACGGAGATTATTGGTTTGAAGCAAGCTATATTTATTTTATTAATCTTAGTCAGGAGGCCAATAGGATTATAAGTGAAATTACTAGATTTGATTATAAAAATAAAAGAGAATAACAGCGTTACTTGTTGTGCAGTAATGAGAAATATGTTGGAGTTTTGGAGATGCTTTGTCCTTCGAACTTCAACTCTTCCTTAAAATCCTTCAACACACGCAAGGCTCCTTCCATGGCAAGCTCTATGTAGGGTGTCACCGTTGTCAATGGCTACTTCCCATCCTCTCAGTGAAAACGTTCCTATGCTCTGTCACAGGACGGCTAATCATCTGTCGGTTCTCAATCAGGTTGGAATAGAATCCATTGATTCTTTTGCGTCTGTCACTAACGCCCAGCCTTCAGGAGTTTGAAGCTCGTCACAGTCATTCAATCCCAGAATCCTACTCGGAATACCACAGACAAGGTTTAGACTTTCCGGATTCTCATGAATACCGCCATCAATCCGGCTTATACCACGAAGATTCTGCGTAATGAATCTAAGAGATACTCATTCAGTCTGATGTAGAACGGAGGTGGTTGTCAGGCACACGTTCATGGTTTGGGGAAGGTGATGAGTGTCACGGATCATCACCTTCTCCATAATTAAGCGCGAATAAACATCTTGGATAAGAACAAGCGTGTTTGAATGGAAAACCAAGGAATTGTATTAATTCATCGAGACGCTGCAGAGCTCCTCACCCCCAACAATGGAGTTTAGAGACTCATGCCGTCAAAAAGTATGTAATTCAGATCTGAAAATGTCATGAGGTACAAAATAAGTCTTTAAAAGTTGTTTAAATAGTAAACTAGTAACCTAGGTTTACAGAAAATGAGTAAACTAAGATAATTGGTGCAGAAATCCACTTCTGGGGCCCACTTGGTGTGTGCTGGGGCTGAGACTAAAGCTATCCACGAGTTGAGGCTTTTCTTGGAGTTGAACTCCAAGTTATGACGTGTTTTGGGCGTTCAACTCCGGATCATGACGTTTTTCTGGCGTTTAACTCCAAACAGCAGCGTGTACTTGGCGTTCAACGCCAAGTTACGTCGTCTATCTTTGCGCAAAGTATAGACTATTATATATTGCTGGAAAGCCCTGGATGTCTAATTTCCAACGCCGTTGAGAGCGCGCCAATTGGACTCCTGTAGCTCCAGAAAATCCATTTCGAGTGCAGGGAGGTCAGGATCCAACAGCATCAGCAGTCCTTTTTCAGCCTAAGTCAGATTTTTGCTCAGCTCCCTCAATTTCAGCCAGAAAATACCTGAAATCACAGAAAAATACACACACTCATAGTAAAGTCCAGAAATATGATTTTTGCCTAAAAACTAATAATATTTAACTAAAAACTAATTAAAACATGCTAAAATCTACATGAAATTACCCCCAAAAAGCGTATAAAATATCCGCTCATCAGTCAGCTTAAAACTCTTTGTGGCTTTAGGAGTAAGAGGAAGATGGTCAGTGGTTGGCAACAAAATCCTAGGTTCATTGTGGTGGGAAGCTCAGAGTTGAATTATCATGGTTGGAAGAATACTAAAGTGTACGGGTCTAGGAAGCTGTTTGGATGCCTTAGTGAGAATTCGGATTACTTACCACCCAGATGGAATCATGATGATCTACTTCAAGACGGGTGTAAATACAAGGTTTGGGATCCGAGAATATATGAGGATCAGTTTTGGGAGCTCAAAGCTTGTGAAGAACCCCATCAAAGCTTGGGGAATTTACTTGGAATAGATAGAGCTTTATGGAAGTCCAAGCATTGGTGGATGTTCAGAGATGAGTTCAAGCACAAGCCACCATGACAAGGAGCTTGCCAAATGTCCAACTTAAGGACTTTAACTAAAAGTGGTAGGTGGGAGACAACCCACCATGGTAAAATCATTCTTCTTCAGTCTTAGTTTTATTTTGTTTTGTTTTATTCTTAATTTTATTTTATTCTATTTTTCTTAGTGTTCATTCATAATATCTGCATCAGCATCTGCATTTTGCATTCTGCATACTACAAAAAAAAGGGGGGAGGGGAATCGACGCGCAAGCGTCTATGACGCGCGCGTGTCATATGTGTGTACGCAATGGAACAGAAAGTTGCACGAGAGACGCATGGGAGGGGTGCGTAGCACACAAACCACCCCACGTGTATGCGTGCCTCACGCGTACGCGTCCCCTGGAACAAGATCAACCCACGCGCAAGCGTCAGCGACACGTATGCATGGGCATGAAAATCGGCATCAATAATGTGCTGAACAGAGAGTTGTGCTGGCCCCACGCTGGAACTGTGCTAAAGGCACAAAAACATTTCACACGAGCGCATCCCTGACGCGTGCGCGTCATTTCGCTTCCAGACCACCCACGCGTACGCGAGGGCGACGCTTACGCGTCGAACGGCCAACTCGGTTTTCACGCATACGCGTGATGCACGCGTACGCGTCGCGCCCCTTTTCTACATTATTACTTCTTTCTTCTCTCCTTTCTACTTCTTTCTCCCTTCTTTCTTACTTTCTTCTTCTTCTTCATTCCTTTAACCTCTCATCCTTCTTCACTCCCATTCTATTTTATTTAAATTTATTTGCATACTTTTATCCATTTCATTTTAATTTTGTTCATTTTGTTTTTCTTTTCTAAATTTATTATTTTTTCATTGGTATTAAATTTTCTTATTCAACTGTTGCATTTTTTCTTGCATTATTCTGGTGCTTCATGACTTGTTTTATTCTGACTGGGTATTATTATTCATAAGTCAATGCTAATTTTTATAATACTGGTATTCCTTTTGCATTGATATGCACTTATACTATCTTGCATTACCCACACTCTCCTCCCCTTTGTTGCAAATTTTGCACTATTGGTATGCCATGTGCTTCTACTGTTTTCTCACTTGCATGTTGTAGCTACCATGTAATTGAGACCCTTATTATTTGGCATTACCACTCAAAATTTTATTTGTTTTCTATCATTATTTTTAGGTTCCCGTTCTTCTTTTTTCTCTTCTTTTATGCTGGCCACCGAAGAAGGAAAAAGGGAGAAACTTCTATATGGGGCAGCAGACAAGTCCATCTGCACAATCTTTGGAGAAGAGCATCAGTTGCAACAAGCCGTCCACTTGCACATATTAGCATGTACCAAGGACGGTGCAATCTTTAAGTGTGGGGAGGTCGATACCGATCTCCATGTGTTAGTTATTCTCTTCTCAACACCAATGCTTAATTTTCTTTGTTAAATTAGTTGTTGCATTTACATGTTTGTTTGATTTTGTGCATATTTTACCAACTACTTGGTTGAAGTAATATTTTCTTTTTCAAGAAACTTTTTATAGTATTTCACTAATTTGAATAAAATTTTTTGAAAAAAACTTGTTTGAAGAAATTTTATTTTGGAACATGGTTTAGAGCTCGAACACATAAAACAAGTGAGATTTTGAGCCTATTTGATTGGTTGCATCTTATTAACCAATATTTTATTTTTGGTGTGTGTTGTTCTCTCTAAAATTGTGATCTTTGTCTTGCTTAATTCTATATTTCCATGGTTTGATGTATGCATGCACTTATATGATTGAGGCCTTATTTCACTAAGCTTACATACCCATATGACCTTACCTTTCATTATCCTTTGCAAACCAATTTTGAGCCTATTTTACCCCTTTGTTCTTTACTTTAGCTCATCACTAACTCTAAGCGAAAAATAATAATGTCCTTAGTTTGAATCCTTGGTTAGCTTAGACTAGTGACAGTGCTCATGAATTAAGTGTGGGAAAATTAGGTTTGCCAATATTTGGTTTGAGAATTGGGTGTTGTGTATTCTTGAGAAAATATGAACAAGAATGTTAAGAACATGTTTATGCATTCAATAGCTTAATCATATGTATTGAAAAAGAAAAGAAAGAAAAAAATAATTTTATTAAGAAAAGAAAAATAGAAAGAAAAAAAAGAGAAAAAGAAAAGAAAAAAGAGCAAATAATAAAAGGGGACAAAATGCCCCAAAGTAAATGGTAATAGCAATGCATATGAGTTGTACTAAAAATTGGAATGCATGGATATGTGGCAAAACGTAGTTAATGGATAGTTAGGTTTTATATTCTAATTACATGGATTGGCTTAAGTTAGGTGGAAAGTTTAAGTTAATTAAGGATTCAGATTTTAGTCCACTTGACCAAGTACAATCCTACCTTGACCCTAACCCCATTACAACCCTTAAAAGACCTCTTGATATGTGTATTTGTGCATCAAATTATTTGTTGATTGGTAGAAGAAGAGCAAGCCTTAGAAAGCAAGGTTAGTAGAGATTTGGGAGAATCGAACCTTAAACACATGAGTGATTAGAGTGTATACACTTCCGGTGAGGGTTCGATGCTCGATTCTTTGTTCCCAGCTTTTATGAGCTATTTTCTTCTGCAAGTTTACCTGTAATTTATTTTGTGATTTGAATTAGTGGAATCCAGTTTATATTTGTCTTGGAGAATTTCTTTACTTTTGACCAAGTAGGTAGAAACATCTTAGCATGTAGTTGCATTCATATAGATAGGTTGTATTTCATACATTCTACCATTCCTCTTCACTCTTTTATAGCTTCTCTTGAGCTTAACATCAGGACATGCTAATGTTTAAGTGTGGGGAGGTTGATAAACCACTATTTTATGGTTTATCTTGTGCTCAATTGAGTGGTTTATATCAATTCTTTACTCACTTATTCATACTAATTGCATGTTTTACGTTTTCCTTCTTGATTTTGTGCTATGATTGAAAACATGCTTCTTTGACCTTAATTTTATTAATTTTAATCCTCTCTTATTCCCATTCGATGCCATGATATATGTGTTAAGTGTTTCCAGGGTTTATAGGGCAGGAATGGCTTAGAGGATGGAAAGGAAGCATGCAAAACTGGAAGGAATACAAGAAACTGAAGGAACTGCTAAAGCTGTCCAGCCTGACCTCTTCGTACTAATTTGACCATAACTTGAGCTACAGAAGTCCAAATTAGGCGGTCTTAGTTGTGTTGGAAAGCTAACATCCGGGGCTTCGCAAAAATATATAATTTTCCAGAGTTGACCTAGCGTTTAATGACGCGCACGCGCAAAGCACGCGCACACGCACATTGGCAAAAAGTCCATCGGCGCGCACGCGCACCTGGCGCGTACGCGCGCATGAGCCGTGACCTGTACGTATCAAAAATCACCCCCAGCAATTTTTGGGCTGTTTTTGACCTAGTTTTCGGCCCAAAAAACACAGATTAGAGGCTATAATGTGGGGGAATGCATCCATTCAAAGATAACTTTTTATTCACATAATTCTAGGTTTTTGATGTAGTTTTTAGAGAGAGAGGCTCTCTCCTCTCTCTTAGGTTTAGGATTAGGATTTCTTCTTCTTTTCAATTCCAGGTTCAATGTTCCTTTAATTTATTTTCTCTTCTACTTTTATTTGTTCTAGTATTCTAGTTTATTTGTTTCTCAATTTGGTTTATGAACTCTATGTTAGATTTGATTTCTTTATTTAATGCAATTGAGGTATCTCAGATTTATGATTTTTATTTAGCTTTTTACATTCTCAACTTTAATTGATGAATTAATTAATTAGAGACACTTGAGTTATCAAACTCCTTGTGATTGATAATTGTTATCTTTGCTAATTGATTTGAATTCCAATAACTCTAGTCTTTTCTTAGGAATTGACTAGGACATGAGGAATCAAATTGATTCATCCACCTAACTTACCTTCATAGTTAGAGGTTAACAAGTTGGGAGCAAAATCCAGTTCTCATCACAATTGATAAGGATAACTAGGATAGGACGTCCAGTTTTCATACCTTGCCAAGAGTTTTATTAGTTATTAATTTATTTTTCTTGTTATTTAAATTACTTGTTCCTTATTTCAAAATCCCAAAAATATTGTTTTTCATAACCACTAATAAATACACCTCTCTGTAATTCCTTGAGAGACGACCCGAGGTTTGAATACTTCGGTTATTATTTTTATTGGGTTTGCTTTAGTGACAAACAAAACTTTTGTATGAAAGGATTCTTTATTGGTTTAGAAACTATACTTACAACGTGATTATTTTTATGAATGTCTTTACTAACAGAAATCAGTTTGTCAGCGACATTTAAAATAATCTTTCCTCTAGACCGAATAGCAGAAGAAAGTCCATTCCAAATAAATGTCTTACCACTCCCGTATTTCACAACCAAGAATGTTCACCTAAGTTGCATAGTCCGAGGGAGATGACCCGGGACTTAAAACTCCCGGTTAATATTTGTTTTGATTGTGACAAACCTTTGAATTAAAATTTGGTTGTGGGAATTTCTTGTCGGCCTAGACTATGCTTGCAACGAGTTCCTATTTTGTGAAATTCTAGACCGACACTAATCCGCACATCACGACGTGGTTTGGATATGATGATTTTTTTAAAAAAATAAGATCCGATCCAATCCAATTTCAAGCGGTTTGGATTGGATTGGATTTGTGATTTTATAAATTAAAAAATTAAATATATATAACAAGTCTCAACATCAAATTTTAAGTAACCAATGATGCAAGTGGAAACTGTCTCTCAACAAATTTCCTTCGGCAAGTGTACCGAATTTGTCGTCAAGTAATAACTCACAATAGAGTGAGGTCGAATCCCACAGAGATTAACGAATTAAGCAAACAATGATTAATTGATTATCCTAGTTAGACGAATCATATTGGAGTGATAAGTAACAAGGAAATGTAAATGGCATAAAAGTAAAGAAAAGTTATAAAGTGCAGAAGAGTAAAATGGCAAGAAAAGTAAATGTAAGAACTAAAAATAAAATGAACATTGGGATCAAGAGATATTGCAATCCTCCGGATCAAGTTCATTCTCATCTCTCCCTCAATCAATGCATTCATTGATCTCCTTGGCAATCTTAAGTGATTGGATTCCAATTCCTTGGTAATCCAATCTCTCAAATCTTGATCAATAGCCAATTCCTTGGTCAATTGCTCATGAGAAGAGATGAAGTATGGTCACTGATTATACCACATACATTTCCCAATTCAAGTATTGGGAGGATTATAGTCACATATCCATCCCAACCCAAATTGGTCCAGCATGAGAAATCAATTCTAGCATGATCTCTTCATTCCTCTTCCAAGGTTCCAAAGAGATCCAATTATGGAGAGTTTCTTTTCCAAGATAACTAACCAATTAAGATTGAAAGCTTTCAAGTAAAATCAAGAGAAAAGATAGAAGAAGAAGAATGAAAACTAATATTGATCCATTGAATCACAATAGAGCTCCCTAACCCAATGAAAAGAGTTAGTTGATCATTGCTCTACCAAAATAGAAAAGAAGAAAGTGCAGGAAAGTAAAGATGAAGATTAAAACTAAAATTGAAACTTCAAAATTCATAAATGAAAAGTACAAACTAGAATTAAACTACTACTAAGAAAAAGAAAAGAAAAGAAAAGGAAGAAGAGTGGTTGAGGGGAGGGGTCCGAAGACCCACTCCCCTTGGAGTGTGCCAATTCACAGAAATTCGAATTGGTCTTCACTCTCTCCCCCTTCCTTCAATTCCCAGAATTCCTTCCATGTAAAAACTAAGGCCTTTATATCGGCTCTCCTAAATTACAAAATGAAATTAAAAGCAAATTACAATTAAATGAAAATTCCTATTCTAGATGCTTCTTGTGGCCTTGATAGGTTGACAATTGTGGGCTTGCTTGCTTGGGCTTTGAAGTGGACTTGAGAGAGAAGTGAATCAAGTTGAGGTCCAGGTGCTTATCATTAGTGCTACCGTTAGCCACACTAATGCTACAAGTGTGGCGTTAGTGCTGAAGTTAGTGTGGCTAACGTCACACTTGGTACCAGTTGGTGTTTTTGGGGCTTAAAAGATGCCTCTGATTTGTGCTCCAATTTCATGCCCACTATAGAGTATTATATATCGTTGGAAAGCTCTGAATGTCAGCTTTCTAAAGCAACTGGAATCACCTCAATTGGACCTCTTTAGCTCAAGTTATGCTCCTTTGAAGTGGACATGGTCGCTGGCATCGTCGCTAGCGTTAATGAAAAACTTGAGTCCCGATAACGCTAGCGACCAGGGGCTTCATTATTTCCAGTTTCTGAAGCTCAAACTTAGTGTCCACCCCATACTATTATATATTGTTGGAAAGCTCTGGATGTCTACTTTCTAACACGTTTGAAAGCGCATCATTTGGAGCCCTACAACTCGAGTTACACTTCTTGGAAGGTGAAGAGATCAGTTGGCCTTAATACAGGTTGATACCATGTTCATCACTGCACTTTCGGGGCAGGTTTTCTCCCTCAAATTTAGTGTCAACCATGTAGTGCCATATATGCTTGGAAAGCTCTGGAATCCTACTTTCCAATGCCACTGGAATCACCTCATGTGGAGCTTTGTGGCTCAAGTTATGTGTGTTTGAAGAAGGCATGGTCAGGCTGCCAGGTGGGACTTTTGCCCACGTTAACTACCACGTTAACTAAGTTAACGTGGGAGTTAACGTGGCTCATTGTGGCTTGTGTGGCTCCTTCCAACGTTAGTGACAATGTTGAGTGTCACTAACGTTGGCCATCACCTTCTTTCATCCACGTTAGCTTCCACGTTAACTAAGTTAACGTGGAAGTTAACGTGGCTCATTGGGGATTGTGGGTTGCTTCCCACGTTAGTGACAATGTTTGGTGTCACTAACATTTTCGACCACCCTTGTTTCATCACATTAGCTTCCACGTTAACTAGGTTACATGGGAGTTAACGTGGCTTATTGTGACTTGGCCAACGTTAGTGATAAAGTTGAATGTCACTAACGTTGGCTTCCCCTTTACTTCTTAACGTTAGAGGCCACTGATGAGCGGATAATTTATACGCTTTTTGGCATTGTTTTTAGTATGTTTTTAGTAGATTTTAGTTAGTTTTTGTTACATTTTTATTAGTTTTTATTTAAAATTCACTTTTCAGGACTTTACTAGAGTGGTGGGGTAGGTGGGGATCCTGTGGGGTCCACAGATTCTGAGGTGTCAAGGATAGGTCATCCCTACACCAAGTGGCGTGAAAAAAATACCCTTTCTGCCAATCCTGACGTTAAACGCCGGGCTGGTGCCCTTTTCTGGTGTTTAACACCAGCTCCTTGCCCATTCCTGGCGTTAAACGCCAGTCTGGTGCCCATTTCTGGCGTTAAACGCCCAGAATGGTGCCAGACTGGGCGTTAAATGCCCAATTGCTGCCCTTACTGGCGTTTAAACGCCAGCAAGCTTTTCTTCCAGGGTGTGCTGTTTTTTTCTCTGTTTTTCATTCTATTTTTGCTTTTTCAATTGATTTTGTGACTTCGCATGATCATCAACCTATTGAAAACATAAAATAACAATAGAAAAACTATAACATTGGGTTGCCTCCCAACAAGCGCTTCTTTAATGTTAATAGCTTGACAGTGGGCTCTCATGGAGCCTCACAGATACTCAGAGCAATGTTGGAACCTCCCAAAACCAAACTTAGAGTCTGAATGTGGGGGTTCAACACCAAACTTAGAGTTTGGTTGTGGCCTCCCAACACTAAACATAGAGTTTGACTGTGGGGGCTCTGTTTGACTCTGTTTTGAGAGAAGCTCTTCATGCTTCCTCTCCATGGTTACAGAGGGATATCCTTAAGCCTTAAACACAAGGGATTCTTCATTCACTTGAATGATCAATTCTCCTCTGTCAACATCAATCACAGCCTTTGCTGTGGCTAGGAAGGGTCTGCCAAGGATGATGGACTCATCCATGCACTTCCCAGTCTCTAGGACAATGAAATCAGCAGGGATGTAGTGGTCTTCAACCTTTACCAAGACATCCTCTACAAGTCCATAAGCTTGTTTTCTTGAATTGTCTGCCATCTCTAGTGAGATTTTTGCAGCTTGTACCTCAAAGATCCCTAGCTTCTCCATTACAGAGAGAGGCATGAGGTTTACACTTGACCCTAGGTCACATAGAGCCTTCTCAAAGGTCATGGTGCCTATGGTACAAGGTATTGAGAACTTCCCAGGATCCTGTCTCTTTTGAGGTAATCTCTGCCTAGTCAAGTCATCCAGTTCTTTGGTGAGCAAAGGGGGTTCATCTTTCCAAGTCTCATTACCAAATAACTTGTCATTTAGCTTCATGATTGCTCCAAGGTACTTAGCAACTTGCTCTTCAGTGACATCTTCATCCTCTTCAGAGGAAGAATACTCATCAGAGCTCATGAATGGCAGAAGTAAATCCAATGGAATCTCTATGGTCTCAGTGTGAGCCTCGGATTCCCATGGTTCCTCATTAGGGAACTCATTGGAGGCCAGTGGACGTCCATTGAGGTCTTCCTCAATGGCGATCACTGCCTCTTCCTCCTCTCCAAATTCGGCCATATTGATGACTTTGCACTCTCCTTTTGGATTCTCTTCTGTATTGCTTGGAAGAGTACCAGGAGGGAGTTCAGTAACTTTCTTGCTCAGCTGACCCACTTGCGCCTCCAAATTTCTAATGGAGGACCTTATTTCAGTCATGAAACTTTGAGTGGTTTTGATTAGATCAGAGACCATGGTTGCTAAGTCAGAGTGACTCTGCTTAGAGTTCTCTGTCTGCTGCTGAGAAGATGATAGAAAAGGCTTGCCATTGCTAAACCTGTTTCTTCCACCATTATTGTTGTTGAAACCTTGTTGAGGCCTCTGTTGGTCCTTCCATGAGAGATTTGGATGATTTCTCCATGAAGGATTATAGGTGTTTCCATAGGGTTCACCCATGTAATTCACCTCTTCCATTGAAGGGTTCTCAGGATCATAAGCTTCTTCTTCAGATGAAGCGTCCTTAGTACTGCCTGGTGCAGCTTGCATTCCAAACAGATTTTGGGAAATCATATTGACTTGTTGAGTCAATGGTGCACGAAATTGTGATCACTACTTTTACACAAACAATCCCCGGTAATGGCTCCAAAGACTTGGTGCTCAATACCATGGCATAAACACAACTTCGCACAACTAACCAGCAAGTGCACTGGGTCGTCCAAGTAATAAACCTTACGCGAGTAAGGGTCGATCCCACGGAGATTGTTGGTATGAAGCAAGCTATGGTCACCTTGTAAATCTTAGTCAGGCAGACTCAAATGGGTATAGATGATGAATAAATAAAACATAAAGATAAAGATAGAGATACTTATGTATATCATTGGTGAGAGCTTCAGATAAGCGAATGAAGATGCTTTCCCTTCCGTCTCTCTGCTTTCCTACTGTCTTCATCCAATCCTTCTTACTCCTTTCCATGGCAAGCTTATGCAAGGGTTTCACCGTTGTCAGTGGCTACCTCCCATCCTCTCAGTGAAAATGTTCCTATGCTCTGTCACATCATATGGCTAATCAGCTGTCGGTTCTCGGTCAGGCCGGAATAGAATCCAGTGATTCTTTTGCGTCTGTCACTAATGCCCCGCCTGCTAGGAGTTTGAAGCACGTCACAGTCATTCAATCATTGAATCCTACTCAGAATACCACAGACAAGGTTAGACCTTCCGGATTCTCTTGAATGCCGCCATCAGTTCTCGCCTATACCACGAAGACTCTGATCTCACGGAATGGCTGGCTCGTTTGTCAGGCGAGCACTCGGTTGTCAGGCGATCAACCATGCATCGTGTATCAGGAATCCAAGAGATAAACACTAGAGCCTTGTTGCTTGTAGAACAGAGTGGTTGTCAGTCACTTTGTTCATAAGTGAGAATGATGATGAGTGTCACGGATCATCACATTCATCGAGTTGAAGAACAAGTGATATCTTGGACAAAGAACAAGCGGAATTGAATAGAAGAACAATAGTAATTGCATTATTACTCGAGGTACAGCAGAGCTCCACACCTTAATCTATGGTGTGTAGAAACTCCACCGTTGAAAATACATAAGAACAAGGTCTAGGCATGGCCGAATGGCCAGCCTCCCAAATGATCTAAGATAGCATGAAACTCAAAGATAGCTACTCAGATTCCAATCTTTTAAATACAATAGTAAAAGGTCCTACTTATAGAAAACTAGTAGCCTAAGGTGTACAAAGATGAGTAAATGACATAGAAATCCACTTCCGGGCCCACTTGGTGTGTGCTTGGGCTGAGCAATGAAGCATTTTCGTGTAGAGACTCTTCTTGGAGTTAAACGCCAGCTTTGGTGCCAGTTTGGGCGTTTAACTCCCATTCTTGTGCCAGTTCCGGCGTTTAACGTTGGAATTCCTGAGGGTGACTTTGAACGCCGGTTTGGGCCATCAAATCTTGGGCAAAGTATGGACTATCATATAATGCTGGAAAGCCCAGGATGTCTACTTTCCAACGCCGTTGAGAGCGCGCCAATTGGGCTTCTGTAGCTCCAGAAAATCCACTTCGAGTGCAGGGAGGTCAGATTCCAACAGCATCTGCAGTCCTTTTCAGTCTCTGAATCAGGTTTTTGCTCAGATCCCTCAATTTCAGCCAGAAAATACCTGAAATCACAGAAAAACACACAAACTCATAGTAAAGTCCAGAAAAGTGAATTTTAACTAAAAACTAATAAAAATATAATAAAAACTAACTAAAAGATACTAAAAACATACTAAAAACAATGCCAAAAAGGGTACAAATTATCCGCTCATCAGTCAATATTTTGTTCTGAGCCAATATGGCATTTAGAGTATCAATCTCAAGAACTTCTTTCTTCTGATTTGTCCCATTATTCACAGGATTCCTTTCAGAAGTGTACATGAATTGGTTATTTGCAACCATTTCAATGAGTTCCTAAGCTTCTGCAGGCGTCTTCTTCAGATGAAGAGATCCTCCAGCAGAGCTGTCCAATGACATCTTGGACAGTTGAGACAGACCATCATAGAAGATACCTCTGATGCTCCATTTAGAAAGCATGTCAGATGGGCACTTTCTGATCAATTGTTTGTATCTTTCCCAAGCTTCATAGAGGGATTCACCTTCCTTTTATCTGAAGGTTTGGACTTCCACTCTAAGCTTACTCAATTTTTGAGGTGGAAAGAACTTTGCCAATAAGGCATTGACTAGCTTTTCCCAAGAGTTCAGGCTTTCTTTAGGTTGTGAATCCAACCATATCCTAGCCCTGTCTCTCATAGCAAAAGGGAATAGCATAAGTCTATAGACCTCAGGGTCAACCCCATTGGTCTTGACAGTGTCACAGATTTGCAAGAATTCAGCCAAAAACTGATGAAGATCTTCCAATTGGAATTTGCTCCAATGCATAAATGCTTCTCCCATAGAAGTCGAGAGTAGGTGCAGTAAAGTCACCCAGCACCTTCCTTGCATTGTTGGCATTGTTGTTGTTTTCGGCTGCCATGTCTTCTTCTAGTTTGAAGATTTCTGTTAGGTCCTCTACAGAGAGTTGTGCCTTAGCTTCTCTTAGCTTTCGCTTTAAGGTCCTTTCAGGTTCAGGATCAGCTTCAACAAGAATGCCTTTGTCTTTGCTCCTGCTCATATGAAAGAGAACAAGAAAATATGGAATCCTCTATGTCACAGTATAGAGATTCCTTGAGGTATCAAAGGAAAAGAAGAATAGAAGGAGGAGGTAGAAGGAGAAGAATTCGAACTTACCAAGAAGGATAGAGTTCGAATTATTGATAGTGGAGGAGTGTTAGTCCTTAAATAGAAGGATGTGAGAAGAGGGGAAGAATTTTCGAAAATAAAGTAAAAGATTTTGAAATAAATAAAAAAAAATTTTGAAAACATGATGTATGATTTTTGAAAATTAAAGTTGGGAAAGAAATAAAGTGATTTTTGAAAAAGATTTTTGAAATTAGAAATCAAAAAGATATGATTGAAAACTATTTTGAAAAAGATGTGATTAAGAAGATATGATTGAAAAGGTGTGGTTGAAAAGATATGATTGAAAAACAAATTAAAAAGATTTGATTTTGAAATTAATGACTTGGCTAACAAGAAAAGATATGATTCAAACATTAAACCTTTCTCAACAGAAAAGGCAACATACTTGAATTGTTGAATCAAATCATTAATTGTTAGCAAGTATTTTTGAAGATGGAAAGAAATTGATTTTGAAAATATATGATTGAAAAGATATGGTTTGAAAAAGATTTGATTTTGGAAAATTATGAAAACTTGAAAAAAATTTGAATTAAAAACAAAATCTTCCCTCTTGTGTCATCCTGGTGTTAAACGCCCAGAATGGTATCCATTCTGGCGTTTAACGCCCAAAATGCTACCCTTTTAGGCGTTAAACGCCCAGCCAGGTACCCTGGCTAGTGTTTAAATGCCAGTTTTCTTTCTTCACTGGGCGTTTTGAACGCCCAGCTTTTTCTGTGTAATTCCTCTGCTGCATGTTCTGAATCTTCAATTCTCTGTATTATTGACTTGAAAAGACACAAATTAAAAAATTTTCTGAATTTTTAATGATGAGGAAAAATCAAAGTGCAACTAAGATCAAATAAACAATGCATGCATGACACCAAACTTAGAAGTTTGTATACTATTGACACTAACAAATTGAGAATGCATATGAGAAACAACAAAACACACAAGACAAGAGAATTTAAAGATCAGAACAAGGAAATCATCAAGAACAACTTGAAGATCAATGAAGAATATAATGCATGAATTTTTTGAAAATTAGATTAATGCAATTGACACCAAACTTAAAATTAGACACTAGACTCAAACAAGAAACATAAAATATTTTTGATTTTATGATTTTATAAATTTTTTTGGATTTTTCGAAAATTATATAGAAAAGAAAAATAAGGGTTTCAAAATTCTTAATGAGAATTCCAGGAATCATGCAATGTTAGTCTAAAGCTTCAGTCTAAAAAGATTAGACATAGCTAGGCAAGCTTCAGCAGGACATTACATTCAAGAGCTAAATTGATGAGAATCAATCAGCTTTTGTGATGATAAGAACATCACCTTGAAACTCTAGAATTCATTCTTAAGAACTCTGAAGAACAAAATAAAATAAAATTACCTAATCTAAGCAACAAGATGAACCGTCAGTTGTCCAAACTCGAACAATCCCCGGCAATGGCACCAAAAACTTGGTGCACGAAATTGTAATCATCAATGGCGCCATCAACATGGTACGCACAATTGTAATCTCAACTCTTTATCACAACTTCACACAACTAACCAACAAGTGCACTGGGTCGTCCAAGTAATAAACCTTACACGAGTAAGGGTCGATCCCACGGAGATTGTTGGTATGAAGCAAGCTATGGTCATCTTGTAAATCTCAATCAGGCGGATTCAAATGGTTATGGAGGATAAATGATTAAAAGATAAATAAAACATAAAATAAAGATAGAGATACTTATGTAATTCATTGGTGAGAATTTCAGATAAGCGTATGGAGATGCTTTGTCCCTTCCATCTCTCTGCTTTCCTACTGTCTTCATCCAATCCTTCTTACTCCTTTCCATGGCAAGCTGTATGTTGGGCATCACCGTTTCAATGGCTACAGTCCCGTTCTCTCAGTGAAAATGTTCAACGCGCTCTGTCACAGCACGGCTATTCATCTGTCGGTTCTCGATCATGCCGGAATAGAATCCAGTGATTCTTTTGCGTTTGTCACTAACGCCCCACAATCGCGAGTTTGAAGCTCGTCACAGTCATTCAATCCTTGAATCCTACTTGGAATACCAAGACAAGGTTTATACTTTCCGGATTCTCAAGAATGCCGCCATCAATTCTAGCTTATACCACGAAGATTCTGATTAAGGAATCCAAGAGATAAACACTCAATCGAAGGTAGAACGAAGGTGGTTGTCAGGCACACGTTCATAGGAAAGAATGATGATGAGTGTCACGGATCTTCACATTCATCAAGTTGAAGAACAAGTGATATCTTGGATCAAGAATAAGCTGAATTGAATAGAAGAACAATAGTAATTGCATTGATACTCAAGGTACAACAGAGCTCCACACCTTAATCTATGGTGTGCAGAAACTCTACCGTTGAAAATACATAAGAACAAGGTCTAGGCATGGCCGAATGGCCAGCCTCCCAAAGAGGGTTCAATCATAAAAACATGATCAAAAGATTGATCCGAAGATTGAAAGATGAAAATACAATAGCAAAAGGTCCTATTTATAGAGAACTAGTAGCCTAGGGTTTACAGAAATGAGTAAATGACATAAATATCCACTTCCGGGCCCACTTGGTGTGTGCTTGGGCTGAGCATTGAAGCATTTTCGTGTAGAGACTTTTCCTGGAGTAAAACGCCAGCTTTTGTGCCAGTTTGGGCGTTTAACTCCAGCTTTTGTGCCAGTTCCGGCGTTAAACGCCGGGATTTCTTGAGCTGACTTTGAATGCCTGTTTGGGCCATCAAATCTCGAGTAAAGTATAGACTATTATATATTTCTGGAAAGCCCTGGATGTCTACTTTCTAATGCAATTGAGAGCGCGCCAATTGGCCTTCTTTAGCTCCAGAAAATTCTCTTCGAGTGCAGGGAGGTCAGAATCCAAGCATCTGCAGTCCTTTTTCAGTCTCTGAATCAGATTTTTGCTCAGGTCCCTCAATTTCAGTCAAAAAATACCTGAAATCACAAAAAAACACACAAACTCATAGTAAAGTCCAGAAAAGTGAATTTTAAATAAAAACTAATAAAAATATAATAAAAACTAACTAAAACATACTAAAAACATACTAAAAACAATGCCAAAAAGTGTATAAATTATCCGCTCATCAACTCTCTCTTTGGATTCTCTTCTGTATTGCTTGGGAGAGTACTATGAGGGAGTTCAGTAACTCTTTTATTCAGCTGACCCACTTGTCCCTCCAAATTTCTAATGGAGGACCTTGTTTCAGTCATGAAACTGTGAGTGGTCTTACTTGGATCAAAGATTATGGTTGCTAAGTCAGAGAGGCTCTGCTTAGAATTCTCTGTCTGTTGCTGAGAAGATGATGGAAAAGGTTTGCTATTGCCAAACCGTGTTCTCCCACCATTATTATTGTTGAAGCCTTGTTGAGGCTTCTGCTGATCCTTCCATGAGAAATTAGGATGATTCCTCCATGAAGAATTATAAGTGTTTCCATAGGATTCTCCCATGTAATTCACTTCTTCCATTCCAGGATTCTCAGGATCATAAGCTTCTCCTTCAGAGGAGGCTTCTTTAGTACTGCCGGATGCAGCTTGCATTCCAGTCAGACTCTGATAACTCATATTGACTTGCTGAGTCAATATTTTATTCTGAGCCAATATGACATTCAGAGTATCAATCTCAAGAACTCTTTTCTTCTGAGTCATCCCATTAGTCACATGATTTCTTTCAGAAGTGTAAATGAACTGGTTATTTGCAACCATTTTAATGAGTTCCTGGGCTTCTTCAGGCGTCTTCTTCAGATGAAGAGATCCACCAACAGAGTGGTCCAATGCCATCTTGGACAATTCAAACAAACCATCATAGAATATACATATAATGCTCCATTCTGAGAGCATGCCAGAAGGACACCTTCTCATCAATTGCTTTTATCTTTCCCAAGCTTTATAGAGGGATTCGCCTTCCTTCTGTCTGAAGGTTTGGACTTCCACTCTAAGCTTGCTCAATTTTTGAGGTGAAAAGAATTTTGCCAAGAAAGCATTGACCAGCTTTTCCCAAGAGTTCAGGCTTTCTTTAGGTTGTGAGTCCAACTATGTCCTAACTCTGTCTCTTACAGCAAAGGGGAAAAGCATAAGTCTGTAGACCTCAGGATTAACCCCATTGGTCTTAACAGTATCACAGATTTGCAAGAATTCAGCTAAAAACTGATGAGGATCTTCCAATGAAAGTCTATGAAACTTTCAATTCTGCTGCATTAGAGAAACTAATTGAGGCTTAAGCTCAAAGTTGTTTGCTCCAATTGCAGGAATTGAGATGCTTCTTCCATAGAAGTCAGAAGAGGGTGCAACAAAGTCACCAAGCATCTTCCTTGCATCTCCACCATTGTTGTTATTTTCGGCTGCCATAACTTCTTCTTTTTCGAAAATTTCTGTCAGGTCCTCTCCAGAGTGTTGTGCTTTAGCTTCTCTTAGCTTCCTCTTTAGAGTCCTTTCAGGTTCAGGATCAGCTTTAACAAGAATGTCAATTCGAATTTTAAGAAGAAGAGAAGTGTTAGTAAATAAATAAAATAAATAGAAAGAGATGAGAGAGAGAATTCAAATACTAGTAAAAAAAAAGAAAAGAAAAATATTTTTGTTTTTATTTTAATTATTAGTTAGAATTCGAAATTATTAAAAGGAATAAAATTAAAATTTAAAACAATTAGTTAATTAAAAAGAATTTTGAAAAAGGATGTTAATGGTTTTCGAAAATTAAAGAGAGAAAAGTAGTTAGGTAGTTTTGAAAAAGATAAGAAATAGTAAAACAAACAAAAAGTTAACTAGTTAATTGAAAAAGATTTGAAAATCAATTTTGAAAAGATAAGAAGTTAGAAAAGATTTTGAAATTGATTTTGAAAAAGATATGATTGAAATTTATTTTGAAAAAGATTTGAAAAAAGAAATTAAAAAGATTTGATTTTTGAAATTAAAGTTGATTACTTGACTAACAAGAAACTAAAAGATATGATTCTAGAATTTAAAGATTGAACCTTTCTTAATAGGAAAGCAACAACTTGAAATTTTTTGAATCAAAACATTAATGTTAGTAAAGATTTTCGAAAATTTGAAGTAAAAATAAGAAAAAGATTTTGAAAACCAATTTTTTTTTTAAATTTTCGAAAATATTAAGAAGAAAATGAAAAAGATTTGATTTTTGAAAAAGATTTGAAAAGATAAAAATTTTTAAATTGAAATTTTGACTTGACTAGTAAGAAACAACTAAATTTTAAAATTTTTGACCAAGTCCACTCAAAACTTTCGAAATTATTAGTAAAATAAGGGAAATATATTTTTTTGATTTTTGAATTTTTAATGAGGAGAGAGAAAAACAACAAAATGACACATGACATAAAAATTATGAATCAAAACAAACAATGCATGCAAGAACACTTTGAATGTCAAGATAAACACCAAGAACACTTTGAAGATCATGATGAACATCAAGAACATATTTTTGAAAAATTTTTTAAGAAAAGAAAAACATGCAAGACACCAAACTTAAAAATTTTTAAACTCTAGACACTAATAATTCAGAAATGCACATGCAAAACAACAAAAACACAAAACAAGAAAATCACAAGATTAAACAAAGAAAATCATCAAGAACAAGTTGAAGATCAATGAAGAACACAATGCATGAAATTCGAAAATTAAAGAAAAATTAAAACGTGCAATTGACACCAAACTTAAAAATTTGACACTAGACTTAAACAAGAAACAAAATTTTTTTTTTGGTTTTATTAATTTTTTTTTTGTATTTTTGAAAATTATTTTGGAAAAAGAAAATAAAGAAATTCAAAATTTTTAATAAGAATTCTAGGATTCATGTAATGTTATTCTAAAGCTTCGGTCCAAAAGATTAGACATGGCCAAATGGCCAGCCAAGCTTTAGCATAAACCATACAAGTATGTCAATGGGAAGTGGAAGCCTCAGTCCAAAAGATTAGACATGGCTAAACAGCCAGCCAGGCTTCAACATATCTCATGAAGCTCGAAGATGGAATTCATTCTTAAAAATTTTGATGAATTTTTTCGAAAATTAATTATTTTTTAAAATTTTTTTTGAATGACTTTTTGAAAATAAAAATAAAAAGCTTAAACATAAAATAAAATTACCTAATCTAAGCAACAAGATGAACCGTCAGTTGTCCAAACTCAAACAATCCTCGGCAACGGCGCCAAAAACTTGGTGCACGAAATTGTGATTCACACTTTTCACAACTCCGGTGCAACTAACCAGCAAGTGCACTGGGTCCTCCAAGTAATAAACCTTACGTGAGTAAGAGTCGATCCTACGGAGATTGTCGGCTTGAAGCAAGCTATGGTCATCCATGTAAATCTCAGTCAGGCGGATTCAAACGGTTATAAGTTTTTGATAATTAAAAGATAAATAAAAAATAAAATAAAATAAAGTTACTTATGTATTTCATTGGTGGGAATTTCAGATAAGCGTCTGGAGATGCTTTGTTGCCTCTGAACCTCTGCTTTCCTCTTGCCTTCTTCCAACCATGCGTGCTCCCTTCCATGGCAAGCTGTAGGATCCTTTCAGTGAAAATGGTCCTCTACGGTTTCTGCACGGCTATTCAATTACCGGATTTCTCGTATCGGATGAAAAATACCAGGTACAGCTATTGCATGGCTAATCATCTGTCGGTTCTCACTGGCGTCGGAATAGGATCCATTGATCCTTTTGCACACTGTCACTTGCACCCAACATTCGCAGGTTTGAAGCTCTTTACAGTCATTCCTTCCCAGATCCTACTCGGAATACCACAGACAAGGTTTAGACTTTCTGGATCCCAGGAATGCTGCCGATGGTTCTAGCCTATACCACAAAGATACTAATCTCATAGACTCGGTCTGTGTATTAGATACCCAAGAGAATATACTCCGACTGTTGTCCAATGGCTACGTTGAACATCATGTAGACTACCTGTGGTTGTCAGGCACACGGATCTTGGCTAAGCGAGTAACAAAGATAGTGGGTGATTGTCACGGGTCACCCCTTCATTCTGACTTAACTGAATTAAGTACGAGAGTATATCTTGGAGAAGAAGTAGGCGTGAATTGAGAGAAAAACAATAGTACTTGCTTTAATTCATGAAGAACAGCAGAGCTCCACACCTTAATATATGGGGTGTAGAAACTCCACCGTTGAAAATACATAAGTGAAAAAGGGTTAGGCATTTTTGAATGGCCAGCCTCCCATGGAGGTCTCAAGGTGTAAAAGTTACATATGATTCCAAAGATGGTCAAAAGACCTATAAAAGTAGTTTTTATACTAAGCTAGTAACCTAGGGTTTACAGAAAATGAGTAACTAAGTGCAGAAATCCACTTTCGGGGCCCACTTGGTGTGTGCTTTGGCTGAGCATTGAAACTTTTTCGTGCTTAGGCTGTTCTTGGAGTTAAATGCCAGCTTTGGTGCCAGTTTGGGTGTTAACTCCAATTCTGGTGCCACTTTGGGCGTTTTACGCCAAGAAGTTTTATGCTAGCTTTGGACGCTAGTTTGGGCCATCAAATCTCGAGCAATGTATGAACTATTATAGATTGCTGGAAAGCTCAGGATGTCTACTTTCCAACGCAATTGAGAGCGTGCCAATTGGGCTTTTGTAGCTCCAGAAAATCCACTTCGAGTGTAGGAGGGTCAGAATCCAACAGCATCTGCAGTCCTTTTTCAGCCTCTGAATCAGATTTTTGCTCAGGTCCCTCAATTTCAGCCAGAAAATACCTGAAATCACAGAAAAATACACAAACTCATAGTAAAGTCTAGAAATGTGATTTTTGAATAAAAACTAATAAAAACAAAATAAAAAGTGACTAAAACATATTAAAAACTATGTAAAAATAATGCCAAAAAGGGTATAAATTATCCGCTCATCACTTAGTTACCACACCAGAAACGTTTGAGCCGCAAAAACTTTTTTAGTGATGATTGTGTGTGCACCAAGAAAAATTCTAGTAACCGAAAACCTCAGAACCAGTGGTAAAAATAATTTCTATTCAGGTAAATGTGTCTCTAGATTTATATTGGCTATCTCTTCATGATTTACTTCTTTAAGAATAGTTATTAGTCATTAATTGTTTTACTGTCCAGTAAAAGTTATCCCAACTGAATTTCTGCCTAGTATTCCGCAAATGACTCCTAGAGTCCCTGAATCCTCTTTCTTGCAACCCAATTAACTCGGCTTCCCTCTCTTAGCCTCTGGGATGAGATTATCTCAGCCTTTCACCCTACTTTGCTGTGTTTTTAACCACGAGAAATTAACTGCGGTTAACTACAGATAAACATGTCATTATGACGCTGACTGTGTTTCCTCGAAATCACACCCTTTCTCTCTTGCTATCAGCCCATTTCTATCTAATTTTTCCATCCCGCTTTTACTACATTTAATTAGGTTAGATTTCAAATATTTATTTAAGACAATTACCAAGCAAAAATTCAATACCATTTTACCATAAAGAGAAGATAAGAACCGTGAGTGAGAGAGGAGAAACAGAGAAAATTCTGCATACACTACCTACATTTTTAGCCTCTTATTTTACCATTCATACACTATTCTTCAAGTGTTCTTCAAGGACTCAAACCATACAAGTACAAACTCTTGTCCGTTTTCACCAATCTTTGCGTTTATACCGAATTCAACTAGGTAAACTCTTGTTCTTTCTCCTTTTCTTTTTCTTTTAAAAAGAAACAGTAACCATTATGAATCTTCACTCTCCTCTATGTATAGAGAACTCCTCATGAGGCACCCATAGAGCATGCCTAAGGAGTTAAGGAGTTTCGAGCTCACTGGTGCACGAATTTGTATATGTCAATGTCAATATAATAATTTTTACAAATTCGCACAACTAACCAGCAAGTGCACTGGGTAGTCCAAGTAATACCTTACGTAAGTAAGGGTCGATCCCACGGAGATTGTTGGTTTGAAGCAAGCTATGGTTATCTTGCAACTCTTAGTCAGGATGTTAATTTGTGGTTATCAGTTGACTCGCAAATGAACAAGAGAGCATGAATTAAAGGTTACTTGTTATGCAGTAATGGAGAATATGTTGGAGTTTTGGAGATGCTTTGTCTTCTGAATCTCTGCTTTCCTCTGTCTTCTTGTTTACACACGCACGTTCCTCCTATGGCAAGCTGTGTGTTGGTGGATCACCGTTGTCAATGGCTACCATCCATCCTCTTAGTGAAAATGGTCCAGGTGCGCTGTCACTGCTCGGCTAATCATTTGTCGATTCTCGATCATACCGGAATAGGATTTACTATCCTTTTGCGTCTGTCACTACGCCCAGCACTCGCGAGTTTGAAGCTCGTCACAGTCATCCAATCCTTGAATCCTACTCGGAATACCACAGACAAGGTTTAAACTTTCCGGATTCTCATGAATGCTGCCAACGTATTCTAGCTTACACCACGAAGATTCTGATTAAGGAATCTAAGAGATACTCATTCAATCTAATGTAGAATGGAGGTGGTTGTCAGGCACAGGTTCATGGGTTGAGAATGGTGATGAGTGTCACGGATCATCACCTTCGTCATAATGAAGCGCGAATGAACATCTTAGATAGGAACAAGCGTATTTGAATAGAAAACAGAAATACTTGCATTAATTCATCGAGATACAGCAGAGCTCCTCACCCCCAACAATGGAGTTTAGAGACTCATGCCGTCAAAGAGTAAAAAGTTTAGATCTAAAAATGTCATGAGATACAAAAATAAATCTCTAAAAGTTGTTTTTATACTAAACTAGTAACCTAGGTTTACAGAAAATGAGTAAACTATGATAGATAGTGCAGAAATCCACTTCTGGGGCCCACTTGGTATGTGCTGGGGCTGAGACTTAAACTTCTCACATCCCTGGGCTGTTTCTGGAGTTGAACGCCAGGTTGTAACCTCTTTCTGGCGTTGAACTCCAACTTGTAACTTGTTTCTGGCGCTGAACGCTAGACTGCAACATGGAACTGGCGTTGAACGCCAATTTACGTCGTCTATCCTTGAACAAAGTATGGACTATTATATATTGCGAGAAAGCCCTGGATGTCTAATTTCCAACGCCATTGGAAGCGCGCCAATTGGACCTCTGTAGCTCTAGAAAATCCATTCCGAGTGCAGAGAGGTCAGAATCCAACAGCATCAGCAGTCCTTTTTCAGCCTGAATCAGATTTTTGCTCAGCTCCCTCAATTTCAGCCAGAAAATATCTGAAATTACAGAAAAACACACAAACTCATAGTAAAGTCCAGAAATATGAATTTTGCCTAGAAACTAATGAAAATAAGCTAAAAACTAACTAAAACATCCTAAAAACTACATGAAATTAACCCCAAAAAGCGTATAAAATATCCGCTCATCACAACACCAAACTTAAACTGTTGCTTGTCCCCAAGCAACTAGACAAATAAAATAGAATACAAATAAGTCACGAAGCAATAATATCTCAGAGTTTTTGAGTGAAGCTCAGATTCTAATTAGATGAGCGGGACTAGTAGCTTTTTGCTTCCGAACAGTTTTGGCATCTCACTTTATCCATTGAAGCTCAGAATGATTGGCATCTATAGGAACTTAGAATTCAGATAGTGTTATTGATTCTCCTAGTTCAGTATGTTGATTCTTGAACACAGCTACTTTATGAGTCTTGGCCGTGGCCCTAAGCACTTTGTTTTCCAGTATTACCACCGGATACATAAATGCCACAGACACATAATTGGGTGAACCTTTTCAGATTGTGACTCAGCTTTGCTAAAGTCCCCAATTAGAGGTGTCCAGGGTTCTTAAGCACACTCTTCTTTTTGCTTTGGACCTTGACTTTAACCGCTCAGTCTCAAGTTTTCACTTGACACCTTCACGCCACAAGCACATGGTTAGGGACAGCTTGGTTTAGCCGCTTAGGCCAGGATTTTGTTCCTTTAAGCCCTCCTATCCACTGATGCTCAAAGCCTTGGATCCTTTTTATTACCCTTGCCTTTTGGTTTTAAGGGCTATTGGCTTTTTCTGCTTGCTTCTTCTTTTTTTTTTGCAAGCTTTTGTATTCACTGCTTTTTCTTGCTTCAAGAATCATTTTTATGATTTTTCAGATTATCAAATAACATTTCTCCTTTTTCATCATTCTTTCTAGAGCCAACATGTTTAACATTCAAGAACATAAAATTCCAAAGACATATGCATTTGTTCAAGCATTCATTCAGAAGATAAAAAGCATTGCCACCACATGCAAATAATTAGAAATTTTCTTATTAAAAACTCGAAAAAAAATTATTGCCTTCTTATTCTAAAGAAAATCTGCTATTTTATTCATGTTTGATGATGATGAGAAAATTAAATTATAGCTTAATTGGAGATAAAATCAAAATATAAATACTAATTACTACTATTTATATATAACTTCTAAGGTAAAACTCAAATAAGAACAATTATCACAGAGTTAAGGCTAAGATTAGAACTCAACAACCTTGAAGTTGGGAAGTGGATGCCCCTTTTGTCTGTGGACTGCTTGGCCCTTCAAGAGATAGTTTTTGATGCTTTAATTCCTTCAGTTTACGCCCTTGCTCTTCTTGTTCTTTGAGCAGTTTACAGAGCATGCTATTTTGATTTTGCTGTTCTTCCTTTATTTGGTCCATAGCTTCTTGCAACTTAGTAACAGATGCTTCAAGATGTTCCCAATATTCAAATTGAGGGATTTTCGGGAGAAATTCCTGTGCTCTTCTCTTGATGTGGTCATCCTGCACTTGTTGTTTTTCCATTGTGGTTTTAGTGATTGGTTGCTCAACTGAGATATACTCCGTTATTCCAATCTTCACTCCAGCATCTTTGCAAAGCATAGAGATTAAGCTTGGATAAGCCAACCTGGCATCCTTGGAATTCTTGTTTGCAATTTTGTAAAGTTCACATGAAATCAGTTGATGAACTTCCACTTCTTTTCCCAACATAATGCAATGGATCATCACTGCTCTTTTAACTGTGACTTCAGAACGGTTGCTAGTGGGCAATATAGAACGCCCAATGAAGTCCAGCCATCCTCTGGGGACTGGCTTGAGATCTTCTCTCTTGAGTTGATTTGGGACACCCTTGCTGCTGGTGGTCCACCTGGCTCCAGGGATGCATATATCCTCTAGAATCTTGTCCAGGCCCTTGTTTGTTCTCATCATTCTCCTATTGAAGGAGTCTGGGTCCTCCTTCAGCTGGGGTAGCTTAAAGATCTCCCTGATTTTGTCAGGGTGAATGTGAACAATTTTTCCTCTAACTAAGGTCCGATAGTCATAGAGGGCAGTTCCAGATATTCTCTGCCTGTCTGTTTGCCACAGATTAGCGTAGAATTCCTGAACCAGATTCCTTCCCACTTTTGTTTCAGGATTAGCTAGGATTTCCCAGTTCCTGTTTCGAATCTGCTCTTGGATCTCCGGATATTCGTCTTCTTTCAGATCGAACTTGACTTCCGGGATCACTGATCTTAGACCCATTATTTTGTAGTAATGGTCTGAATGTTCTTTGGTTAAGAACTTCCCTTGATTCCAAAGTGGTTTTGGAATACTCTCTTTCTTGCCTCTTGGAGTGGGTTGTTTTCCTTTAGGAGCCATGATCTTAGTGGGTATGGTTTAGTGATCACGGATAAACACACCAAACTTAGAGGTTTGCTTGTCCTCAAGCAAAAGAAAAGAAAGGAGAGGGATAGAAGGAGAGCTAGGTGCCACTTGTGGAGGAGAGGGGGAGAGGCCGAACCAATATTTAAGGGGTAGGGGGTGGGTTTCGAAGATTATTTGAAAAAGATATGATAGAAAAAGTGATTTGGAAAAGATAAGTATGATATGAAAAGATGTGATTTAAAATTGAAAAGATATGAAAGATATTTGAAAAAGATAAATCTGGATTTTCAAAAAAAGATAATGTGGAGATTTGAAAAAGATTTTGATTGGATTGAAAAAAGGATTTGTGTTTATGGATTAAGATACATTTGATATTTTTGAAGTAGTGTTTTTAGAAATTAGGGTTTTTAGAAATTAGGGTTAAAAGATTTTTGGAATTGAGAGTTTGTAACATGTTTATGCAAGAAATCATGAATTGAAACATGAAAATTAAAATTTAAAATAAAAATTGTGAAGTAAAAACGAATTTACCTCCTCCCCACCATCCTGGCGTTAAACGCCCAAATGCTGCTTCTCCTGGGCGTTCAACGCCCAGCTGTTGCTTCTTTCTGGCGTTGAACGCCAAGAACTCCTTTATCACTGGGCGTTTTTCTGAACGCCCAGGATGCTGTAAATCTGGCGTTAAACACCCAGATGGCTATCCTTACTGGCGTTCAATGCCCAGTGGATGCTTCTTTTGGGCGTTGAACGCCCAATTGTGCCTCTTACTGGTGTTTTCTTGCCAGTGAGCTCTTTTTCTCTGTTTTATGTGCTGAATCCTTCTGTAACCCTGTGAACCTATGCAATTGACTCTTTACCTTATTAACATTGAACTTATATGCTTAAAAAAATAAATAAATAAAATCAAGAATAGGGCAAAATAATAGAAAAAGTTTCGCCAATGGCTGGGTTGCCTCCCAGCAAGCGCTTCTTTATTGTCTTTAGCTGGACCTTGCTGAGCTTTTAATCTATCCTCAGCCTTGAGCACTCTTGCTCAACATTACCTTCAAGATAGTGCTTGATTCTCTGTCCATTAACAATGAACTACTTATCAGAATCAATATCTTGAAGCTCCACATAACCGTATGGTGATACACTTGTGATCACATATGGTCCCGTCCACCGGGATTTCAGTTTCCCGGGGAATAGCCTGAGCCTAGAGTTAAATAACAGATCCTTTTGTCCTGGTTCAAAGACTCTAGATGACAACTTTCTATCATGCCACCTTTTTTATTTCTCTTTATAAAGCTTGGCATTTTCGAAAGCAGAGAATCTGAATTCTTCTAGCTCATTTTGCTGGAGCAATCTTTTTTCTCCAGCTAATTTGGCATCGAAGTTTACGAATCTGGTTGCCCAGTAGGCCTTATGTTCCAGTTCCACGGGCAAATGACAGGCCTTACCATACACAAGTTGGTATGGAGAGGTCCCTATAGGAGTCTTGAATGCTGTTCTGTAAGCCCACAGAGCATCATCCAAGCTTCTTGCCCAATCCTTTCTATGGGTACTTACAGTCTGTTCCAGGATTCTTTTTAGTTCTCTGTTAGAGACTTCAGCTTGCCCATTTGTTTGTGGATGATATGGAGTCGCCACCTTGTGGCGAATCCCATACCGGACCATGGCAGAGTAAAGCTGTTTGTTGCAGAAGTGAGTGCCCCCATCACTGATTAGTACCCTAGGGACACCAAACCTGCTGAATATATGTTTCTGGAGGAACTTCAGCACTGTTTTAGTATCATTGGTGGGTGTGGCAATGGCCTCTACCCATTTTGATACATAGTCAACTGCCACCAGAATATAAGTGTTTGAGTATGATGGTGGGAAAGGTCCCATGAAGTCAATTCCCCATACGTCAAACAACTCAATCTCCAAGATTCCTTGTTGAGGCATGGCGTAACCATGAGGCAGATTACCAGCTCTTTGGCAACTGTCACAGTTACGTACAAACTCTCGGGAATCTCTATAGAGTGTAGGCCAGTAGAAGCCACATTGGAGGACCTTGGTGGCTGTTCGCTCACCTCCGAAATGGCCTCCATATTGTGATCCATGGCAATGCCATAAGATCCTCTGTGCTTCTTCTCTAGGCACACACCTACGGATTATTCCGTCTGCACATCTCTTAAAGAGATAGGGTTCATCCCACAAGTAGTACTTTGCATCAGTAATTAATTTTTTCTTTTGTTGCCTGCTGTACTCCTTGGGTATGAACCTTGCAGCTTTATAGTTTGCAATGTCTGCAAACCATGGTGTTTCCTGAATGGCAAACAAATGCTCATCCGGAAAAGTCTCAGAGATCTCAAGAGAGGGGAGGGACGTCCCTTCTACTGGCTCTATCCGGGACAGATGATCAGCCACTTGGTTCTCTGTCCCTTTTCTGTCTCTTATTTCTATATCAAACTCTTGCAGAAGCAACACCCATCTTATGAGCCTGGGTTTTGAATCCTGCTTTGTGAGTAGATATTTAAGAGCAGCATGGTCAGTATACACAATCACTTTTGATCCTACTAAGTATGATCTAAACTTGTCAATGGCATAAACCACTGCAAGCAATTCTTTTTCTGTGGTTGTGTAATTTTTCTGGGCATCATTTAAAACGCGGCTAGCATAATAAATGACATGCAGAAGCTTGTCATGCCTCTGTCCCAGTACTGCACCAATGGCATGATCACTGGCATCACACATTAGCTCAAATGGTAATGTCCAGTCTGGTGCAGAAATAACTGGTGCTGTGACCAGCTTAGCTTTCAGCGTTTCAAACGCCTGCAGACACTCTGTGTCAAACACAAATGGTGTGTCAGCAGCTAGCAGATTGCTCAGAGGTTTTGCGATTTTTGAAAAATCCTTTATAAACCTCCTATAGAATCCTGCATGCCCCAGAAAGCTTCTGATTGCCTTAACATTGGCAGGTGGTGGTAATTTTTCAATTACCTCTATTTTTGCTTGATCCACCTCTATTCCCTTGTTTGAAATTTTATGCCCAAGGACAATCCCTTCAGTCACCATAAAGTGACATTTTTCCCAGTTTAAAACTAGGTTGGTCTCTTGGCATCTTTTCAGAACAAGTGCTAAATGGTCAAGGCAGGAGCTGAATGAGTCTCCATATACTGAGAAGTCATCCATGAAGACTTCCAGAAATTTTTCCACCATATCAGAGAAAATAGAGAGCATGCATCTCTGGAAGGTTGCAGGCGCATTACACAGCCCAAATGGCATCCTTCTATAAGCAAACACTCCAGATGGACATGTGAATGCTGTTTTCTCTTGATCCTGGGGATCTACTGCAATCTGGTTATAGCCTGAGTAGCCATCCAAAAAGCAGTAATAATCATGACCTGCTAGTCTTTCTAGCATCTGGTCTATGAATGGTAAAGGAAAATGATCCTTTCTGGTGGCTGTATTGAGCCTTCTGTAGTCAATACACATGCGCCACCCTGTAACTGTTCTTGTAGGAACCAGTTCATTTTTTTCATTATGAATCACTGTCATGCCTCCCTTTTTTGGGACGACTTGGACAGGGCTCACCCAGGGGCTATCAGAAATAGGATAAATAATCCCAGCCTCCAGTAATTTGGTGACCTCTTTCTGCACCACTTCCTTCATGGCTGGATTTAGCCGCCTCTGTGGTTGAACCACTGGTTTAGCATTATCCTCCAATAGGATTTTGTGCATGCATCTAGCTGGGCTTATGCCCTTAAGGTCACCTATGGACCACCCAAGAGCTGTCTTGTGTGTCCTTAGCACTTGAATAAGTGCTTCCTCTTCCTGTGAATTTAAAGCAGAGCTTATGATCACTGGAAAAGTGTCACCTTCTCCCAGAAATGCATATTTCAAGGATGGTGGTAATGGCTTGAGCTCGGGTTTAGGAGGTTTTTCCTCTTCCAGAGGAAATTTCAGAGGCTCTTTCATTTCCTCTGAATCCTCCAAATCAGGCTGAACATCTTTAAAGATGTCTTCCAACTCTGATTCGAGACTCTCAGCCATGTTGATCTCCTCTACCAAAGAGTCAATAAGATCAACTTTCATGCAGTCTTTTGGTGTGTCTGGATGCTGCATGGCTTTGACAGCATTCAACTTAAACTCATCCTCATTGACTCTCAGGGTTACTTCCCCCTTTTGGACATCAATGAGAGTTCGTCCAGTTGCTAGGAAAGGTCTTCCTAGAATGAGAGTAGCACTCTTGTGCTCCTCCATTTCCAGCACTACAAAGTCAGTGGGAAAGGCGAATGGCCCAACCCTGACAATCATGTCTTCAATCACGCCTGATGGGTATTTAATGGAGCCATCAGCAAGTTGGAGACATATCCGGGTTGGTTTAACTTCTTCAGTTAAACCAAGCTTTCTGATAGTGGATGCAGGTATTAGGTTGATGCTTGCCCCAAGATCACATAAAGCTGTCTTGGTGCAATTACCTTCTAATATGCATGGTATCAGAAAGCTCCCAGGGTCTTTAAGCTTTTCAGGAAAGCTTTTCAGAATGACTGCACTGCATTCTTCAGTGAGGAGAACTCTTTCAGTTTCTCTCCAATCCTTCTTATGACTCAAGATCTCTTTCATGAACTTGGCATAAGAAGGTATTTGCTCAAGTGCCTCTGCAAACGGAATCTTTATTTCAAGAGTCCTGAGATAATCTGCAAAGCGAGCAAATTGCTTATCCTGCTCCTCTTGGCGGAGTTTTTGAGGATAAGGTATCTTGGCTTTATATTCCTCAACCTTAGTTGCTGCAGGTTTATTTCCTACAGAAGTGGTTGGAGAAGCCTTTTTAGAGGGGTTGTTATCAGCACTTGTGTATGTCTGATCCCTCACTGGCATTTGAATGCCAGGGTTAGAAGCTGGAGTGACATTGGACGCCAACTCCTCACCTGTTCCTGGCGTCTGAACGCCAGAACTGTGCTTCTTTTGGGCGTTCAACGCCAGTTCCTTGCTTGTTTCTGGCGTTGAACGCCAGGACTGAGCATGGTTTGGGCGTTCAGCGCCAGCCTTCCACCCGATTTTTGGCGTTTTAGCGCCAGAATTATTCCTCTCTGGGCTCTTACTGTCCTCAGATGGATTTTGGGTAGTTTGCTCATTTCTTGGCTTCTTGCTGCCTTGAGGTGGGGTATTTAATGTTTTCCCACTTCTTAATTGAACTGCTTGGCATTCTTCTGTTATTTGTTTTGACAGCTGCTGCTTTGTTTGCTTTAATTGTTCTTCCATATTTATATTAGCCATCCTTGTCTCTTGTAGTCTCTCTTTGAATTCGGCTAACTGTTTTGTTAGAAAATCCAATTGCTGATTGAATTCAGTAGCTTGTTCTACAGGACTGAGTTCAGTAGTCGCTGTTTTAACCTCTTCTTTCATGGAAGGTTCACTGCTTAGGTACAGATGCTGATTTCTGGCAACTGTATCAATGAGCTCTTGAGCTTCTTCAATTGTCTTTCTCATGTGGATAGATCTACCAGCTGAGTAGTCTAGAGACGTTTGAGCCCTTTCGGTAAGCCCATAATAGAAGATGTCTAACTGAACCTACTCTGAAAACATTTCAGAGTGGCATTTTCTTAGCATCTCTCTGTATCTCTCCCAAGCATCATAAAGAGATTCATTATCTCCTTGTTTAAAGCCTTGGATGTCCAGCCTTAGCTGTGTCATCCATTTTGGAGGAAAGTATTGATTCAGGAATTTTTCTGTCAGCTGTTTCCATGTCCTTATGCTAGCCTTAGGTTGGTTATTTAACCACCTCTTAGCTTAGTCTTTTACAGCAAATGGAAACAGTAATAATCTATAGACATCCTGATCTACTTTCATATCATGTACTATGTCAGCAATCTGTAAAAACTGTGCCAGAAACTCTGTAGGTTCTTCCTGCGGAAGACCGAAATACTGGCAACTTTGCTGCACCATGATAATGAGCTGAGGATTCAACTCAAAGCTACTGACTCCAATGGAGGGTATACATATACTACTCCTATATGAAGCAGTAGTGGGGTTAGCATATGACCCCAGAGTCCTTCTGGACTGTTCATTTCCGCTTAGGTCCATGATGGAGAAAAGGGAATTGATATGAATAGCAAATAGAATATATTTTAAATTTTTTTTGAATAAAAAGGGAACGAATAAATAAATAATAAAAGAGAAGAGAATAAAATAGTTTGAAATTAAATATAGAGTTCGAAAATTAAGAACAAAAATATAAGATTAAATTAATTACTTAATTAAGAAGATTTGAAAAATTTTGGATATGAATTTTTTTGAAAAAGATTTTAAATTTTGAAATAAAAATCTGAATTTTAAAAGTAATTTTCGAAAGTTTGCTTTAAAATAGAGGAAAAAGATATTTTTGAATTTAATGAGGAAAGAGAAAAACAATAAAATAGCACAAGATTTAAAAATTTTAGATCTAATGCTCCTTGTTTTCGAAAATTTTGGAGGAAAAACACCAAGGAACACCAAACTTAAAAATTTTAAGATCAAGACACAAGGAAAACTCAAGAACACCTTGAAGACTCATGGTGGACGAAATTGTGATCCATGTTCTAACTATTTTGTATGAAATCATTATTATGGCACTGGTTGAATTCACAACTCCGTTCAACTAACCAGCAAGTGTACTGGGTCGTCCAAGTAATAAACCTTACGTGAGTAAGGGTCGATCCCACAGAGATTGTTGGTATGAAGCAAGCTATGGTCACCTTGTAAATCTCAGTTAGGCAGATTAAAATTGTTTATGGTTTCGGAAATTAATAATAAGAAAATAGATGAAATAATAAAAGGGATAGAACACTTATGCAGATCCATTGGTAGGAATTTCAGATAAGCATATGGAGATACTGTAAGGCTCAAGGACGCCTGCTCTCCTACTGATTCAACTCAATCCTTCTTACTCCTTTCCATGGCAAGCTGTATGTAGGGCATCACCGTTGTCAGTGGCTACATCCCATCCTCTCAGTGAAAATGGTCCTCTGCAGCTGTCACTCGCATGGCTAATCATCTGTCGGTTCTCAATCAGGTTGGAATAGAATCCATTGATTCTTTTGCGCTTGTCATCACGCCCAGCCTTCAGGAGTTTGAAGCTCGTCACAGTCATTCAATCCCAGAATCCTACTCGGAATACCACAGACAAGGTTTAGACTTTTCGGATCCTCATGAATGCCGCCATCTATCTAGCTTATACCACGAGGATTCTGTTGGGGAATCTAAGAGATACACATTCAAGCTCTGTTGCATGTAGAACGAAAGTGGTTGTCAATCACGTGCGTTTATAAGTGAGAATGATAATGAGGGTTATCTAATCATCACATTCATCATGTTCTTGGGTGCGAATGAATATCTTGGAATAAGAATAAGAGAGAATTGAATAAAAGAAAATAGAATTGCATTGATACTTGAGGTACAGCAGAGCTCCACACCCTTAATCTATGGTGTGCAGAAACTCCACCGTTGAAAATACACAAGTAGAAGGTTCAGGGATGGCTGAATGGCCAGCCCCCAAAACGTGATCACAGGATTCAAAATACAATCCAGGATGCCAAAATACATTAGCTAAATGTTCTATTTATAATAAACTAGCTCCTAGGGTTTACATGAGTAAGTAATTGATGCATAAATCCACTTCCGGGGCCCACTTGGTGTATGCTTGGGCTGAGCTTGATCAATCCACGAGCTGAGGCTTCTCTTGGAGTTAAACTCCGAGTTATGACGTGTTTTGGGCGTTCAACTCCGGATCATGACGTTTTTCTGGCGTTTAACTCCAGACAGCAGCATGAACTTGGCGTTCAACGCCAAGTTACGTCGTCAATTTTCGAATAAAGTATGAACTATTAGTTGTTCCACATTGTGACTCAACCCTTCTAAGGAAGTGTTGAGTTGCTCCCAATAGTTGTTTGGAGGAAAGTGCATCCCTTGAGGCATCTCAGGGATTTCTTGATGATGAGCTTCCTCATGCACCTCTTGAGGGCCGTGAGGAGCTTCTCTAGCTTGCTCCATCCTTTTCTTGGTGATGGGCTTGTCTTCTTCAATGGAGACATCTCCTTCTATGATAACTCCAGCTGAGTAACATAGATGGCAAATAAGGTGAGGAAAAGCTAGCCGTGCCATAGGTGAGGGCTTGTCGGCTATTTTGTAGATTTCATTGGAGATGACCTCATGAACTTCTACTTCCTCTCCAATCATGATGCTATGAATCATGATGGCCCGATCCACAGTAACTTCAGATCGGTTGCTAGTAGGAATGATGGAGCGTTGAATGAACTCCAACCATCCTCTAGCTATAGGCTTGAGGTCCAGTCTTCTTAATTGGACTGGCTTGCCTTTGGAGTCTCTCTTCCATTGAGCTCCTTCCACACAAATGTCCATAAGGACTTGGTCCAACCTTTGATCAAAGTTGACCCTTCTAGTGTAGGGGCGTTCATCACCTTGCATCATAGGCAAGTGAAATGCCAACCTCACATTTTCCGGACTGAAATCCAAGTATTTCCCCCTAACCATTGTGAGATAATTCTTTGGACTTGGGTTCATACCTTGGTCATGGTTCCTAGTGATCCATGCATTGGCATAGAACTCTTGAACCATTAAGATTCCAACTTGTTGCATGGGGTTGGTTAAGACTTCCCAACCTCTTCTTTGAACTTCATGTCGGATCTCCGGATACTCATTTTTCTTGAGCTTGAAAGGGACCTCAGGGATCACTTTCTTCTTTGCCACAACATCATAGAAGTGGTCTTGATGGCTCTTGGAGATGAATCTTTCCATCTCCCATGACTCGGAGGTGGAAGCTTTTGTCTTCCCTTTTCCTTTTCTAGAGGAAACTCCGGCCTTAGGTGCCATTGGTAATGGAAAAACAAAAAAAGCTTATGCTTTTACCACACCAAACTTAAAATATTGCTCGCCCTCGAGCAATAAAAGAAAAGAAGAGTAGAAGAAGAAGAAGAAAATATGGTAGAGAGGGAGAGAGGTAGGTTCGGCTATGTGGGAGAAGAAGGGGTTGTGTTGTGTGAAAATGAAGTAGAAGGGAAGGGTATTTATAGGGAGAGGGGAGGGTGGGTTTTCGGCCAATTTGGGTGGGAATGGGTGGGAAATTGAATTTGAATTTTATGAAGGTAAGTGGGGTTTATGGGGAAGAGTGGGGTGATGTGAATGGTGAATGGGGGAATTGGGAAGAGGAATTGAGGTGATTGGTGATGGGTGTTGGGAAGTGTGACATGGGGAGTAGGTAGAATGAGATTTAGGATTAGGAGAGTGTGATTAGGATTAAAAGGTAAGGTGGGAATATGGTAGGTGGGGATCCTGTGGGGTCCACAGATCCTGAGGTGTAAAGAAATACCATTCCTTCACCATATAGGCATGTAAAATGCCTTCATGCATCATTCTGGCGTTCAAACGCCCATTGGTGCATGTTCTGGGCATTCAACGCCCATGTAATGCATGTTTCTGGCGTTGAACGCCAGTTTCATGCTTGTTACTGGCGTTCAGCGCCAGTTTTTCCTCTTTGGGCACATTCCTGGCGTTCAGCGCCAGGATGTTGCTTGTTTCTGGCGTTCAGCGCCAGAATGGTGCTCTGTTCTGGCGTTGAACGCCAGCCAGATGCATCTTACTGGCGTTGAACGCCAGCCCGTGCGTCCTCCAGGGTGAAAAATTTTTTTCTTCTGTTTTTGACTCTGTTTTTAATTTTTTTTTTTTATTTTTTCGTGCCTCCTCATGATCATGTACCTAATAAAACACAAAATAACAATAAAATAGTATAAAATAGTAATTAGATAAATAAAATTGGGTTCCCTCCCAACAAGCGCTTCTTTAATGTCAATAGCTTGACAGTGGCTCTCATGGAGCCACAAGGTGATCAGGTCAATGTTTTATAGTCCCAATACCAAACTTAGAGTTTGGATATGGGCTCTTAACACCAAACTTAGAGTTTGGTTGTGGCCTCACAACACTAAACTTAAAGTTTGACTGTGTGGGCTCTTCTTCTTGACTCTGAACTGAGAGGAGCTCTTCATGCTTACTCTCTTTTATCACAGAGGGATGGCCATGTGCCTTAAACACAAGGTAGTCCCCATTCAATTGAAGGACTAATTCCCCTCTGTTGACATCTATCACAGCTCCTGCTGTGGCTAGGAAAGGTCTTTCAAGGATGATGCAATCATCCTCTTCCTTCCTAGTGTCTAAGATTATGAAATCAACAGGGATGTAAAGGCCTTCAACCTTTACTAGCACGTCCTCTACTATTCCATAAGCTTGTCTCAATGACTTGTCTGCCAGTTGTAATGAGAACAAGGCAGGTTGTACCTCAATGATCCCCAGCTTCTCCATTATAGAGAGTGGCATTAGATTTATCCCTGACCCCAGATCACACAGAGCTTTTTCAAAGATCATGGTGCCTATGGTACAGGGTATTAAGAACTTGCCAAGATCTTGTTTCTTTTGAGGTAGAATTTTCTGAATCCAAGTATCCAGTTCATTAATGAGCAAGGGAGGTTCACTTTCCCAAGTCTCATTACCAAACAATTTGGCATTCAGCTTCATGATAGCTCCTAAATACCGAGCAACTTGCTCTCCAGTCACATCTTCATCTTCTTCAGAGGATGAATAGTCTTCAGAGCTCATGAATGGCAGAAGGAGATTTAAGGGAATCTCTATGGTCTCTGTATGAGCCTCAGATTCCTTTGGATCCTTAATAGGAAATTCCTTCTTACTTGAGGGACGTCTCAGGAGGTCTTCCTCACTGGGATTTTCGTCCTCCTCCTCCCTTGTGCATTCGGCCACTTTGACTATGTCAATGGCTTTGCACTCTCCTTTTGGATTCTCTTCTGTATTGCTTGGGAGAATACTGGGAGGAGTTTCAATGACTTTCTTACTCAGTTGGCCCACTTGTGCCTCCAGATTTCTAATGGAGGATCTTGTTTCACTCATGAAACTGAAAGTGGCCTTTGACAGATCAGAGACTATATTGGCTAGATTAGAAGTATTTTGTTCAGAATTTTCTGTCTGTTGCTGAGAAGATGATGGATATGGCTTACTATTGTTCAGCCTGTTGCGTCCACCATTGTTAAAGCCTTGTTGAGGCTTTTGTTGATCCTTCCATGAGAAATTTGGATGATTTCTCCATGATGAGTTATAGGTGTTTCCATAAGGTTCACCCATGTAATTAACCTCTGCCATGGCAGGGTTCTCAGGATCATAAGCTTCTTCAGAAGCTGCCTCTCTAGTACTGTTGGATGCATGTTGCAATCCATTCAGATTTTGAGAGATCATGTTGACCTATTGAGTCAACACTTTGTTCTGAGCCAATATGGCATTCAGAGTATCAATTTCAAGAACTCCTTTCTTTTGAGGTATCCCATTGTTCACAGGATTCCTCTCAGAAGTGTACATGAACTGGTTATTTGCAACCATGTCAATGAGTTCTTGAGCCTCTTCAGGCGTTTTCTTCAGGTGAATAGATCCACCTGCAGAATGGTCCAATGACATTTTCGAAAATTCAGAGAGACCATAATAGAATATATCTAAAATGGTCCATTCTGAAAACATGTCAGATGGACATCTCTTGGTCAGCTGCTTGTATCTTTCCCAAGCTTCATAGAGGGATTCACCATCTTTTTGTTTGAAGGTTTGAACATCCACTCTCAGCTTGCTCAGCTTTTGAGGAGGAAAGAATTTATCCAAGAAGGCAGTGACCAGCTTATCCTATGAGTCCAGGCTATCCTTGGGTTGTGAATCCAACCATATTCTAGCTCTGTCTCTTACAGCAAAAGGGAAAAGCATGAGTCTGTAGACTTCAGGATCAACCCCATTCGTCTTTACAGTCTCATAGATCTGCAAGAACTCAGTTAAAAACTGATAAGGATCTTCAGATGGAAGTCCATAAAACTTGCAGTTTTGTTGCATTAAAGCAACTAGCTGAGGTTTCAGCTCAAAGTTATTGGCTCCAATGGCAGGAATGGAGATGCTTCTTCCATCAAACTTGGACGTGGGCTTTGTGAAGTCACCAAGCATTCTCCTTGCATTATTATTATTTTCGGCTGCCATCTCCTTCTCTTGTTCGAAAATTTCTAAAAGGTTGCTTCTGGATTGTTGTAATTTAGCTTCTCTTAATTTTCTCTTCAGAGTCCTTTCAGGCTCTGGATCAATTTCAACAAGAGTGCCTTTATCCCTGTTCCTGCTCATATGAAAGAGAAGAGAACAAGAAAAGAAAGAGGAATCCTCTATGTCACAGTATAGAGATTCCTTTATGTTAGTAGAAAAAGGAAGGGGTAGAAGAATGAAATAATAAAAGGGATCGAACACTTATGCAGATCCATTGGTAGGAATTTCAGATAAGCATATGGAGATACTGTAAGGCTCAAGGACGCCTGCTCTCCTACTGCTTCAACTCAATCCTTCTTACTCCTTTCCATGGCAAGCTGTATGTAGGGCATCACCGTTGTCAGTGGCTACATCCCATCCTCTCAGTGAAAATGGTCCTCTGCGGCTGTCACTCGCATGGCTAATCATCTGTCGGTTCTCAATCAGGTTGGAATAGAATCCATTGATTCTTTTGCGCTTGTCATCACGCCCAGCCTTCAGGAGTTTGAAGCTCGTCACAGTCATTCAATCCCAGAATCCTACTCGGAATACCACAGACAAGGTTTAGACTTTCCGGATCCTCATGAATGCCGCCATCTATCTAGCTTATACCACGAAGATTCTGTTGGGGAATCTAAGAGATACACATTCAAGCTCTGTTGCATGCAGAACGGAAGTGGTTGTCAATCACGTGCGTTTATAAGTGAGAATGATAATGAGGGTTATCTAATCATCACATTCATCATGTTCTTGGGTGCGAATGAATATCTTGGAATAAGAATAAGAGAGAATTGAATAAAAGAAAATAGAATTGCATTGATACTTGAGGTACAGCAGAGCTCCACACCCTTAATCTATGGTGTGCAGAAACTCCACCGTTGAAAATACACAAGTAGAAGGTTCAGGCATGGCCGAATGGCCAGCCCCCAAAACGTGATCACAGGATTCAAAATACAATCCAGGATGCCAAAATACATTAGCTAAATGTTCTATTTATAATAAACTAGCTCCTAGGGTTTACATGAGTAAGTAATTGATGCATAAATCCACTTCCGGGGCCCACTTGGTGTATGCTTGGGCTGAGCTTGATCAATCCACGAGCTGAGGCTTCTCTTGGAGTTGAACTCCGAGTTATGACGTGTTTTGGGCGTTCAACTCCGGATCATGACGTTTTTCTGGCGTTTAACTCCAGACAGCAGCATGAACTTGGCGTTCAACGCCAAGTTACGTCGTCAATTTCCGAATAAAGTATGGACTATTATATATTGCTGGAAAGCCCTGGATGTCTACTTTCCAACGCCGTTGAGAGCGCGCCAATTGGAGTTCTGTAGCTCCAGAAAATCCATTCCGAGTGCAGGAAGGTCAGAATCCAACAGCATCAGCAGTCCTTTTGTCAGCCTTTTTCAGAGTTTTGCTCAAATCCCTCAATTTCAGTCAGAATTTACCTGAAATCACAGAAAAACACACAAACTCATAGTAAAGTCCAGAAATGTAAATTTAACATAAAAACTAATGAAAACATCCCTAAAAGTAGCTTAAACTTACTAAAAACTACCTAAAAACAATGCCAAAAAGCGTATAAATTATCCGCTCATCAACTCACAAGAACAACAAGAACATGAAGAGAGAACACAAACTTAAAATTTTTAGAAAATCACAATAAAATTCTCGAAAATTAAAGAGAAGCTAACAAGAAAACACCAAACTTAAAGTTTGGCATAAGATTTAATCAAAGAAAAATTATTTCTGAAAAAAAAAGATTTTAAAAAAGAAGATACCCAATTACCAAGAACATAGACCAATGCTCTAGCCAATTGGGCTGTAAATGTAACACTTGTTTTGAAGAAGTATTTTTAATAACTAAGAATAAATTTTTTGAAAACTAATGTTTTGAAAAGGCACAAGAAAAACAAGAAAAGAAACAGAACAAGAAAAACTAAAGATCAAACAAGAAAAATAAACAAGAACAACTTGAAGATCCAGGAAAAACAAAGAACATAAATTCAAAAATTTAAAGGAAAATATAAAAACATGCAATTGACACCAAACTTAAAATATAAAACTAAACTCAAACAGAAAAACTCAATTATTAGTAAAAAAAATAAAATTTCGAAAAATTTTTGAAAGAGAAAATAAGGATTCTAAAATTTTAACAAGAACAATAATAGAAGACTTTAAACAAAAAAAAAATTTTCCTAATCTAAGCAACAAAATAAACCGTCAGTTGTCCAAACTCGAACAATCCCCGGCAACGACGCCAAAAACTTAGTGCACGAATTGTATATGTCAATGACAATATTATTATTTCTTACAAATTCGCACAACTAACCAGCAAGTGCACTGGGTCGTCCAAGTAATACCTTACGTGAGTAAGGGTCGATCCCACGGAGATTGTTGGTTTGAAGCAAGCTATGGTTATCTTGAAACTCTTAATCAGGATATTAATTTGTGGTTATCAGTTGACTTGCAAATGAACAAGAGAGCATGAATTAAAGGTTACTTGTTATGCAGTAATGGAGAATATGTTAGAGTTTTGGAGATGCTTTGTCTTCTGAATCTCTCTTTCCTCTGTCTTCTTGTTCACACACGCATGTTCCTCCTATGGCAAGCTGTGTGTTGGTGGATCACCGTTGTCAATGGCTACCATCCATCCTCTCAGTGAAAATGGTCCAGGTGCGCTGTCACCGCACGGCTAATCATCTGTGGATTCTCGATCATACCGGAATAGGATTTACTATCCTTTTGCGTCTGTCACTACGTCCAGCACTTGCGAGTTTGAAGCTCATCACAGTCATCCAATCCCTGAATCCTACTCGGAATACCACAGACAAGGTTTAGACTTTCCGGATTCTCATGAATGCTGCTAATGGATTCTAGCTTACACCACGAAGATTCTGATTAATGAATCTAAGAGATACTCATTCAATCTAATATAGAATGGAGGTGGTTGTCAGGCACACGTTCATGGGTTGAGAATAGTGATGAGTGTCACGGATCATCACCTTTGTCATAATGAAGCGCGAATGAACATCTTAGATAGGAACAAGCGTATTTGAATAGAAAACAGAAATACTTGCATTAATTCATCGAGACACAGCAGAGCTCCTCACCCCCAACAATGGAGTTTAGAGACTCATGCCGTCAAAGAGTACAAAGTTCAGATCTAAAAATGTCATGAGACACAAAAATAAATCTCTAAAAGTTATTTTTATACTAAACTACTAACCTAGGTTTACAGAAAATGAGTAAACTATGATAGATAGTGCAGAAATCCACTTCTGGGGCCCACTTGGTGTGTGCTGGGGCTGAGACTTAAGCTTCTCACGTCCCTGGGCTGTTTCTGGAGTTGAACGCCAGGTTGTAACCTGTTTCTGGCGTTGAACTCCAACTTGTAACCTGTTTCTGGCGCTGAACGCCAGACTGCAACATGGAACTGGTGTTGAACGCCAGTTTACGTCGTCTATCCTTGAGAAAAGTATGAACTATTATATATTGCGGGAAAGCCCTGGATGTCTACTTTCCAACGCAATTGGAAGCGCGCCAATTGGACTTCTGTAGCTCCATAAAATCTATTCCGAGTGCAGAGAGGTCAGAATCCAACAGCATCAGCAGTCCTTTTTCAGCCTGAATCAGATTTTTGCTCAGCTCCCTCAATTTCAGCCAGAAAATACCTGAAATTACAGAAAAACACACAAACTCATAGTAAAGTCCAGAAATATGAATTTTGCCTAGAAACTAATGAAAATAAACTAAAAACTAACTAAAACATCCTAAAAACTACATGAAATTAACCCCAAAAAGCGTATAAAATATCCGCTCATCACTCACAATGGCTAAATTTCGACGTTTTGCAACACTTTAGGCCCAAAAATGAAACTCACCACCACCAACTGTGTTTCTGCCCTTGTAGGCACATTTTCTAGTGTGAGAAAGGTTTAATAACTGAATTACATAAGAGGTAAGGGTTAGGATTAGTTAGAGTATGGTTGTGCATGTTTTCGGTGCTTATATAAGCCATTTTGAGGTGAATTTGTGCTTGTTTTGAATTTCTGGAAATTTTGTGATTTACCACAGTTTTGGCTTGATAAATATGTGTAAAATACTGTTAAATTGCCTCTGGATTTTGTGTGAAAACAGCTGGAAACATGGAAGCTTGGGGTTTTAAGTTTCAAGCTTTAAACGTCACAAAAAGTGAAGAAAAACATAAAAACCGCACCTCTGAAATTTCAGTCACTAAGAGCACGAAAATCATGGTAAAAAAGAGTTAAAAAGTAGTTACAAAAGTAGTTTTAATCCTATGGAACGAAGGTAAAAAGATAAAAAGGGTTGTTATGGTCATTTTTGGGTAAAGAGAAAGTTAAAAATGTAATTTAAATGAAAAATAAGTAAAATTCTAAATTTAGAGGATATAAATCTTTATTATTATTTAATAAATGTTTCATGTTCAAATTGTATTTATTTATTTATTTTAACTAACCTATAATTTTATTTCTGTTGTTATGTTATTGTTAGTTTTTCAAGATATTATTGAGACTGTTATGTCATTGTTGGTTACTTAAAAATTGATGTTGAGACTTGTTATATATATTTAATTTTTAATTTATAAAATCGCAAATCCAATCCAATCCAAACCGCTTGAAATTGGATTGGATCGGATCAGATTTTAAAAAAAAAATAATCATATCCAAACCGCGTCGTAATGTGCAGATTAGTGCTGGTCTAGAATTTCACAAAATAGGAACTTGTTGCAAGCATATTCTTGGCCAACAAGAAATTCCCACAACCAAAGTTTAATTCAAAGGTTTGTCACAATCAAAACAAATATTAACCGAGATTTTTAAGTCCCGGGTCGTCTCCCTCGGACCATGCAACTTAGGTGAACATTCTTGGTTGTGAAATACGAGAGTGGTAAGACATTTATTTGGAATGGACTTTCTTCTGCTATTCGGTCTAGAGGAAAGATTGTTTTAAGTGTCGCATCCAGTGAAATTGTGTCTTTACTCCTACCTGGTGGTAGAACGGCTCATTCTAGATTTTCAATAACCATTACAATTATTGATGAATCTACTTGCAACATTAAGCATGGCAGTTTGAAGGCTAAGCTGCTCATCCAAAGTAGCTTAATAATTTGGGATGAAACTCTAATGCTCAATAAAATGTGCTTTGAAGCACTTGATCGGACGCTCAGGGATCTTATGCCAGTTACCGATCAACATAAGACACATCAACCATTAGGCAAACCAAAACAAATTCAAACCCAAGCAAAGCATACAAATGCATACGATGCATGCATGTCCTATGGCTAATAAGCTCATCTATCGGTTATACAACCAACCCGACAAGTCCAGTTTGCTAAACCATTGGATTGTCCCCCGACGCGCATCCCCATGAGTCTATGCATAGCTTTTCCTTATATATATATATATATATATATATATATATATATATAATCGCTCAATGGGGGTACCATTCCCGGAAATTTATAAGTGCCCGGTCACCCTTACGTCGTAGGGTCAACAGATTATCGAGTCACATCCTGGAGCAAGTAGTGGCAAGCCATTGCGTCTACCCAGGGAGACTCATGTCTCAGATAATTCAAATTCATAAGCCATATGAATAATTCATTCATCATTCATTAATATCTAAGCCATTTTCAATATCATCATCAATCATCAATCCATATCTCATTTCCAAATTCATTCAAAAATCATATTTCAAATCAATCCTCATCATCCTTCTTTCCATTCCATTAATCAACAATCCCAATCCAAAACATAATTCTTTCTTTTCTAAATAAATCAATCTTAAAACATATAATGTTTAAAAACTAAATCTTTTTAAATAATTACTTCAAATGAAACTTTCAATTTTATAAAATTTCGGCAGCATCTCCTCTAAAACTAGGATTCTGCCACCCTTTTTGGGTCCCAACCAAACCAAACCAAACGCCTGTTAATCAGTTAAATCACTTCCAATAACCATTGTCACAACAACAACACTCAACCCAAGGAAATTACAAAATCCAGAATTCAATCAACCAATCCTATAAATCGCAATTTAAACCAACTTCATTCAACAGCGTCAATCAATAATTAAGAATTCTCGGTCTTCTCAAATAGTTTCAAACCAAACCATTCCTCAAACCCTGTTCGAACCATTTCCAAAATAGCAAATCATTCTCAATAAATAAACTGTTTTCAACTATGAAGTCCTTTCCAAATTTGTTTTAAAATCAAATTTCGATATTAAATCGGTCCAATATCAAATCAAATTTCAATATTAAATCTTTTCTAAAATTATGTCATTTCCAAAATTAAACTAAAAGCCAATATTAATTTTTTTCCAATTCAAGGAAAACCACTATAACAACATCAGTCAACTAATCAGAATATTCAACTTTCTCAATTGATCAATCAATCAATTGAACTAATAATCTCATTCATCCAAAGCAACTCAATTCAATTCATAAGACTTACGAAACCACAAAATATATTTTACGCATTAATATCGATTTATAACAACTCTAGAAAGTAAAACAAGTTTAAGAAAAGTGCCCCTACCTCGACTAGCTGAATTCACATAGGTTAAACATGGTAACTCCCTTCCCTTTTTGTTTCATGGCAATAGCGGTGATTCCAACGTGACCGAAACAGTGGCAGCAGCACCAATTTTAATTTTTCAAACATACCTTGGCAGAACTAAAACAGAGACATACGCTGTCATAATTAAAAGAAGATCATAGCAGAAAAATAAAATGGTAGCAGAGCAAGGATAGAAGAGTTACATATTCAGAAATAACAGAATTGAGATTGAAACTGGAAAAGGGCAGTGCTGATTTGAAGACAAGAACAGAGGAGGCTGTGGTGGTTGAATGGGACCGAAGTAGTGACTAAGGTGGTTCAGTAGCAGCGGCGTTCAGAACACTTCTCCAGCGGCAACCACGGTGACTCCACCGGTAGTGATAGCTAGGGTTCGGCAGCGGTGGATCCTTTTGGTGGCAGCTCAGACGATGGACGCCACCCATAGCGACGCTCTCCTCCACAGACCTTGGCAGCAGCAGCAATGGAAAAGCAGAGCCGCTTTCCCTTCTCCCTCGCAAACTCATCTCTTTCCCTCTCCTTTGTTTGCGGTTCACGGCGGCGGCGGCAGAAGCTTCATCAACGGCGATGCAACAGCGGTAAGGGAACGGCGGTTTCCAACGGCGAGCTCGGCAGCGACCAGGCGCGACAAAGCTGGCGGCGTCCTCTTCATTTGCGACGGCGACGCGAGCTCGGCTCTATGGAATGGTGGCAACGGCGCAGTGGCTTTCCGGCGGCAACAACAGGGCACGACTCCTCCATCTCTCTTTTCTTCTTCCTCTATTCGCAGCTGTCTCTTCCCTCTCTTTCCCCCTTTCCGTTTCCCCCCTTTTATTTTCTTTCTCAGATCTCCCTTTCTTCTTTTCTTTTTTATTTCTACTGCTGCCGCCGAGCTTGGTAGGGTTTAGGGGAAACATTGGTGATTAGGGTTAGTTTAGAAGGGGGTTAGGGGTGTAAATTTGGGAATTAGGGTTTTGCGTATGAAATTGGGGATTTTGGGTTAATCTGAAATCTAATTAAATCTCTAAAATTACTCTAAATATTATTTATTGTATTAAAATACTAATTGATTTGAAATCAAATACTCTAATTGAAATTATAAGGTAATATAATTGATTTTTTTATTTATAAAAATATTAGTATTGAATTCCGAAATCTCAATTATTTAAATCAAATCATATAAAAATTCTTATCATTTTATATTTGTTGAAATTTATAATTTAAATATAGAAAATAATTCGATCATTATAAAATCAGATAAAACCTTAAATTACTTTAAACTCAATTAATCAAAATTTGCTATAAGAATCTTTAATAAAATAATTTCTAAAATTAAAGTACTTAATAAATAAATCGAAATTAGCTCTTACTAAAATTTTTCTAAAATTTCTGGGTCTTACAGTTGAGGCTTGCAATTTTGCCTTGTGGTAGTGCCTTTGGGTTATTGATAAACCCATATTTTATGATATATTTTATGCTTAATCTGAGTGATTTATTCAATCCTTTACCCACTTATTCATATTAATTGTATGGTTTTACTTTCCCTTCCTTATTATGTGATGTATGTGAAAAACATGTTTCCTATGCTTTTAAATTAGTTATTTTAATCACCTTTAATTCCATTTGATGCCGTGATTAGTGTGTTGAGTAGTTTCAGATCTTCTAAGGCAGGAATGACTTAAAGAATGGAAAAGGAAACATACAAAAATGGAAGGAAAGCGCAAAATGGAGTTTTTGAAGGAACTGGCATCCACGCAATCGCATGGACGACGCAATCGCGTGCCAAGGGCGAAGAAGCAGCGACGCAGCCACATGGCTGACGCGACCGCGCGACTTGAGCGAATCGCATACGACGCGGACGCGTGACCGACGCGACCGCGTGACAAGGAGAACTCCGAAGGACGCGACCGCGTGACCCACGCGGACGCGTGACAGAGGCCACGCACCAGAAATTGCAGAAAATGCTCATAGCGGATTCTGAAGCCTTTTTGGCCCAATTCCAAGTCCAGAAGTCATAGACCAGAGGTTATGAAGTGGAGCAATTCATTCATTCATATATAGGGAGACAATATCGAATTTTTCTGTTACTTTTCATGACTTAGATCTAGTTTGGAGAGAGGTTCTCTCTCTCTTTAGGATTTAGGTAGTGTTTTTAGAAATTAGGATTTAGGACTTCTCTTAGCTTTCTAGAGTGACTCTCGATCCAGGTTCAGAATTCCTTTTACTGTTTAATCTCTCTTTTATATTTTGATTACTCTGAAGCTTTTATTGTGTTTGATTGATGTTGCCCAATTGGCTTATGGATTTTCCCGTGTTGGAACTATATTAGTTTATTTAATGATATTTGAGGTATTTCAGTTTATTGCTGCTCTCTTTGATTTATGTTATTGTTGCTTCCCATCTGAGGATATTTTCACTCTAGCAATTTTACTTTTTCCCCTTTTGTCCTTGGTTAAACAATTGGTAACTCTTGATTTGTCAAACTCATCGTTGATTGAAAAATTGGAATTAATTCATCCACTTAACTTGCCTCCATAGTTAGAAGTTAACAAAGTGGGATTAAAATCCAATCTTCATCACAACTGACAAGTCTGCACTTCCAATTTCTTATACCTTGCCCAAAAGTTTGCTTTACAATATTTATTTATTTTAATTTCCATTTAATTTATTTGCCATATTTATTCTTCATTCTCAAAACCCCAATTTTACCTTTTTCATAACCAATAATAAGAACATACCTCCCTGCAATTCCTTGAGAAGACGACCCGAGGTTTAAATACTTCGGTTATCAATTTATTTAGGGGTTTGTTACTTGTGACAACCAAAACGTTTGTACGAAGGGATTTCTATCGGTTTAGAGACTACATCTACAACGCGATTATTTTTATGAAATTCTTTACTGGCAAAAATCTCGACGTCAAAATGGCGCCGTTGCCGGGGAATTGCAAACGTGTGCCTTATTATTGGTTATTGTAAATATTTTCAAAATATATATATATATATTTTTTTTCTTTTACCTGTTTATCTGTTTTCTCTCTTTTTCCTCTTATTTCTGATATCTATTATGAATTCTCACCCCTCTCGCTTTGAGTTTCGTTCTAACTTTGTTGAAGGAAATAGAAACCACAGTAGGAATATGCATCAAGGTCAGACCAATCAAGGATGGATGCAGTCAAGAGGGCCTAATCAACCCTTTAGGCAACAACACCCTCCAAGATATCATGGACAACGACCATTCTACAATGCATACCTGGTGCACGAAATTGTGATCACTACTTTTACACAAAACAATCCCCGGTAATGAATCCAAAAACTTGGTGCTCAATACCATGGCATAAACACAACTTCGCATAATTAACCAGCAAGTGCACTGGGTCGTCCAAGTAATAAACCTTACGCGAGTAAGGGTCGATCCCACGGAGATTGTTGCTATGAAGCAAGCTATGGTCACCTTGTAAATCTCAGTCAGGCAGACTCAAATGGTATAATGATAAACGAATAAAGCATAAAGATAAAGATAGAGATACTTATGTATATCATTGGTAAGAGCTTCAGACAAGCATATGAAGATGCCTTCCCTTCCGTCTCTCTGCTTTCCTACAGTCTTCATCCAATCCTTCTTACTCCTTTCCATGGCAAGCTCATGTAGGGTTTCACCGTTGTCAATGGCTACCTCCCATCCTCTCAGTGAAAATGTTCCCATGCTCTGTCACAGCATATGGCTAATCAGCTGTCGGTTCTCGGTCAGGCCGGAATAAAATCCATCGATCCTTTTGCGTCTGTCACTAACGCCCCGCCTGCTAGGAGTTTGAAGCACGTCACAGTCATTCAATCATTGAATCCTACTCAGAATACCACAGACAAGGTTAGACCTTCCGGATTCTCTTGAATGCCGCCATCAGTTCTCGCCTATACCACAAAGACTCTGATCTCACGGAATGGCTGGCTCGTTTGTCAGGCGAGCACTCGTTTGTCAGGCGATCAACCATGCATCGTGTATCAGGAATCCAAGAGATATTCACTAAGCCTCGTATGCTTGTAGAACAAGAGTGGTTGTCAGTCACTTTGTTCATGAGTGAGAATGATGATGAGTGTCACGGATCATCACATTCATCAGGTTGAAGAACAAGTGATATCTTGGACAAAGAACAAGCGGAATTGAATAGAAGAACAATAGTAATTGCATTAATACTCGAGGTATAGCAGAGCTCCACACCTTAATCTATGGTGTGTAGAAACTCCACCGTTGAAAATACATAAGAACAAGGTCTAGGCATGGCCGTGAGGCCAGCCTCCCAAAGTGATCAAAAGATCTAAAGAAAAAGGTTCCAAAGATCAGAAGATTAAAATACAATAGTAAAAGGTCCTACTTATAGAAAACTAGTAGCCTAGGGTGTACAGAGATGAGTAAATGACATAAAAATCCATTTCCGGGCCCACTTGGTGTGTGCTTGGGCTGAGCAATGAAGCATTTTTCGTGTAGAGACTCCTCTTGGAGTTAAACGCCAGCTTTGGTGCCAGTTTGGGCGTTTAACTCCCATTTTGGTGCCAGTTTGGGCGTTTAACGCTGGAATTTCTTGAGGTGACTTTGAACGCCGGTTTAGGCCATCAAATCTTGGGCAAAGTATGGACTATCATATATTGCTGGAAAGCCCAGGATGTCTACTTTCCAACGCCGTTGAGAGCGCGCCAATTGGGCTTCTGTAGCTCCAGAAAATCCACATCGAGTGCAGGGAGGTCAGAATCCAACAGCATCTGCAGTCCTTTTGAGTCTCTGGATCAGATTTTTGCTCAGATCCCTCAATTTCAGCCAGAAAATACCTGAAATCACAGAAAAATACACAAACTCATAGTAAAGTCCAGAAAAGTGAATTTTAACTAAAAACTAATAAAAATATACTAAAAACTAACTAGATCATACTAAAAATATACTAAAAACAATGCCAAAAAGCGTACAAATTATCCGCTCATCACAACACCAAACTTAAATTGTTGCTTGTCCTCAAGCAACTGAAGATCAAATAGGATAAAAAGAAGAGAATATGCAATGAACTCCAAAAACATCTATGAAGATCAGTATTAATTAGATGAGCGGGGCTTTTAGCTTTTTGCCTCTGAACAGTTTTGGCATCTCACTCTATCCTTTGGAACTCAGAATGATTGGCTTCTTTAGGAACTCATAATCCAGATAGTGTTATTGATTCTCCTAGTTAAGTATGATGATTCTTGAACACAGCTACTTATTGAGTCTTGGCTGTGGCCCAAAGCACTCTGTCTTCCAGTATTACCACCGGATACATACATGCCACAGACACATAATTGGGTGAACCTTTTCAGATTGTGACTCAGCTTTGCTAAAGTCCCCAATTAGAGGTGTCCAGGGTTCTTAAGCACACTCTTATTGCCTTGGATCACAACTTTATTTCTTTCTTTTTCTTTCTTTTTCGTTTTTTTTTTTCGCTTGCTTTTCTTTTTTTTTGTATTCACTGCTTTTTCTTGCTTCAAGAATCATTTTTTTATGATTTTTCAGATCCTCAGTAACACGTCTCCTTTTTCATCATTCTTTCAAGAGCCAACATTCATGAACCACAAATTCAAAAGACATATGCACTGTTCAAGCATACATTCAGAGAACAAAGGTGTTGCCACCACATCAAGATAATTAAACTGTTATAAAATTCAAAATTCATGCAATTCTTTTCTTTTTCAATTAAGAACAATCTCTAAGAAAGGTGATGGATTCATAGGACATTCATAACTTTAAGGCATAGACACTAAGACACTAATGATCATAAGACACAAACATAGATAACATAAGCATGAAAATTTCGAAAAACAAGAAAATAAAGAATAAGGAGATTAAAGAACGGGTCCACCTTAGTGATGGCGGCTTGTTCTTCCTCTTGAAGGTCTTATGGAGTGCTTGAGCTCCTCAATGTCTCTTCCTTGTCTTTGTTGCTCCTCTCTCATGATTCTTTGATCTTCTCTAATTTCATGGAGGAGGATGGAATGTTCTTGGTGCTCCACCCTTAGTTGTCCCATATTGGAACTCAATTCTCCTAGGGAGGTGTTTACTTGCTCCCAATAGTCTTGTGGAGGGAAGTGCATCCCTTGAGGTATCTCAGGGATCTCATGATGAGAGGGGTCTCTTGTTTGCTCCATCCTTTTCTTGGTGATGGGCTTGTCCTCATCAATGGGGATATCTCCTTCTATGTCAACTCCAACTGAATAACAGAGGTGACAAATGAGATGAGGAAAGGCTAGCCTTGCCAAGGTGGAAGACCTGTCCGCCACTTTATAGAGTTCTTGGGCTATAACCTCATGAACTTCCACTTCTTCTCCAATCATGATGCTATGAATCATGATGGCCCGGTCTAGAGTAACTTCAGACCGGTTGCTAGTAGGAATGATTGAGCGTTGGATGAACTCCAACCATCCTCTAGCCATGGGCTTGAGGTCATGCCTTCTCAATTGAACCGGCTTGCCTCTTGAATCTCTCTTCCATTGGGCGTCCTCTTCATAGATATCTATGAGGACTTGGTCCAACCTTTTGATCAAAGTTGACCCTTCTTCATGGCCACAACTTCATAGAAGTGGTCTTGATGCACCCTTGAGATGAATCTCTCCATCTCTCATGACTCGGAGGTGAAAGCTTTTGCCTTCCCTTTCCTCTTTCAAGAGGTTTCTCCGGCCTTGGATGCCATAAATGGTTATGGAAAACGAAAAAGCAACGCTTTTACCACACCAAACTTAAAAGGTTTGCTCGTCCTCGAGTAAAAGAAGAAAGAAGAGAGTAGGTGGGGTAGGTGGGGATCCTGTGGGGTCCACAGATCCTGTGGTGTCAAGGAAAAGTCATCCCTGCACCAAATGTTGCTCAAAATCACGTTTTGAGCCATTTCTGGCGTTAAACGCCGGGCTGGTGCCCATTCCTGGCGTTTAACGCCAGGTTCTTGCCCTTTTCTGGCGTTTAACGCCAGTCTGGTGCCCCTTTCTGGCGTTAAACGCCCAGAATGGTGCCAGACTGGGCGTTAAACGCCCAACTGCTAGCCTCACTGGCGTTTAAACGCCAGTGAATTCTTCCTCCAGGGTGTGCTGTTTTTCTTCCTGTTTTTCATTCTGTTTTTGCTTTTTCAATGGATTTTGTGACTTCTTATGATCATCAACCTACAAAAAAACATAAAATAACAAAAGAAAATATATAAAATATAATCATTGGGTTGCCTCCCAACAAGCGCTTCTTTAATGTCAGTAGCTTGACAGAGGGCTCTCATGGAGCCTCACAGATACTTAGAGCAATGTTGGAACCTCCCAACACCAAACTTAGAGTTTGAATGTGGGGGTTCAACACCAAACTTAGAGTTTGGTTGTGGCCTCCCAACACCAAACTTAGAGTTTGACTGTGGGGGCTCTGTTTGACTCTGAATTGAGAGAAGCTCTTCATGCTTCTTCTCCATGATGACAGAGGGATATCCTTGAGCCTTAAACACCAAGGATTTTTCATTCACTTGAATGATCAACTCTCCTCCATCAATATCAATCACAGCCTTTGCTGTGGCTAGGAAGGGTCTACCAAGGATGATGGATTCATCCATGCACCTCCCAGTCTCTAGGACTATGAAATCAGTAGGGATGTAATGGTCTTCAACTTTTACCAAAACATTCTCTACAAGTCCATGAGCTTGTTTTCTTGAGTTGTCTGCCATCTCTAGTGAGATTCTTGCAGCTTGTACCTCAAAGATCCCTAGCTTCTCCATTACAGAGAGAGGCATGAGGTTTACACTTGACCCTAAGTCACACAGAGCCTTCTTGAAGGTCATGGTGCCTATGGTACAAGGTATTGAAAACTTCCCAGGATCTTGTCTCTTTTGAGGTAATTTCTGCCTAGACAAGTCATCCAGTTCTTTGGTGAGCAAAGGAGGTTCATCCTCCCAAGCCTCATTTCCAAATAACTTGTCATTTAGCTTCATGATTGCTCCAAGGTATTTAGCAACTTGCTCTTCAGTGATATACTCATCCTCTTCAGAGGAAGAATACTCATCAGAGCTCATGAAAGGCAGAAGTAAGTCCAATGGAATCTCTATGGTCTCATTTTGAGCCTCAGATTCCCATGGTTCCTCATTGGGGAACTCAGAGGAGGTTGGTGCACGTCCATTGAGGTCTTCCTCAGTGGCGTCCTCTTCCTCTCTTTCCTCTCCAGATTCGGCCATGGTTATGGCTTTGCACTCTCCTTTTGGATTTTCTTCTGTATTACTTGGGAGAGTACTAGGAGGGAGTGACAAACCCCAATTTGACGGTTTATCTTGTATTGAATTTAGGGGATTTTATCACCTTTTACCCACATTTACCCAATGAATTAGCATGGTTTTGTATACTCTCCTTTAATTGTGCTTAAGAGTGAAAACATGCTTTATAGGTCTTAAAATAGATAAATGTAATTTACCTTGATTCCATTAGATGCCTTGATATGTTTGTTAAGTGATTTCAGATTTAGGAGGCAAAGATTGGATTAAAGGAATGAAGAAAAAAAGCATGTAAAGTTGGAGAACTCATGAAGAAATGAAAGAACCGGAAAGCTGTCAAGCCGACCTCTTTGCACTTAAACGACCATAGCTTGAGCTACTGAGGTCCAAATGATGCGGTTCTAGTTGGGTTGGAAAGCTAACATCCGGGGCTTCGAAATGATATAAATTTTGCCATATGTTGCTTCGCGTTCAGGGGCGCGCACGCGCACTTTGCGCGCGCGCGCCGATTCTGTCCGTGGCCCACTTTAATGAAATCGTCCCCAGCGGTTTTAGAAGCCTTGTGGGCCCAATCCAACTCATTTCTGATGCTATTTAAGTCAAGTATTGAAGGGGAATCAACATACTTTAGATACTTTTGATCATTAGCTTAGTTTTAGGAGTTAGAGTTAGTTTTAGAGAGAGAAGCTCTCACTTCTCTCTAGGATTAGGAATTAGGGTTAGATTAGGATCTCATAGTTCTAGGTTTAATTCAAGTCTCCTTCTACTTCTACCTTCAAGTGGTGATTGCTACACTTTGGTTCTTCTTTCTATCCCTATCCTCTTGTTGTAATTTCTCTTATTTTGTTTCTAGGTTTTGTAATTGAGATATTCTTGTTCTTTTGTTTTCTTTTAATAATGCAATTTGAGATAATTCATGTGATTGTGATGTTGTTGATTGTTGTTTTGTTAATTCTTTATAATTGTTGGTTGTTGATTCCTTTTATTCTTACAAATAAAAATGCTTTCTTTCATTACCCTCCAAGTGTTTGATGAAATGCTTGAGAGGATGTTAGAGTAGGATTTTATGTTCTTGGCTTGAGAAGGTAACTTAGGATTTCTTGAGTCACTAGTGTCCAATTGATTGCTAGTTGATAGCCATTAACTCTAGCCTTCATTAATTCAATTAGTGGAAAGCTAGGACTTATGGACTAGGATTGATATAACTCACTTGACTTTCCTTTGTTAATTGATTTAAGGATGACTAAGTGGGATTAATCCTTGCAACTACCATACTTGTGGCTAGTGATAATGATGAAGACCCTTGACAACCAAATCTTGCCAAGACCATTTTATTAATAAAGTTTTCTTACCATTTACTATTCATGTTTCTCATCTAAAACCCCAAAATAACTCACAACCAATAACAAGACACTTTATTGTAAATCCTAGGGAGAACGACCCGAGGTTTAAATACTTCGGTTTATAGATTTTAGGGGTTTGTACTTGTGACAAACAAATTTTTGTATGAGAGGATTATTGTTGGTTTAGAGACTATACTTCGACGAGATTTCATTTGTAAAATTCTAAACCGTCAAAAATCCAATCGTCAGGGAGTTCAGTAACTTTCTTGCTCAGCTGTCCCACTTGTGCTTCCAAATTCCTAATGGAAGACCTTGTTTCAGTCATGAAACTTTGAGTGGTTTTGATTAGATCAGAGACCATGGTTGCTAAGTCAGAGGGGTTCTGCTTAGAATTCTCTGTCTGTTGCTGAGAAGATGATGGAAAAGGTTTGCTATTGCTAAACCTGTTTCTTCCACCATTGTTGTTGTTGAAACCTTGTTGAGGTCTCTCTTGATTCTTCCATGAGAAATTTGGGTGATTTTTCCATGAAGAATTATAGGTGTTTCCATAGGGTTCTCCTAGGTAATTCACCTCTTCCATTGAGGGATTCTCAGGATCATAAGCTTCTTCTTCAGATGAAGCATCCTTAGTACTGCTTGGTGCATTTTGCATTCCAGACAGACTTTGAGAAATCAAATTGACTTGTTGAGTCAATATCTTGTTCTGAGCCAGTATGGCATTCAGAGCATCAATCTCAAGAACTCCTTTCTTCTGACTTGTCCCATTGTTCACAGGATTCCTTTCAGAAGTGTACATGAATTGGTTATTTGCAACCATCTCAATTAGTTCCTGAGCCTCTGTAGGCGTCTTCTTCAGATGAAGAGATCCTCCAGCAGAGCTATCCAAAGACATCTTGGATAGTTCAGAGAGACCATCATAGAAAATACCTATGATGCTCCATTCAGAAAGCATGTCTGAGGGACATTTTCTGATTAATTGTTTGTATCTTTCCCAAGCTTCATAGAGGGATTCTCCATCCTTCTGTCTGAAGGTTTGGACTTCCACTCTAAGCTTACTCAATTTTTGAGGTGGAAAGAACTTTGCCAAGAAGGCATTGACTAGCTTTTCCCAAGAGTCCAGGCTTTCTTTAGGTTGAGAGTCCAACCATATTCTAGCTCTGTCTCTTACAGCAAAAGGGAATAGCATCAGTCTGTAGACCTCAGGGTCAACCCCATTAGTCTTGACCGTGTCACAGATTTGCAAGAACTCAGCTAAAAACTGATGAGGATCTTCCATTGGAAGTCCATGGAACTTGCAATTCTGTTGCATTAGAGAAACTAATTGAGGCTTAAGCTCAAAGTTGTTTGCTCCAATGGCAGGGATAGAGATGCTTCTCCCATAGAAATTGGGAGTAGGTGCAGTAAAGTCACCCAGCACCTTCCTTGCATTGTTGGCATTGTTGTTGTTTTCGGCTGCCATGGGTTCTTCTTCTTTGAAGAATTCGGTTAGGTCCTCTACAGAGAGTTGTGCCTTAGCTTCTCTTAGCTTTCGCTTCAAGGTCCTTTCAGGTTCCGGGTCAGCTTCAACAAGAATGCCTTTGTCTTTGTTCCTGCTCATATGAAAGAGAAGAGAACAAGAAAATGTGGAATCCTCTATGTCACAGTTATAGAGATTCCTTGAGGTGTCAGAGGAAAAGAAAAATAAAAGAAGGAGGTAGAAGAATTCGAACTTGATTAGATAGAGTTCGAATTGTGCATTAAGAAGGAGTAGTACTCCATAAATAGAAGGATGTGGGAGGAAGGGAAGAGAATTTTCGAAAATTAAGTAAAAGATTTTGAAAACATTTTGAAAAACACTAATTGATTTTCGAAAACAAGAGTGAGAGAAAAAAAATCAAGTAATTTTTGAAAAAGATTTTGAAATTAGAAATTAAAAAGATTTGATTGAAAACTAATTTGAAAAAGATGTGGTTAAGAAGATATGATTGGTTTAAAAAATGTGATTGAGAAGATATGATTTGAAAAACATTTTTAAAAATATTTGATTTGAAAACAATTTTAAAAGATATGATTTTAAAAATTAATGACTTGCCTAACAAGAAAAGATATGATTCAAACATTAAACCTTTCTCAACAGAAAAGGCAACATACTTGAGATGTTCAATCAAATCATTAATTGTTAGTAAGTATCTTTGAAAAAGGAAAGAAATTGATTTTGAAAGCATTTGATTGAAAAGATATGATTTGAAAAAGATTTGATTTTGAAAAACTTTGAAAATTTGAAAAAAATTGATTTGAAAAACAAAATCTTCCCCCTTGTGCCATCCTGGCGTTAAACGCCCGGAATGGTATCCATTCTGGCGTTTAACGCCCAAAATGCTACCTTTTTGGGCGTTAAACGCCCAACCAGGTACCCTGGCTGGCGTTTAAACGCCAGTCTGTCTTCTTCACTGGGCATTTTTGAATGCTCAGCTTTTTCTGTGTGATTCCTCTGCAGTATGTTCTGAATCTTCAATTCTCTGTATTATTGACTTGAAAAGACACAAATTAAAAATATTTTTGGATTTTTAATAATGAGGAATAATCAAAATGCAACTAAAATCAAATAACAATGCATGCAAGACACCAAACTTAGCAGTTTGCAGACTACTGACACTAATGAGAATGTATATGAGACACACAAAACACTCAAGTCAATAGAATTCAAAGTTCAAAGTAAGAAATCATCAAGAATTACTTGAAGATCCTTAAGACACATGAATGAATGTATGCAATTGACACCAAACTTAAGATGAGACACTAGACTCAAGCAAGAAACATCAAATATTTTTGGTTTTTATTATTTTGTGAATTTTTTTGTGCTTTTTTTTTCGAAAATTATATAAAAAGAAAAATAAAGGTTTCAGAATTCTCAAATTGAATTTCTAGGAATCATTGTAATGCTAGTCTAAGACTCCGGTCCAGGAATTAGACATGGCTTCACAGCCAGCCAAGCTTTCAAAGAAAGCTTCGGTCCAAAACACTAGACATGGCCAATGGCCAGCCAAGCCTTAGCAGATCATTGCTTCAATAACAAGATTGGTAGAGATCAGCAAGCTATTGTGATGATCAGTTGAAACCTCGGTCCAATAAGATTAGACATGGCTTTTCAGCCAGCCAGATTTCAACAGATCATCATGAAACACTAGAATTCATTTTTAAGAACTCTGAAGAAAAATACCTAATCTAAGCAACAAGATGAACCGTCAGTTGTCCATACTCAAACAATCCCCGGCAACGGCGCCAAAAACTTGGTGCACGAAATTGTGATCACTACTTTTACACAAAACAATCCCCGGTAATGAATCCAAAAACTTGGTGCTCAATACCATGGCATAAACACAACTTCGCACAATTAACCAGCAAGTGCACTGGGTCGTCCAAGTAATAAACCTTACGCGAGTAAGGGTCGATCCCACGGAGATTGTTGCTATGAAGCAAGCTATGGTCACCTTGTAAATCTCAGTCAGGCAGACTCAAATGGTATAATGATAAACGAATAAAGCATAAAGATAAAGATAGAGATACTTATGTATATCATTGGTGAGAGCTTCAGACAAGCGTATGAAGATGCCTTCCCTTCCGTCTCTCTGCTTTCCTACAGTCTTCATCCAATCCTTCTTACTCCTTTCCATGGCAAGCTCATGTAGGGTTTCACCGTTGTCAATGGCTACCTCCCATCCTCTCAGTGAAAATGTTCCCATGCTCTGTCACAGCATATGGCTAATCAGCTGTCGGTTCTCGGTCAGGCCGGAATAAAATCCATCGATCCTTTTGCGTCTGTCACTAACGCCCCGCCTGCTAGGAGTTTGAAGCACGTCACAGTCATTCAATCATTGAACCCTACTCAGAATACCACAGACAAGGTTAGACCTTCCGGATTCTCTTGAATGCCGCCATCAGTTCTCGCCTATACCACGAAGACTCTGATCTCACGGAATGGCTGGCTCGTTTGTCAGGCGAGCACTCGTTTGTCAGGCGATCAACCATGCATCGTGTATCAGGAATCCAAGAGATATTCACTAAGCCTCGTATGCTTGTAGAACAAGAGTGGTTGTCAGTCACTTTGTTCATGAGTGAGAATGATGATGAGTGTCACGGATCATCACATTCATCAGGTTGAAGAACAAGTGATATCTTGGACAAAGAACAAGCGGAATTGAATAGAAGAACAATAGTAATTGCATTAATACTCGAGGTACAGCAGAGCTCCACACCTTAATCTATGGTGTGTAGAAACTCCACCGTTGAAAATACATAAGAACAAGGTCTAGGCATGGCCGTGAGGCCAGCCTCCCAAAGTGATCAAAAGATCTAAAGAAAAAGGTTCCAAAGATCAGAAGATTAAAATACAATAGTAAAAGGTCCTACTTATAGAAAACTAGTAGCCTAGGGTGTACAGAGATGAGTAAATGACATAAAAATCCACTTCCGGGCCCACTTTCGTGTAGAGACTCCTCTTGGAGTTAAACGCCAGCTTTGGTGCCAGTTTGGGCGTTTAACTCCCATTTTGGTGCCAGTTTGGGCGTTTAACGCTGGAATTTCTTGAGGTGACTTTGAACGCCGGTTTGGGCCATCAAATCTTGGGCAAAGTATGGACTATCATATATTGCTGGAAAGCCCAGGATGTCTACTTTCCAACGCCGTTGAGAACGCCCCAATTGGGTATCTGTAGCTCCAGAAAATCCACTTCGAGTGCAGGGAGGTCAGAATCCAACAGCATCTGCAGTCCTTTTGAGTCTCTGGATCAGATTTTTGCTCAGATCCCTCAATTTCAGCCAGAAAATACCTGAAATCACAGAAAAATACACAAACTCATAGTAAAGTCCAGAAAAGTGAATTTTAACTAAAAACTAATAAAAATATACTAAAAACTAACTAGATCATACTAAAAACATACTAAAAACAATGCCAAAAAGCGTACAAATTATCCGCTCATCAATACCCAGCTGAAAGATATGGTGGACAACCTTGTAAGTACCAACAAGCCCCACCCCGTGCCTATGGACCATCCTCTCAACATAACCCCGAACCACCACATTCACAAGCTTCTTTTCGCCATTCGCCACCATACGATCCTTATCCGCCCCAATACCAATCCAATTACTCCCAAGAACCACCACTCCCCCATACATTTACCCATATCCATCAAAGTCGGAATCACAGGGTGGCCTCAAAGACTCAATAAAACAATGTACTACAGTCCTTCATCAACTGGAGCAAGCAATATTGGAGAGGTTAAAACAATTATCTTCCAGACGCTCAGCCCTTCAACAGATCCCCATGGCTTTATGCGGAGAATCCAATGAAGAAAGCAGTACAGAGAAGACGCTAGAAGCTCCAGTGAACAGCATAGAGCATAGCTTCGTATTAGAACAAGTAGAGAAAGCTGTCATTGCAGAAGAGGAAGAGTCGGTTGTTATGGAAAACTCCGTCAAGGATGTTACAATTGACGCTGAGGAGGATTTTGCACCGCCTCCAATGCAACTATCTTATGAAGAACTGAACGGAATAACCCAGGACACAGGTTTCCTTGATGATGATGATCACGAGTCCTGTTCTCTTAGTGACGACCTTGCATCCGCAAGTGATTTCTCTGAGAGAGAGGAATCTTCCCTGAGTGAACATGAAGCTGATGCTGAGGTAGATTTTTCTCAACCTCCTATTTATGACTCAAGTGACGAGGAAGATATCAATGACTTTGATCAAGACATGGGTGAAGTTGGAGAAATTTTCAAAGAGGTGGAGGAATTTACTGAAGACCACAAGGGAGTAGAGCTTGCAGAGCCACTAGAAACACCCATCCCAAGGCCATTACAACCCAACACAGTCTTCAAGTGGGTAAAATCCTTAACTTTCATCTTTACTTTTCCACTTGAATACGGTTTGCTTGAAACAGATGGCCAGCTTAGAGCTCTCTGCGGCTTTAAGAGTAAAAGGAAAATGGCTCATACTCAGAGCCAGTGCACAAGGTTCAATAAGATTCCATGCTTCAACTCGAAGCGCAAGGATTGGTATCAAGCTCAATCGAGTGGATCATGAAGAACGTTTGGTCACCGTAGTGAGAATCTAATTTCCAAACCGCCCAGATGGAAAAGTATAGATCAAAACGGAAGCGGATTTGGAACTAAGGTTTGGAATCCTGGAATCTGTTCTGGCATTTGTCACCCCGGGAGCCTGAAAATCTGTTTGAAGCTGCTTAGAAGCTTCACATGCCTAGTTTGGGACCCCGGAGGCTATTGGCATTCCAAGCATTGGTGGAGATTTCTGGATGAATTTAAACACAAGCCACCATAACAGGAAGCTCAACCAACATCCAACTTAAGGACTTTAACCAAAAGTGCTAGGTGGGAGACAACCCACCATGGTATGATCGTTCCTTTTTCATCTTTTATTTATTAGTTCTAGTTGTTTTCAAGTTTTACTTTATTTTTCGTTGGACCTGGAATTACTCATAACATTCATACCATTTTGCATTCTGCATACTGCATAATTACATATTTAAAAAAAAAAGAAAAGTGGCGTGCGATGCGACCGCATCAATCATGCGATCGCGTCAACTGCGATAACACACCCCCCACGTGTCCGCGTCACCCACGCGGTCGCGTGCCCTGGAGATCGGCGTATAACCCCAACGTCCAGAAAGTTGGGCTGGCAACGTGCTGCCCTTGTGCTTTTCGCGCAAAAGGCCCACGCAATCGCATGCCCCATGCGATCGCGCCACTTGCACAAACCCAATCCCGCGCGATCACGTCCACCCCTCTCCTAGCCCTCCCAAGCGATCGCGTGACCCACGCGATCGCGTCCACTCATTTCTCACCCCTACCACGCGACCGCGTTCCCCACATGGCCGCGTGGGTTTCAAAGTATAACCCCCCCAGCCACGCAAACCCTAGCAGTTGCACGCCCCCCCCACCTTCTCCCCCTCTCTCCCTCCTCTGTTCTCCACCACCACTAGCCACCATTGCCACCACCGCCGCCACTGCCCACCGCCGACCACCCAGACACCGCCAACACCAACCCCGCTCCCTCCTTCCCCTTTCCATCTTCCTCCTTCTTCTTTCTCCCTCCCCCTCCGCCACTGCTTCCCCCCTGCGCCACCACCCACTGCCGCCAACCGTCCTAACCGCAACCCCCCACCACCAGCACCGGATGCCACCATCACCCCAGCCGCCGTACCCCTCACCCTCTCTTTTTCTCCCCTGTCCGAACAGCCGCGCCGTCGTGCCCGCCACCGCCAGCCACCGCACCGGACGCCACCATCGCCGCCACCACCCCGCTGCTCTCTACCCAAATCTCCTTCCTAGCCTGCCAGGTTCCGCAACACGCCAACTCTTTTCTTCATTCGTAATTTTCTTTATTTTTTCCGTTTATGTTCATGTTTAGGCTAGTTAGATATGCATGTTGTAGTGGATTTTAGGTTGTTAGGTAGCCTAGGATGTGGTTAGTGGATTTAGGTCTGTTTACTTGCACTGTTCATGTTCCTGTTTTATCATATCTGTAATTCTGCTGTTGCTGTGACCCTGTTCATATGCTGTGATTTCCTGCATTTGCTATTTTTTTACTCTGTACTTTCATGTTTATATTCATTATATGTACCTGCAGCTTGACTTTTTAATTCATATGAACTGCTTTGATTGCTGTTTATTTTCCGGGATAATCCATATTTAGCCGGAATGCTGCCCAAATTTCTATAAATTTTTTTCATTCATGTTTTGGTTTGGCATTTTGAACTCTGTTTTGCTCTGCCTTACCCAAACCATTTCAGGAATGCCAGGGCATGCTTTATTACCCTCTTCGATTTCCGGGTTCATAAACTGCATCTGTGATGCTCTGATTCCAATTCTCCTTTATATCCCTTTGAATCAGCATCTAATTGTTTTCCTTATTTGGTTATGAGTTTCTTCTATTCATACATGTGAATCCTTGTTACATGGAATATTTTCTTTATGCCACTTACTTTACCCACATCTTATTGACCCGCTAATTTTAATTTACTAACTTCTTTTTCAAATTATAACCATACTAACTTTTTAAAATCTCTTTTCTGACTTTTCAATTTCCTCTAACTTTCTAACCATGGCATAATGACAATGTTTCTATTTAACTTGAATTCTAATAGATTTTGGATTGTACATTATTTCTTTCAAATTTTTCAACTGCTATACAATCCTTAATGCACATTTCCTAACTCATTTACCTCATTCTCATTCTCCTTTGCTGCTTTGAGTTTTCTTTGTTTAATTGCATATTTGCTTTCCTATTTGTATCCATATTCTGATTTTCCATTTTTCAGGATGTCTACCTCACAGAGGAAAGGTAAAGGCAAGGTTACTGGCAAGCGCAAAAGAGGAGATTCCTCCCAATCCATCATTGACTTAATGCATGATTCTTCATGGCGGGAGAAGAACTTTACACAGCAGGAAAAAGCTGACCAGCTGCTCCCTGCCAATGATTCCATCAAATTTGCAAACTGGTACTGTGAGCTGAAGTATCCGGCATTTGCAGACTCCAGAAACCTATACCTAGAGAGAACTCTGAAGATTCCAGACGCCCTCAAGCAGTACACCACTGAGCAAATCAAGCAAAGAGGCTGGTTCTTTCTGGAAAGAGCACTGACAGAGGTCAATGCATCTTGGGTTAGGGAATTCTACTGCAACTACTACATCACTACCCTAGATGCAGTGAACCTGAGAGGAAAGCAAATATTGGTCACTGAGGAGGCCATAGAGGACATTCTACATCTCCCACCTAAGTTCGATTAGCCTGATGGTTACAAACAGGCTGAGGAGGACATGCGTTTCTTGAGGTTTGATTGGGACGCTGTCAAGGCAAGGATAGCTCTAGACCCGACTGTTCCTTGGGAGATGGGTCAGGACACCACCCTGCCCAAGGGTATCAAGCGGGTGTACTGACAAATAGATTTTTGCCGGTATAGAAATTATCAAGCGATCAATCGTAGTATAGTCTAAACCGACGCAAAATCCATCATCAAACAAATCTACAATCTATATCCGAGAGTACTAGTCTCCCGAGTCGTCCTCCCTTGGAATTGTCAAAGTGTGCATCTTATTGATTTAGTAAGCCTTGTTGGAATTCTTTGAGAGGTTTAGCAAAGTAATGAGAAACAAACAATCAATTATCAAAAGACTTGGCTTAGGGTTGGCATTAGAAATTCTATCCTTATAGTCCATTCAATATTGACAACAATTAGGCCTTGCTTCATTTAGTTATCCCCTAAATATAGAGGAAGTTCAAATGAACACAATCAACTTGAGTCACAAGTCCTAGCTTCACCTCATGGGAAACTAGCTTTAGTGCCCTCCAAGCCAACTAGCAATCCCTAATTCTAAATCAACTAGTGATACCACTATTCAACTTCTTCCAATTACCAAACCATATGCCAAGTGTGAAAATTCTACTCCATAGCTAGTGTTGACTGGTGCACGAAATTGTGATCACTACTTTTTAATACACGAAATAATCCCTAGTAATGGCTCCAAAGACTTGGTGCTCAATACCATGGCATAAACACAACTTCGCACAACTAACCAGCAAGTGCACTGGGTCGTCCAAGTAATACCTTACGCGAGTAAGGGTCGATCCCACGGAGATTGTTGGTATGAAGCAAGCTATGGTCACCTTGTAAATCTCAGTCAGGCAGACTCAAATGGGTATAGATGATGAATAAAGCATAAAGATAAAGATAGAGATACTTATGTATATCATTGGTGAGAGCTTCAGATAAGTGTATGAAGATGCCTTCCCTTCCGTCTCTCTGCTTTCCTACTGTCTTCATCCAATCCTTCTTACTCCTTTCCATGGCAAGCTCATGTAGGGTTTCACCGTTGTCAGTGGCTACCTCCCATCCTCTCAGTGAAAATGTTCCCATGCTCTGTCACAGCATATGGCTAATCAGCTGTCGGTTCTCGGTCAGGCCGGAATAAAATCCATCGATTCTTTTGCGTCTGTCACTAACGCCCCGCCTGCTAGGAGTTTGAAGCACGTCACAGTCATTCAATCATTGAATCCTACTCAGAATACCACAGACAAAGTTTAGACCTTCTAGATTCTCTTGAATGCCGCCATCAGTTCTCGCCTATACCACGAAGATTCCGGTTAAAGAATCCAAGAGATATTCACTAGAGCCTCGTATGCTTGTAGAACAAGAGTGGTTGTCAGTCACTTTGTTCATGAGTGAGAATGATGATGAGTGTCACGGATCATCACATTCATCAAGTTGAAGAACAAGTGATATCTTGGACAAAGAACAAGCGGAATTGAATAGAAGAACAATAGTAATTGCATTAATACTCGAGGTACAGCAGAGCTCCACACCTTAATCTATGGTGTGTAGAAACTCCACCGTTGAAAATACATAAGAACAAGGTCTAGGCATGGCCGAGTGGCCAGCCTCCCAAAGAGGGTTCAATCATAAAAACATGATCAAAAGATGAAAATACAATAGTAAAAGGTCCTACTTATAGAAAACTAGTAGCCTAGGGTGTACAGAGATGAGTAAATGACATAAAAATCCATTTCTGGGCCCACTTGGTGTGTGCTTGGGCTGAGCAATGAAGCATTTTCGTGTAGAGACTCTTCTTGGAGTTAAACGCCAGCTTTTATGCCAGTTTGGGCGTTTAACTCCCATTTAGGTGCCAGTTCCGGCGTTTAACGCTGGAATTTCTTGAGGTGACTTTGAACGCCGGTTTGGGCCATCAAATCTTGGGCAAAGTATGGACTATCATATATTGCTGGAAAGCCCAGGATATCTACTTTCCAACGTCGTTGAGAGCGCGCCAATTGGGCTTCTGTAGCTCCAGAAAATCCACTTCGAGTGCAGGGAGGTCAGAATCCAACAGCATCTGCAGTCCTTTTCAGTCTCTGGATCAGATTTTTGCTCAGGTCCCTCAATTTCAGCCAGAAAATACCTGAAATCACAGAAAAACACACAAACTCATAGTAAAGTCTAGAAAAGTGAATTTTAGCTAAAAACTAATAAAAATATACTAAGAACTCAACTAAAACTACTAAAAACATACTAAAAACAATGCCAAAAAGCGTACAAATTATCAGGGAGTTCATTTGTAAAATTCTAAACCGTCAAAAATCCAATCGTCAGGGAGTTCAGTAACTTTCTTGCTCAGCTGTCCCACTTGTGCTTCCAAATTCCTAATGGAAGACCTTGTTTCAGTCATGAAACTTTGAGTGGTTTTGATTAGATCAGAGACCATGGTTGCTAAGTCAGAGGGGTTCTGCTTAGAATTCTCTGTCTGTTGCTGAGAAGATGATGGAAAAGGTTTGCTATTGCTAAACCTGTTTCTTCCACCATTGTTGTTGTTGAAACCTTGTTGAGGTCTCTCTTGATTCTTCCATGAGAAATTTGGGTGATTTTTCCATGAAGAATTATAGGTGTTTCCATAGGGTTCTCCTAGGTAATTCACCTCTTCCATTGAAGGGTTCTCAGGATCATAAGCTTCTTCCTCAGATGAAGCATCCTTAGTACTGCCTGGTGCATTTTGCATTCCAGACAGACTTTGAGAAATCAAATTGACTTGTTGAGTCAATATCTTGTTCTGAGCCAGTATGGCATTCAGAGCATCAATCTCAAGAACTCCTTTCTTCTGACTTGTCCCATTGTTCACAGGATTCCTTTCAGAAGTGTACATGAATTGGTTATTTGCAACCATCTCAATTAGTTCCTGAGCCTCTGTAGGCGTCTTCTTCAGATGAAGAGATCCTCCAGCAGAGCTATCCAAAGACATCTTGGATAGTTCAGAGAGACCATCATAGAAAATACCTATGATGCTCCATTCAGAAAGCATGTCTGAGGGACATTTTCTGATTAATTGTTTGTATCTTTCCCAAGCTTCATAGAGGGATTCTCCATCCTTCTGTCTGAAGGTTTGGACTTCCACTCTAAGCTTACTCAATTTTTGAGGTGGAAAGAACTTTGCCAAGAAGGCATTGACTAGCTTTTCCCAAGAGTCCAGGCTTTCTTTAGGTTGAGAGTCCAACCATATTCTAGCTCTGTCTCTTACAGCAAAAGGGAATAGCATCAGTCTGTAGACCTCAGGGTCAACCCCATTAGTCTTGACTGTGTCACAGATTTGCAAGAACTCAGCTAAAAACTGATGAGGATCTTCCAATGGAAGTCCATGGAACTTGCAATTCTGTTGCATTAGAGAAACTAATTGAGGCTTAAGCTCAAAGTTGTTTGCTCCAATGGCAGGGATAGAGATGCTTCTCCCATAGAAGTCGGGAGTAGGTGCAGTAAAGTCACCCAGCACCTTCCTTGCATTGTTGGCATTGTTGTTGTTTTCGGCTGCCATATCTTCTTCTCCTTTGAAGAATTCGGTTAGGTCCTCTACAGAGAGTTGTGCCTTAGCTTCTCTTAGCTTTCGCTTCAAGGTCCTCTCAGGTTCAGGGTCAGCTTCAACAAGAATGCCTTTGTCTTTGTTCCTGCTCATATGAAAGAGAAAAGAACAAGAGAATGTGGAATCCTCTATGTCACAGTATAGAGATTCCTTTAGGTGTCAGAGGAAAAGAAAAGTAGAAGACAGAAGTAGAAAATTCGAACTTATCAAAGAAGATAGAGTTCGAATTTTGCATTAAGGAATAGTGTTAGTCCATAAATAGAAGGATGTGAGAAGAAGGGAAGTAATTTTCGAAAATTAAGTAAAAGATTTTGAAAACATTTTGAAAAACACTGATTGATTTTCGAAAATAAAAGTGGGAAAGAAGTAAAATGATTTTTGAAAAAGATTTTGAAATTAGAAATTAAAAAGATTTGATTGAAAACTATTTTGAAAAAGATGTGGTTGAGAAGATATGATTGGTTTTTAAAAGATGTGATTAAAAAGATATGATTGAAAACAATTTTAAAAAGATTTGATTTTAAAAATTAATGACTTGCCTAACAAGAAAAGATATGATTCAAACATTAAACCTTTCTCAACAGAAAAGGCAACAAATTTGAGATGTCCAATCAAATCATTAATTGTTAGTAAGTATCTTTGAAAAAGGAAAGAAATTGATTTTGAAAACATTTGATTGAAAAGATATGATTTGAAAAAGATTTGATTTTGAAAAACTTTGAAAACTTGAAAAAAAAATTTGATTTGAAAACAAAATCTTCCCCCTTGTGCCATCCTGGCGTTAAACGCCCAGAATGGTGCACATTCTGGCGTTTAACGCCCAAAACTATACCCTTTTGGGCGTTAAACGCCCAACCAGGTACCCTGGCTGGCGTTTAAACGCCAGTCTGTCTTCTTCACTGGGCATTTTTGAATGCCCAGCTTTTTCTGTATAATTCCTCTGCAGTATGTTCTAAATCTTCAATTCTCTGTATTATTGACTTGAAAAGACACAAATTAAAAATATTTTTGGATTTTTAATAATGAGGAATAATCAAAATGCAACTAAAATCAAATAACAATGCATGCAAGACACCAAACTCAGCAGTTTGTATACTATTGACACTAACAAAATGAGAATGCACATAAGAAATAATAAAACACTCAAGTCAATAGAATTCAAAGATCAAAACAAGGAAATCATCAAGAACAACTTGAAGATAAATGAAGACACATGCATAAATTTGAAAAATGCAAGAAGAACAGAAACATGCAATTGACACCAAACTTAAAATGAGACACTAGACTTAAACAAGAAATATTTTTTTTTTGTTTTTATGATTTTGTAATAATTTTTTTTTTGGATTTTTCGAAAATTAAGTGGAAGAAGAAAATAAAGGTATCAAAATTCTTAATGAGAATTCCAGGAATCATGCAATGTTAGTCTAAAGCTTTAGTCTAAAGGAATTAGACATAGCTAGCTAAGCTTCAGCAGGACATTGCATTCAAGAGCTAAATTGATAAGAATCAATCAGCTTTGGTGATGATAAGAACATCACCTTGAAACACTAGAATTCATTCTTAAGAACTCTGAAGAAAAATACCTAATCTAAGCAACAAGATGAACCGTCAGTTGTCCATACTCGAACAATCCCCGGCAACGGCGCCAAAAACTTGGTGCACGAAATTGTGATCACTACTTTTTAATACACGAAATAATCCCTAGTAATGGCTCCAAAGACTTGGTGCTCAATACCATGGCATAAACACAACTTCGCACAACTAACCAGCAAGTGCACTGGGTCGTCCAAGTAATACCTTACGCGAGTAAGGGTCGATCCCACGGAGATTGTTGGTATGAAGCAAGCTATGGTCACCTTGTAAATCTCAGTCAGGCAGACTCAAATGGGTATAGATGATGAATAAAGCATAAAGATAAAGATAGAGATACTTATGTATATCATTGGTGAGAGCTTCAGATAAGTGTATGAAGATGCCTTCCCTTCCGTCTCTCTGCTTTCCTACTGTCTTCATCCAATCCTTCTTACTCCTTTCCATGGCAAGCTCATGTAGGGTTTCACCGTTGTCAGTGGCTACCTCCCATCCTCTCAGTGAAAATGTTCCCATGCTCTGTCACAGCATATGGCTAATCAGCTGTCGGTTCTCGGTCAGGCCGGAATAAAATCCATCGATTCTTTTGCGTCTGTCACTAACGCCCCGCCTGCTAGGAGTTTGAAGCACGTCACAGTCATTCAATCATTGAATCCTACTCAGAATACCATAGACAAGGTTTAGACCTTCCGGATTCTCTTGAATGCCGCCATCAGTTCTCGCCTATACCACGAAGATTCCGGTTAAAGAATCCAAGAGATATTCACTAGAGCCTCGTATGCTTGTAGAACAAGAGTGGTTGTCAGTCACTTTGTTCATGAGTGAGAATGATGATGAGTGTCACGGATCATCACATTCATCAAGTTGAAGAACAAGTGATATCTTGGACAAATAACAAGCGGAATTGAATAGAAGAACAATAGTAATTGCATTAATACTCGAGGTACAGCAGAGCTCCACACCTTAATCTATGGTGTGTAGAAACTCCACCGTTGAAAATACATAAGAACAAGGTCTAGGCATGGCCGAGTGGCCAGCCTCCCAAAGAGAGTTCAATCATAAAAACATGATCAAAAGATGAAAATACAATAGTAAAAGGTCCTACTTATAGAAAACTAGTAGCCTAGGGTGTACAGAGATGAGTAAATGACATAAAAATCCACTTCTGGGCCCACTTGGTGTGTGCTTGGGCTGAGCAATGAAGCATTTTCGTGTAGAGACTCTTCTTGGAGTTAAACGCCAGCTTTTATGCCAGTTTGGGCGTTTAACTCCCATTTAGGTGCCAGTTCCGGCGTTTAACGCTGGAATTTCTTGAGGTGACTTTGAACGCCGGTTTGGGCCATCAAATCTTGGGCAAAGTATGGACTATCATATATTTCTGGAAAGCCCAGGATGTCTACTTTCCAACGTCGTTGAGAGCGCGCCAATTGGGCTTCTGTAGCTCCAGAAAATCCACTTCGAGTGCAGGGAGGTCAGAATCCAACAGCATCTGCAGTCCTTTTCAGTCTCTGGATCAGATTTTTGCTCAGGTCCCTCAATTTCAGCCAGAAAATACCTGAAATCACAGAAAAACACACAAACTCATAGTAAAGTCCAGAAAAGTGAATTTTAGCTAAAAACTAATAAAAATATACTAAGAACTCAACTAAAACTACTAAAAACATACTAAAAACAATGCCAAAAAGCGTACAAATTATCCGCTCATCATTGACATTTTATCAAACATGTGATGAGCAAGAAAGAAAGTCATAGTAAAATGAGAAGAAAAGTAGAATTGAAAGTATTGCGACACAAGGATCTAACAACAAGTCTCAAAGAGTATCAATGAAAATTAAATTCCCAAAGTATGGATGAAACCCAAAAATTACAAAGTTGAATTCTAGGTCCACGAGAATTGATCAATTACAACTACTACTTGAAATTGGAGAAGAAAATCTATGACATGAACCAAGTGGAGTGAGAATTGTAATGGATCTCACCAAAAAGTGATTGAAAATTCATAAATTAGATGAAGATGAACCCTAGTGAAAAGCTTGGAATCTCCCTCTTCTTCTCCCAAAAGTGTAACTAACTCCCCTCCAAAAAAATATCTAATTCTAGAAAATGAACCAAGTGTGTTTAACCCTTGCTCCTTTGGTCTTCTTAAGCTTTTCCCGCCAAGGCATTTCCCCAAAAGTGGGATTCTTAACTGCCTCCACGCCTAAGTCACGTGACTTCTTAAAAATCATATTCGTAAATCGGCGCGCACGCGCAAGGTACGCGTACGCGCCGTCGAGGCGTGATGTATTGTGCGCGGAGGCGTGATGTGCGCGTGCGCGCCCATGAAGATCCTGGCTTAGCCGCTTCTCAAGCCGGCTCGTGACTTGGCTCTTGGCTTTGGCTTCACGTTGCTTTATCCGCGCGGGCGCGCCAGGTGCGCGCACGCGCCCATGCGGAAATTTCCAGAGCTTAATTCTCATGCTTCCTTCCTGTGTACCCGTCTTTCTTCTCTCTTTCGGTCCATTCCTACTCTATATCCTGAAACCACTTAACACACAAGTCACGGCATCGACTGGCATTAAGAGAAGATTAGAAATGTATCTATTTTAGTGCAAAATAAGCATGTTTTCATTCATGAGGCAAAACTAGGAAAGGAATGCAAAATCTTGTATTTTCATATAGAAAGTGTGTGGAATCATTGATAAAACCCCTGAAATCAGCACAAGATAAACCCTCAAAATGGGGTTTGTCAACCTCCCCACACTTAGATTCTAGCATGTCCTCATGCTTAGAGAAATGCAAAGAAACACAGAAGACCGATGGGGCGCAAAAGTATAAGACTCATGAAATGCAACCTACTTATATGCATGCAACTATGACTAGTGCTACTACCCACTTGGTTGGGAACAAATTAGCCCTCTTAGGACATATGCGAGCACATGGGACACGATGGTGGTCAAAGCATAGGACTTGCCACTTTCTAAGCATCAAATGCAATATGTGCAACTTTGCATGAGGAATGCTTGCGAGGGCCGGGAATCATAGGATTGAGCATCGAACCCTCACCGGAAATGTTTGCACTCTAGTCACTCGGTGTTTGGGGTTTATTCTCTCAATTCTCCCCTAATCATACTTTCCAAGATTTGTTTTTCATCTAACCATCAACAATTATCCAATGCACGCATACAATTATCATGAGGTCTTTTCCTTAGGTTTTAATGGGGCTAGGGTCAAGGTAGGGTCATATATGGCTAGTGGACTTAGGATTTGAATCTTTGATTAACTTAAACTTTCCCACCTAACCTATATAATGACCTATACAATTAAGTACTAACCTAACTACCCATTCCTCACTTTTCCCCATACTCATGCATTTCCTTTTCGTTTCACCACACTTATGCATTGACTCCTATTGAGCTTCACTTTGGGGCATTTTGTCCCCTTTATTGCTTTTCTTTTTCTTTCTTCTTTTTTTTTCTATGTACATTCTCTTTTCTTTTCTCTTTTTTTTTTCTTTTTAACTTTTATTTCTCCTTTTTTTTTCCAAACCATATACAAGAACATCAATGCATAAGGTCTATACATTTAATCAATACATGAGCATGTACCCAATTCCCCAATGTAAAAATACAAAACACAAACACCCTTTTATCCCAACCAACGTCCTAAAGTCTTCCCACTCTTGGATGACACTCACACTCACTAGCCTAAGCCAATCAAAGATCCAAATAAAGGACATTCATTGTTTTTCGCTTTAAGGCTTGTAATGTGCTAAAATAAGAATAAGTGGGTTAAGCGTAGGCTCAAAGTGGGCTAACAAAAGAAGATAAAAGGTAAGGCCATTTGGGTAAGTGAGCTAATGAAATGATGGCCTCAATCATACAAATGCATGAATACACAAAACAATGGATATAAAGAATCAAACAAATCAAGGATTACAATCATAGGAAGAGAATAATGCACACAAGAAGGGGAATAAATGGTTATAAGATGTAACCACACCATTAGGCTCAAATCTCACAAGCTTGTGTTCTTAACTCAAACCCATGTTCCAAAATATAATTCTTCATGCAATTTTGGCATCAAAGCATTTAAAATTTGCAATGCCACGGTTGCCCCAAAGTGTTGGTTTCCTAAGAAAGAATTTCATTGTTCCAACCAAGTAGACTTATCATGCGAATGGTGCCAACTAAAACTTAATCATGCAACCTATCCTAATTCTATTCAGATTTATTCAGATGTTACCTACGGAGATCGGTCGGCCGATCTCCCCACACTTAAAACTTAGCACGGTCCTCCGTGCTATAGGTTAGGCGCAATGGGTGGTTGAGCCCTGAGTGTCCCACATCTCCAATGTCATCGCTATCTCCGCTTGAAGTTGCGGTGGATGTGGAGATATCGGGTTCCTCCATAGGTGGGGTGACTATGCTTAGAAGCCTCTTCACATGAGCATAGCGGCGTTGGTTACGCCTCTCATAACGGTCCAATTTGTTGTGAAGGTCCTCAAGGCGTTGGGCGGTCAATTTTTGTGATGTAGATGAAGTGGTAGTGTGGCGAGTTGGTGTGGGCAGTTCAATGTCCTTGGTAGCTTCCAGAGGCTTGAGGCATCTCTTGGTCGGAATGATATCACCATCGACCGGAATTGAGGTTCTCCTATCTTTAGCCTCCCGGTTGACGCCGGCTTTCGCCACTAATTCCGTCACTAAAGCGGGGAATGGTAGATTTCCCTTGGCATGAATGCGCCCCATGGATTGGCGGATGGCATGCGAAACGTCGACCGGTTTCTCGGTCAAGATGCACCATATCAATAAGGCAAGCTCGGCGGTGATGGATGACCCATGTGTGCTTGGGAGCACGTAGTGAGCTAAAATTTGGGCCCATGCCGTGGCTTCTTGAGTGAGGTGGCGGACATCTAAACCCTTGGGTCTTTACTTTATGGTCCCCAGAATCCAATATGCGTCGGGTAAAGCAATGACGCGGAGGATTGCGCCCCAATCGAATACGCGGTCATCGCATGTAGCCAAGACTTCTTGGTAGGCGTCATATGCATCCGTTGATGGTTCAACCCCAAGGACTTCTCGGATGGTTTCTACTGTGACCGACACTTACTTTCGGTGCACAAATATTGATGTGAGAAGGGGTGAGTGGAATTTGTTGTAGAATTCCACTACCCATGAGAGATTGGCCTCCTTTGGTTGCCTCAAGAGGAACCTCCATTGCCTTCGGTCAATGTGTGGCATCACAATCGGATGGAGGTGAGCCGGTAAGACTAGGAGGGGTTCCGGATGGTAATTCCTTTCAATCATTCTTGAGTAAACAAGTTCGCAGTAACGGTTGGGAAACTTGTTTGAATCCTTAGGAGGGTTGTCCTTCTCTAGAACATCAACGGGGCCCTTGGTCTTCTTTAGGAGGGGTTTGGCCGTTAGTTCTTGGCGCACTTTATTGGAAGCTGGCTTCTTGGGGCCTTTCCCCTTGTTCTTTTTGATGACCATCCTGTGGAAGCAAGAAAGGGAAAATATCAAATCCAAAGAAGTGGAAGTACATGAGCTTTATGCAGTGAAAAGTTATGCCATAGGATGTGGGTATCTTTGTTACATGACAGCTGCAACATGTAACTAGGATAATGTGTGAAGAGCAAGGCAAATCATTTTCATGTGGTGCAAGGGTAGTTTAAGCATGCAAGGAAGAAGCATGAAAAGCACACACCCTTAGGGACCATAAATGGAAAGCAAGCTAAGAAAATGTGAATGAATGGATTGTGGAAAGTGAGGATGCATTCAGAAGTGATTGGTTGAGAGGCAAGGTAGTCACAATGAGTCCAAAATTCATGTGTGCCTTTCATCAAACACTTGGCGTGCATCCTTGAAGTAGTATGTGATTATGTGAAAATGAGAGCAATGTAACATTCCACAATCCATTATTAATGATTACAGTGCATATTAATTGCAAGAAAATTAAGCAACATCATTCATCTACTCATGTAAGTGAGTTTGAGACCCAAATGCCCATGAAGGATTGGATTGAAAGAGAGGAGAGAGCAAAGACACCCCAAGGAAGTAACTAGAAAAAGAAGGAAGAGAAAGAAAAGAAAGAGGCTACCTAAAAGATGGTGCAACTAAATGATTAAGAATCACAAGAAATTATTGGACTAAGAGGGTAGCTTAGTATAATACCTTGTGAGATGGAGAAGGATATGGAAGAAGAATTTGTAGTGTGGGTTGATGGAGTGTGAAGAGTTAATATGGAGCCACCGGAGATATGTGATAGAAGGTGGTTGATGAGAAGAAGTGGAGGTGGGTGAATGGGTGGTGGCAGGGGTGGGAAGGAGGAAGAAAAGTGGAATGAGAATGAAGGGGTAAGTGTGCCCTTTCTAAAGTTGGCGTCGATCACCTGCGCGTGCGCGCACGGTGCGCGCTCGCGCAGGTAAGTGAGGTGGACTCAGGGCGCGCGCGCGCACATCGCGCGCGCGCGTCCATGCGCTTGGGCTGTCGGCGTAGGGGAGGCACAAGGGTGACATAACTCTCTGGACGAAGTACCAGAGATTGCTTCAGGGCGTTTGGCGCGCGCGCACAGCGCGCGCACGCGTCAACGCGGTTGTGCCCCAGGCATGAGAAGGGCCTGGAGGGGGCTCAACTCTCTGTGAAGTGGCTCAGAGAGGAGTGTAGAATCAAAGGGCGCGTGCGCGGCTGAGGCGCGCGCGCGCATTTCGTGCTCGCATTGTATGGACGCGTGCGCGCCAGGTGCGCGCACGCGGCCAAGGTGCTGGGCCGGTGACTTAGTGTAGGCTTAAGAGTGGCCTAACTTTCTGTAAGATGTACTAGGAGTGCAACAAGGCAATCGGCGCGGACGCGCATAGTGCGCTGGCGCGTCGATTGGCAGATTTCGCCCATGTGCGCGGACGCGCCATGTGCGCGCGCGCGCAAGCTTCTTGTGCTTCAGGCATAGCCCTGGCATGGTGTGGGCGCAACTCTCGGATAAATGTATGGAGGGCTGTTATTCGCAATCCACGCGTCCGCGCACGGTGCGCGTCCGCGTAGATATCCGTCGAGTGCTATAAGGGCGCGTACGCGCCAGGTGCGCGCACGCGCAGAGGGGTGCTTTTTCTAATTTTGCAAGTGTTTACATCACTTTTGACATTTCAAAACCCCCCCTATACAGCCACTTAAGCACTATAGCAGGGCATTTTACTCGGTAAACTATCAATGAGATCAACAAATGAAGGGGAATTGACATTAAAATCTAGCTAACAAACATGAAGTCAAGTGTCTATGTACAAAGCTCAAAGGAAGATCTCACCATGGTGGGGTGTCTCCCACCTAGCACTTTTGTTTAACGTCCTTAAGTTGGACTTTCAGTAGCTTATAGTGCTTGTTCAAGAGTTGCATCCCTCAAGAGGAACACTTCAAATTCCTTGGAGTTCTTTCTTTGCTCACCATGATACAATTTGAGACGGTGCCCATTTACCTTGAAGACGTCCGGGCTTGATGGGTGGCGCAAGTGGTAGACTCCATAGGGTTCTACTTTCTCCACTTGGTAGGGCCCATCCCACCTTGATCTAAGCTTTTCGGGTAGTAATCTCAACCTTGAATTGTAGAGAAGGACTAGTTCACCGGGTCGGAATTCTCTTCTCCTAATGTTCTTGTCATGGATGGCTTTCAACTTTTCCTTATAAAGTCTAGAGTTGTCGTAAGCTTCTAATCTCAAACATTCCAATTCCGCCAATTGAAGCTTTCTCTCTACTCCGGCCCCACCCAAGCTCATATTACACTCCTTTACGGCCCAATAAGCTTTGTGTTCAATCTCCACCGGTAAGTGACATGCTTTACCATATACAAGCCGGAAGGGGCTCATGCCAATGGGTGTCTTGTAAGCCGTTCGATAGGCCCACAGTGCATCGGAGAGTTTAATGCTCCAATCTTTCCTATTCGGCTTTACAATCCTTTCTAACACATGCTTGATTTCCCGGTTAGAGACTTCGGCTTGGCCGTTTGTCTGAGGGTGGTAAGCCGTGGCGACTTTGTGGATGATGCCGTATTTTCTCATGAGGCCGTCTATTCTTTTGTTGCAAAAGTGGGATCCTTGGTCACTTATGATTGCTTTTGGGGCGCCAAAGCGACAAATGATATTGTTCTTCACAAAAGAATACACAACATTAGCGTCATCCGTTCGGGTGGGGATTGCCTCCACCCATTTTGACACATAATCGACGGCTAACAAGATGTAGAGAAAGCCATTGGAATTTGGAAATGGTCCCATGAAGTTGATCCCCCATACGTCAAAGATTTCACAAAAAAGCATATTTTGTTGGGGAATTTCGTCCTTCTTGGAAATATCTCCAAACCTAATACATTGGGGACAAGATTTGCAATAGAGAGAAGCATCTTTGAGAAGAGTTGGCCACCAAAATCCGCAATCAAGGACCTTTCTTGCCGTTCTTTGTGGCCCGTAGTGACCACCTCCTTCGGAAGCATGGCAAGCGTCCAAGATTGCTTGGAATTCGGTTTGAGGTATGCACCGTCGCACTATTTGGTCCGCTCCACACCTCCACAAATAGGGATCATCCCAAATATAGTATTTGGATTCGCTTTTCAGCTTATCCTTTTTGTTTTTGTCGAGATTGGGATGGAGAGTACGTGAAACCAAATAGTTTGCTATTGGGGCGTACCAAGGAAACACTTCCGAGATTGCATGCAAAGCATCTAAAGGAAAGGAATCATTGATAGGAGTGGTGTCGCCTTTTGTGTGTTCGAGGCGACTTAAATGGTCCGCCACTAGGTTTTGGGAACCGCTCCTATCTTTGATCTCCAAGTCAAATTCTTGTAACAAAAGCACCCAACAAATTAATCTCGGTTTTGATTCCTTTTTGGCCCACAAGTACTTTAGTGCCGCGTGATCCGAGTACACTATTACCTTGGAACCAAGAAGATAGGCTCGGAACTTGTCCAAAGCAAAAACAATAGCTAGGAGTTCCTTTTCGGTAGTAGTGTAATTGGATTGGGCTCCGTCTAATGTTTTGGAAGCATAAGCTATGACATAGGGAATCTTACCCTCGCGTTGTGCTAACGCGGCTCCTATCGCATAATTCGAAGCATCACACATGATTTCAAAGGGTTGAGTCCAATTGGGTCCTCGTACAATAGGAGCTTGTGTCAATGCTACCTTGAGTTTGTCATATGCTTCCATACATTCCTTGCTCATCTCAAATTCGGTGTCTTTTTGTAGTAATCGAGAGAGAGGTAGGGCCACCTTGCTAAAGTCCTTGATGAATCTCCGGTAGAATCCTGCATGTCCAAGAAAAGAACGGACTTCCCTCTCAGAGGAGGGGTAAGGTAAACTGGATATGACATTTATCTTTGCCGGATCTATGGAGATGCCTTCCTTTGATACTATGTGTCCCAAAACAATGCCTTGTTTGACCATGAAATGACATTTTTCAAAATTTAAGACAAGGTTTGTTTTGGTGCATCTCTCTAGGACTTTTTCAAGGTTACCTAAGCAATGCTCAAATGAATCACCATACACGCTAAAATCATCCATGAAAACTTCCATCGATTGCTCTAGAAAGTCCGCAAATAGGCTCATCATGCATCTTTGAAACGTTGCCGGTGCATTGCATAGGCCAAATGGCATACGCTTGTAAGCATACGTTCCAAAGGGGCAAGTAAATGTGGTTTTTTCTTGGTCCTCTAGAGCAATATGGATTTGGAAGTATCCGGAGTATCCATCAAAAAAACAATAGTATGATTTACCGGCTAACCGATCAAGCATTTGATCGATAAATGGTAGTGGAAAGTGATCTTTTCTTGTGGCCACATTCAATCTTCGGTAGTCTATGCATACTCTCCAAGAATTTTGCACTCTTGTTGCTATAAGTTTGCCACTTTCGTTTTTGATTGTTGTCACTCCGGACTTCTTTGGCACTACTTGGACCGGGCTTACCCATTCGCTATCCGAGATAGGATAGATGATGTCCGCTTCAAGTAGCTTAGTGACTTCTTTCTTCACCACCTCAAGAATGGTTGGGTTAAGTCTCCTTTGAGGTTGTCGGACCGGTCTTGCTCCTTCTTCAAGAAATATGCGGTGCTCGCATACTTGGGGGCTTATTCCCACTAGATCCGCCAAACTCCACCCAATTGCCCTTTTGTTTTTCCTCAATACATTCAGCAATTTTTCTTCTTGTTGAGGAGTTAACTCTTGTGCAATTATCACGGGTAGCTTTTGGGCTTCATCAAGGTATGAATACCTTAAGTGAGGTGGTAGTGGCTTCAATTCCATCTTCTTTTCATTCCTCGAAGTATGAGTTTCCGAATGGTTTGTATGATGTGTGGTATTTAGTTCGCTTGACTTTTCATTTGCTTCTTCGACCATGCACTTCTCATCTAACCTTGCAAGGTGCACTTCGGCCACTATGTTATCAATTGGGTCACACCGGAATAGAGAGTGGTTCTCCGGTGGACGCTTCATTGCTTCCTCTAGGCTAAAGCTTACAATTCTCCCATCTATTTCAAATGAGTAGTTCCCCGAGTAAGCATCAAGCTTAAATCTAGAAGTTCTCAAGAATGGCCTTCCAAGTAGGATAGATGATGCTCTCTCGGTTTCGCTTGATGGCATTTCAAGGACATAGAAGTCGATCGGAAACACCAACCCTTTTATATTCACCAATACATCTTCCGCAACACCCGCTACGGTTATTATGCTTTTATCTGCTAGGACAAATCTTGCCGTCGACCTTTTTAGTGGTGGCAACTTCAATAGCCGGTAGACGGAGAGCGGCATGATGCTAACACATGCTCCGAGGTCACACATACAATCTCTAAATTGAACTCCATTGACGGTGCAAGTGACCATACAAGGGCCCGGATCATCACACTTCTCGGGCAATGTTCCCATTAAAGCGGAAATAGAACTCCCCAATGGGATGGTTTCCAATTCAAGAATTCTATCCTTGTTTATGCATAAATCTTTGAGGAATTTGGCATATCTAGGAACTTGATGGATGGCATCAAAGAGGGGGATGGTTACCTCAACTTTCTTGAACATTTCTACCATTTTGGGGTCGAGTTCTATGCACTTTTTAGCTTTCTTTGCAAGCGTTGGAAATGGAAGTGGTTGAGCAATTTCTTCTTCCAAGGTTCTTTTGGCCTTGGTTGTCTCCCTTGTTGGTTGGGCTTCATCCTCAACTATGGCTTGTGGTGTCTCCTTTTCCACTACCTCTTCTATATCTATTCTCTCTTCCTCTTGGGCGGTTGTGATAGGACTTGAGTCCTTTGCTTCCTTCTCTTTTAGTTGTGTGCCGGATCTAAGGGTGATGGCATTGATGCCCCCTTTGGATTTGGTTGAGGTTGAGAGGGAATGACACTTTGTATTGGGGGTTGAGGAGTGGGAGTTGATGGCGTATCCATACATGCAAGAAGAGCTTGTAGTGTAGAGGTGAGGCCGGTGAGGCCGGAAGCAAGTGTGTTTTGTAATTCTTTTTGGCCTTGGATAATGGTCCGGAGTGTTTCGTCTTGGTTGGAGGGAGTGGTTGCATATGTGAGTTGAGGAGTTTGTGATTGGTTGGGTGGTGGTCTTTGATGTGGTGGTTGATATGTTTGGTAGTTTCTTTGTGGGTTTTGTTGGTTGTATGGTTGATTTTGTGAGTTGTATGGCCGGTTTTGTGAGAAGTTTTGTGAGTTGTTACTCCATCTTTGACCTCCTCCATTGTTGTTGTTGTCCCTATTCCCTTGTTGATGATTGTCTCTCCAACTTTGATTATTGTGTCCACTTCCTTGGTTGTAGCCTCCTCCTTGATAAGGGTGCCCTTGGTTAGAATTACCTCCTTGGTAGTACCCTTGATTGGGGCGGTCATAGAAATTATGGGTAGCCGCCAAGGTGTTGTCTTCTTGAAGGCTTGGGCACTCGTCCGTGTAGTGAGAGTAGCAAGAGCAAATGCCACATACTCTTTGAGGGACCAATTGTTGGTTGTGTTGTTGAGGTGGTGGAGGGTGTTGTTGATATGATTGAGGTTGTTGTGGTTGTTGTTGGTTCAATTGGAGTTGCCTCAAGATGGATGTCATCTCATTCAAGGATTGAGTTAGAGCGGTGGCTTCACTACTAGTTGATACCTCGTTCACGGTCCTTGGGCGGTTGACTCTTCGCCTCATATGTTGATTGGATTCGGCTAAGTCAATAATAAGTTGCCATGCCTCCTCCGCGGTTTTATATTTGGACAAAGAACCATTGCTAGAAGTGTCCAAGAGGGTTCTATCTTGCTCTCGCATCCCTTGACATATGTATCCAAGCAATACCTGAGTGTCGATCATGTGATTAGGGCATGCATCTAGTAGTTTGCGGAACCGTTCCCAATACTCATAGAGTGGTTCCGTCTCACCTTGCACAATACAAGACATTTCCTTCTTTAGCCTATCCATCTTTTCCGGGGGCAAGAATTTATCCAAGAATCCCCTTCTAAGTAGGTCCCAATCGGAAGTAACTTCACTGGAGAGGGTGTAGAACCATTCTTTAGCCTTGTCCTCAAGAGAGAAAGGGAAAGCAAACAACCATATAGCAACTTCATCGGACCCTTCCCGTCTAGTAGTCGTGCATATGCGATGGAAGTCCTTTAGATGTCGAATAGGGTCTTGTGCGGGGAGCCCGTGAAACTTGGGTAGGAGGTTGATCAAAGCGGTCTTCAATTCAAAGTTCGCATTCAAATTGGGGTGAGTTACATGAAGGGGTTGAAGGACGTAATCCGGTGCACCCGCTTCCTTGATGGTAACTCTCCTCGGAGCATCCATGGTATTAGTACTTCTAATGAGGTGGTTGAGGTGGTGAAAACCTCTTCACCTTTTCCAAACCTTAACCGCTTCCGAGCTTGTCTAATATGAAACAAAGTTCGTTCTATTTCCGGATCAAAAGGGACTAAGCTCGGATTCGGTTGTGAACGCGTCATGCAATGAAGGGGAAATGGAATTCATTGTAACGATGAGGGGTTAGTGATGAGCGGATAATTTATACGCTTTTTGGCATTGTTTTTAGGTAGTTTTTAGTAAGTTCAAGCTACTTTTAGGGATGTTTTCATTAGTTTTTATGTTAAATTCACATTTCTGGACTTTACTATGAGTTTGTGTGTTTTTCTGTGATTTCAGGTAAATTCTGACTGAAATTGAGGGATTTAAGCAAAACTCTGAAAAAGGCTGACAAAAGGACTGCTGATGCTGTTGGAATCTGACCTCCCTGCACTCGAAATGGATTTTCTGGAGCTACAGAACTCCAATTGGCGCGCTCTCAACGGCGTTGGAAAGTAGACATCCAGGGCTTTCCAGAAATATATAATAGTCCATACTTTATTCGGAAGATGACGACGTAACTTGGCGTTGAACGCCAAGTTCATGCTGCTGTCTGGAGTTAAACGCCAGAAAAACGTCATGATCCGGAGTTGAACGCCCAAAACACGTCATAACTCGGAGTTCAACTCCATGAGAAGCCTTAGCTCGTGGATTGATCAAGCTCAGCCCAAGCATACACCAAGTGGGCCCCGGAAGTGGATTTATGCATCAATTACTTACTCATGTAAACCCTAGTAGCTAGTCTAGTATATATAGGGCCTCTTACTATTGTATTAGATATCTTTGGTCTCAGTTTTGTTTTATTCTTCATCCTAAGAGGCTATTGATCACGTTTTAGGGGGCTGGCCATTCGGCCATGCCTGAACCTTTCACTTATGTATTTTCAACGGTGGAGTTTCTGCACACCATAGATTAAGGGTGTGAAGCTCTGCTGTACCTCAAGTATTAATGCAATTCTATTTTCTTTTATTCAAATCTCTCTTATTCTTATTCCAAGATATTCATTCGCACCCAAGAACATGATGAATGTGATGATTATATGACCCTCATTATCATTCTCACTTATGAACGCACGTGATTGACAACCACTTCCGTTCTACATGCAACCGAGCTTGAATGTGTATCTCTTAGATTCCCCAACAGAATCTTCGTGGTATAAGCTAGATAGATGGCGGCATTTATGAGGATCCGGAAAGTCTCACCTTGTCTGTGGTATTCCGAGTAGGATCCTGGGAATCCGGAAGGTCTAACCTTGTCTGTGGTATTCCGAGTAGGATTCCGGTAATGAATGACTGTGACGTGCTTCAGACTTGCAAGTGCTGGGCGTTAGTGACAAATGCAAAAGAATCAAGGGATTCTATTCCAGCAGGCGCGGGAACCAACCAGTGATTAGCCATGCTGTGACAGAGCGCGTGAGCGTAGTTTTCACTGCGAGGATGGGATGTAGCCTTCGGCCAGGTGATGCCTCCAGACGATTAGCCAAGCGAGTGACAGCCGCAGAGGACCATTTTCCCGAGAGGATTGAAAGTAGCCATCGTCGAACGGTGAACCCCTATACACAGCTTGCCATGGAAAGGAGTAAGAAGGATTGAGTTGAAGCAGGAGGATAGCAGGCGTCCTTGAGCCATACAGTACTCCATATGCTTATCTGAAATTCCCACCAATGAATCTGCATAAGTATTCTATCCCATTTATTATTTCTTTTTATTAATTATATTTGATTTTCTAAATTCCATAATTTTAATCTACCTAACTGAGATTTACAAGGTGACCATAGCTTGCTTCATACCAACAATCTCTGTGGGATCGACCCTTACTCACGTAAGGTTTATTACTTAGACGACCCAGTACACTTGCTGGTTAGTTGAACGAAACTGTGAAGTTGATTTTGGACCAGGTTCTGTGCACCAAATCTTTGGAGCCATTACCTTGGATTGTTGAAGTGAAAAGAATAAATAAAGAATATGTATCACAATTTCGTCCACCAAGTTTTTGGCGCCGTTGCCGGGGATTGTTCGAGTATGGACAACTAACGGTTCATCTTGTTGCTCAGATTAGGTAATTTTCTTTTCAAAAAGTTTTCAAAAATCTTTCAAAAAATATTTTTTTTATTATTATTTTCGTTTTTCTAAAGTATATTTTCGAAAAAAATTAATAAAAATACAAAAAAATTCATAAAATCATAAAAATAAAAAAAATATTTTGTGTTTCTTATTTGAGTCTTGAGTCAACTTTTAAGTTTGGTGTCAATTGCATGCTTTAAAAATTTTTCTTGCATTTTTTTCGAAAATCCCATGCATTCATAGTGTTCTTCATGATCTTCAAGTTGTTCTTGATAAGTCCTCTTGTTTGATCTTGATGTTTTCTTGTTTTGTGTTGTTTGTTGTTTTTCATATGCATTTTTCGTTTGTTAGAGTCCATGCATTAAAAATTTCTAAGTTTGGTGTCTTGCATGTTTTCTTTGCATCAAAAATTTTTCAAAATTATGTTCTTGATGTTCATCATGATCTTCAAAGTGTTCTTGGTGTTCATCTTGACATTCATAGCATTCTTGCATGCATTCATTGTTTTGATCTAAAAATTTCATGCATTGAGCATTTTTGTTATTTTTCTCTCTCATAATTAAAAATTCAAAAATAAAAAAAATATCTTTTCCTTATTTCCCTCTAAATTTTCGAAATTTTGGGTTGACTTGGTCAAAAAATTTTTAAAATTAGTTGTTTCTTACAAGTCAAGTCAAAATTTCAATTTTAAAAATCTTATCTTTTCAAAATCTTTTTCAAAAAATCATATCTTTTTCAATTTTTTTTTATTACTTTCGAAAATTAAAAAAAAATTATTATTTTTCAAAAATCTTTTTCTTATCTTTATATCATATTTTCGAAAATTAGCTAACAATTAATGTGATTGGTTCAAAAATTTGAAGTTTGTTACTTTCTTGTTAAGAAAGGTTCAATCTTTAAATTTTAGAATCTTATCTTGTAGTTTCTTGTTAGTTAAGTCATTTTAAAAATTAAATCTTTTTCAAAATATCTTTTTCTTAAAACTTTTATCTTATCTTTTTATCTTATCCTTTTCAAAATTTTATATTCTTCAAAATTTGTTTTCAAAATATCTTATCTAAACCTCTTATCTTCTTATCTTTTCAAATTTGATTTCAAATCTTTTTCAATCAACTAACTAACTTTTTGTTTGTTTCTTATCTTTTTCAAAACCACCTAACTACTTCTCCCTCTTCTATTTTCGAAAATATCTCTCTCTTTTTCAAAAATTCTTTTTAATTAACTAATTGTTTCATGTTTTAATTTTAATTACATTTTATTTCTAATTTTCGAAAATTACCAACCTCTTTTTCAAAATTATTTTCGAAATTTTCCTTCTCTTTTCTTCTTCTATTTAATTATTTAATTACTAACACTTCTCTTCACCTCCCTTCATCTAAAAATCCGAATTCTTCTTCATTCTTCTACCCCCTTCTTTTCTACTAACATAAAGGAATCTCTATACTGTGACATAGAGGATTCCTCTTTCTTTTCTTGTTTTCTCCTCTTTCATATGAGCAGGAACAGGGAAAAAGGCACTCTTGTTGAAATAGATCCAGAACCTGAAAGGACTTTAAAGTGAAAATTAAGAGAAGCTAAATTACAACAATCCAGAAACAACCTTTCAGAAATTTTCGAACAAGAGAAGGAGATGGCAGCCGAAAATAATAATAATGCAAGGAGAATGCTTGGTGACTTTACAAAGCCAACGTCCAAGTTTGATGGAAGAAGCATCTCCATTCCTGCCATTGGAGCCAATAACTTTGAGCTGAAACCTCAGCTAGTTGCCTTAATGCAACAAAACTGCAAGTTTTATGGACTTCCATCTGAAGATCCTTATCAGTTTTTAACTGAGTTCTTGCAGATCTGTGAGACTGTAAAGACGAATGGAGTTGATCCTGAAGTCTACAGACTCATGCTTTTCCCTTTTGCTGTAAGAGACAGAGCTAGGATATGGTTGGATTCACAACCCAAGGATAGCCTGGACTCATGGGATAAGCTGGTCACTGCCTTCTTGGATAAATTCTTTCCTCCTCAAAAGCTGAGCAAGCTGAGAGTGGATGTTCAAACCTTCAAACAAAAAGATGGTGAGTCCCTCTATGAAGCTTGGGAAAGATACAAGCAGCTGACCAAAAGATGTCCATCTGACATGTTTTCAGAATGGACCATATTAGATATATTCTATTATGGTCTCTCTGAATTTTCGAAAATGTCATTGGATCATTCTGCAGGTGGATCTATTCACCTGAAGAAAACGCCTGAAGAGGCTCAAGAACTCATTGACATGGTTGCAAACAACCAATTCATGTACACTTCTGAGAGGAATTCCGTGAACAATGGGATACCTCAAAAGAAAGGAGTTCTTGAAATTGATATTCTGAATGCCATATTGGCTCAGAACAAAGTGTTGACTCAACAGGTCAACATGATCTCTCAAAATCTGAATGGATTGCAACATGCATCCAACAGTACTAGAGAGGCAGCTTCTGAAGAAGCTTATGATCCTGAGAACCCTGCCATGGCAGAGGTTAATTACATGGGTGAACCTTATGGAAACACCTATAACTCATCATGGAGAAATCATCCAAATTTCTCATGGAAGGATCAACAAAAGCCTCAACAAGGCTTTAACAATGGTGGACGTAATAGGCTGGGCAATAGCAAGCCATATCCATCATCTTCTCAGCAACAGACAGAGAATTCTGAACAAAACACTTCTAATTTAGCCAATGTAGTCTCTGATCTGTCAAAGGCCACTTTCAGTTTCATGAATGAAACAAGATCCTCCATTAGAAATTTGGAGGCACAAGTGGGCCAGCTGAGTAAGAAAGTCATTGAAACTCCTCCCAGTACTCTCCCAAGCAATACAGAAGAGAATCCAAAAGGAGAGTGCAAGGCCATTGATTTGATCAACATGGCCGAATGCACAAGGGAGGAGGAGGACGAAAATCCTAGTGAGGAAGACCTCCTGGGACGTCCCTCAAGCAAGAAGGAGTTTCCTATTAAGGATCCAAAGGAATCTAAGGCTCACATAGAGACCATAGAGATTCCATTAAATCTCCTTCTGCCATTCATGAGCTCTGAAGACTATTCTTCCTCTGAGGAGGATGAAGACGTGACTGGAGAGCAAGTTGCTCAATATTTAGGAGCTATCATGAAGCTGAATGCCAAATTGTTTGGTAATGAGACTTGGGAAAGTGAACCTCCCTTGCTCATTAATGAACTGGATACTTGGATTCAGAAAATTCTACCTCAAAAGAAACAAGATCCTGGCAAGTTCTTAATACCTTGTACCATAGGCACCATGACCTTTGAAAAAGCTCTGTGTGATCTGGGGTCAGGGATAAATCTTATGCCACTCTCTGTAATGGAGAAGCTGGGGATCATTGAGGTACAACCTGCCTTGTTCTCATTACAACTGGCAGACAAGTCATTGAGACAAGCCTATGAAATAGTAGAGGACGTACTAGTAAAGGTTGAAGGCCTTTACATCCCTGCTGATTTCATAATCTTAGACACTAGGAAGGAAGAGGATGATTGCATCATCCTTGGAAGACCTTTCCTAGCCACAGCAGGAGCTGTGATAGATGTCAACAGAGGGGAATTAGTCCTTCAATTGAATGGGGACTACCTTGTGTTTAAGGCACATGGCCATCCCTCTGTGACAAAAGAGAGTAAGCATGAAGAGCTTCTCTCAGTTCAGAGTCAAGAAGAGCCCCCACAGTCAAACTCTAAGTTTGGTGTTAAGACCCCATATCCAAACTCTAAGTTTGGTGTTGGGACTACACTAACATTGACCTGATCACCTTGTGGCTCCATGAGAGCCACTGTCAAGCTATTGACATTAAAGAAGCGCTTGTTGGGAGGCAACCCAATTTTATTTATCTAATTTCTATTTTATACTATTTTATTGTTATTTTGTGTTTTATTAGGTACATGATCATGAGGAGTCACGAAAAAAATCAAAAAAATTAAAAACAGAGTCAAAAACAGAAGAAAAAATTTTTTCACCCTGGAGGACGCACAGGCTGGCGTTCAACGCCAGTAAGATGCATCTGGCTGGCGTTCAACGCCAGAACAGAGCACCATTCTGGCGCTGAACGCCAGAAACAAGCAACATCCTGGCGCTGAACGCCAGGAATTTGCCCAGAGAGGAAAAACTGGCACTGAACGCCAGTAACGCATGAAACTGGCGTTCAACGCCAGAAACATGCTTTACATGGGCGTTGAACGCCCAGAACATGCTTTACATGGGCGTTGAACGCCCAGAATGTGCACCAATGGGCGTTTAAACGCCAGAATGATGCACGAAGGCATTTTACATGCCTATTTGGTGCAGGGATGGAATTCCTTGACACCTCAGGATCTGTGGACCCCACAGGATCCCTGATGAGCGGATAATTTATACGCTTTTTGGCATTGTTTTTAGTATGTTTTTAGTATCTTTTAGTTAGTTTTTAGTATATTTTTATTAGTTTTTAGTTAAAATTCACTTTTCTGGACTTTACTATGAGTTTGTGTGTTTTTCTGTGATTTCAGGTATTTTCTGACTGAAATTTAAGGTTCTGAGCAAAAATCTGATCCGGAGACTGAAAAGGACTGCAGATGCTGTTGGATTCTGACCTCCCTGCACTCGAAGTGGATTTTCTGGAGCTACAGAAGCCCAATTGGCGCGCTCTCAACGGCATTGGAAAGTAGATATCCTGGGCTTTCCAGCAATATATGATAGTCCATACTTTGCCCAAGATTTGATGGCCCAAACCGGCGTAGCAATTCGGCCTCAGAAATTCCAGCGTTAAACGCCGGAACTGGCATAAAACTTGGAGTTAAACGCCCAAACTGGCATGAAAGCTGGCGTTTAACTCCAGAAAACGTCTCTACACATAAAAGCTTCAATGCTCAGCCCAAGCACACACCAAGTGGGCCCGGAAGTGGATTTTTCTGTCATTTACTCATTTCTGTAAACCTTAGGATACTAGTTCACTATTTATAGGATCTTTTGATATTGTAATCGGTACAACATTACCTCATGACATTTCTTATACGTTTCTTGTGTACCTTCCACAGCATGAGTCTCTAAACCCCATGGTTGGGGGTGAGGAGCTCTGCTGTGTCTTGATGGATTAATGCAATTACTACTGTTTCTTATTCAATCATACTTGCTTCCATTCTAAGATATCACTTGCTCTTAACCCGGATGAATGTGATGATCCGTGACACTCATCATCATTCTCAACTATGAACATGTGCCTGACAACCACCTCTGTTCTACCTTAGATTAAGTAGATATCTCTTGGATTCTTTAATCGGAATCTTCGTGGTATAAGCTAGAACTGATGGCGGCATTCAAGAGGGTCCGGAAGGTCTAAACCTTGTCTGTGGTATTCTGAGTAAGACTCAATGATTGAATGACTGTGACGTGCTTCAAACTCCTGAAGGCGGGGCGTTAGTGACAGACGCAAAAGAATCACTGGATTCTATTCCGGCCTGATTGAGAACCGACAGATGAATTCCGCTATGACTGTGACAGGGCATATGCAATCGCTTTCACTGAGAGGATGGGAGGTAGCCACTGACAACGGTGAAACCCTACATACAGCTTGCCATGGAAGGAGCCTTGCGTGTTGATGAAGATGACAGTAGGAAAGCAGAGATTCGGAAGATGGAGCATCTCCAAAACCTCAGCCTATTCTCCATTACTGCAAAACAAGTACCTTTTTCATGTTCTTTTGCTTTTTACAATCAATCCTGATAATTTCTGATATCCTGACTAAGATTTACAAGATAACCATAGCTTGCTTCAAGCCGACAATCTCCGTGGGATCGACCCTTGCTCACGCAAGGTATTACTTGGACGACCCAGTGCACTTGCTGGTTAGTGTGCGGGATTGCAAAAGTGTTATTGCAATTTCGTGCACCAAGTTTTGGTGCCGTTGCGGGGATTGTTCGAGTTTGGACAACTGACGGCTTATCTTGTTGCTTAGATTAGGACTGTTTTATTTTTGGTGGTTTAGAGTCTTTTGGTTGAGTCTAGTGTCATATTCTAAGTTTGGTGTCCATTGCATGCTTTTGTTTTTCTTTTAGTTTTTCGAAACTACATGTTTTTAGTCCCTTTTTGATTCATAAAAATTCTAAGTTTGGTGTCCTATTTGTGTTTTCCTTTAAAATTTTCGAAAATTTTGTGTTTGATTTTCTAAAAATTTTAAGTTTGGTGTCTTTTAGTTGTTTTTCTCTTTCCTCTTTTTAAAAATCAAATCTTTTTCATAAAAATTTTTCAATCATATCTTTTTAATTGCTGTTCTCAAAATCTTTTTAATTAACTAATTGATTCAGTTCTCAATCTGCTTTGATCTTCTTTTCTTTTTGATTTTCGAAATTTTATTCTTTTTTTATTTATTTTTTTTTGTTTTTATTTTTATTTTTATTTTTTGTTTAATTCAAAAAAAAAATTTATCTCTTTGCAATCATTATCATTTCCCTTTTGTCCATTATGAACTCAAGTGGAATTAATCAGTCCAAGAGGACTCTGGGGTCATATGCTAACCCCATTACAGCTGCATATGGGAGTAGCATCTGTATACCTCCCATCAAAGCAAGCAGCTTTGAGCTAAACCCTCAACTCATTATCATAGTGCAGCAAAATTGCCAGTATTCCGGTCTTCCACAGGAAGAACCTACTGAGTTTTTGGCACAGTTCTTATAAATTGCTGACACAGTGCATGATAAAGAGGTAGATCAGGATGTCTACAGACTATTACTATTTCCATTTGCTGTAAAAGATCAAGCTAAAAGGTGGTTGAATAACCAACCTACAGCAAGCATAAAGACATGGAAACAGTTATCAGACAAATTCCTGAATCATTTTTACCCTCCAAAGAGGATGACACAGCTAAGGCTGGACATCCAAAGCTTTAAACAAGAGGATAATGAATCCCTTTATAATGCCTGGGAGAGGTATAGAGGTATGCTTAGAAAATGCCCCTCTGAAATGTTTTCAGAGTGGGTACAGTTAGACATTTTCTACTATGGGCTTACAGAAAAAGCTCAGATGTCTTTAGACCACTCAGCTGGTGGATCTATACACATGAGGAAGACAATTGAAGAAGCTCAAGAGCTTATAGACACTGTTGCTAGAAACCAATACTTATATTCTAGCAATGAGTTCGTTCCAAAAGAGGAAGTCAGGGCATTAGTCACTGATCCTAATCCTCAAGAACAGATGAATGAGCTTAATCAACAATTGCTCCTGATGACAGAACAGTTAGCAGAATTTAAAGAAATGCTCCATGATACTAAGGTTGCTAACAAGAGCATAGAACTGCAGTTGAATCAAGCGAAACAGCACATATCTAAACAGATAACAGAGGAATGTCAAGCAGTTCAACTGAGGAGTGGGAAGACACTGAATAACACTGCTCAAAAGAGCAGAAAGCCAGACAAGGAACAATTAACAGGGGATAACCAAACTACTGTTCAAAATCCCTCTGAGGAGAGTAAGAGCCCAGAGAGGAATGTTATTGGCGTTCAAACGCCAGAAAGGGAAGGAAAGCTGGCGTTAAACGCCCATTCCTTGCCCAATTCTGGCGTTCAAACGCCAGAAAAGGGGGAAAAGCTGGCGTTTAACGCCCATTCCCTGCCCAGTTCTGGCGTTCAAACGCCAGAAAAGGGGGAAAAGTTGGCGTTAAACGCCCATTCTCCTCCCAATCCTGGCGTTCAAAAGCCCAAGGAGGATCAGGCACCTGAGAGTGCTGATAATTACCCCTCTAACAAGGCTTCTTCAACCACTTCTGTAAGGAACAAACCTGCAGCATCTAAGGTTGAGGAATATCAAGCCAAGATGCCTTATCCTCAGAAACTCCGCAAAGCGGAACAGGATAAGCAATTTGCCCGCTTTGCAGACTATCTAAGGACTCTTGAAATAAAGATTCTGTTTGCAGAGGCACTTGAGCAAATACCTTCTTATGCTAAGTTCATGAAAGAGATCTTAAGTCATAAGAAGGATTGGAGAGAAACTGAAAAAGTATTTCTCACTGAAGAATGCAGTGCAGTCATACTAAAAAGCTTGCCAGAAAAGCTTCAAGATCCTGGAAGCTTTATAATACCATGCACATTAGAGGGAGCTTGCACCAAGACAGCCCTATGTGATCTTGGAGCAAGCATCAATCTAATACCTGCATCCACTATCAGAAAGCTTGGGTTGACTGGAGAAGTCAAACCAACCAGGATATGCCTCCAACTTGCTGATGGTTCCATTAAACACCCATCAGGCATAATAGAGGACATGATTGTCAAGGTTGGGCCATTTGCCTTTCCAACTGACTTTGTGGTGCTGGAAATGGAGGAGCACAAGAGTGCAACTCTCATTCTAGGAAGACCTTTCCTAGCAACTGGACGAACTCTCATTGATGTACACAAAGGGGAAGTAACCCTGAGAGTCAATGAGGATGAGTTCAAGTTGAATGCTGTAAAAGCTATGCAGCATCCAGACACACCAGATGACTGCATGGGCGCTGATATTATTGACTCTCTGGTAGAAGAGATCAATATGGCTGAAAGCCTAGAATCAGAGCTTGAGAACATCTTCAAAGATGCTCCACCTAATCAAGAAGAACTAGAGGAAGTAAAGGAATTTTCGAAAATTCCTCAGGAGGAGAATAAACCTCCCAAACCTGAACTCAAACCTCTACCACCATCCCTGAAATATGCATTTTTGGGAGAGGGTGGCACTTTTCCAGTGATTATAAGCTCTGCTTTAAATCCACAGGAAGAGGAGGCACTAATTCAAGTGCTAAGGACACACAAGACAGCTCTTGGGTGGTCCATAAGTGATCTTAAGGGCATTAGCCCAGCAAGATGCATGCACAAGATCCTGTTGGAGGATAATGCCAAACCAGTGGTTCAACCACAGAGGAGGCTAAATCCAGCCATGAAGGAGGTGGTGCAGAAAGAGGTCACTAAATTACTAGAGGCTGGGATTATTTATCCTATTTCTGATAGCTCCTGGGTGAGCCCTGTCCAAGTTGTTCCCAAAAAGGGAGGCATGACAGTGGTTCATAATGAAAAAAATGAACTGGTTCCTACAAGGACAGTCACAGGGTGGCGTATGTGTATTGACTACAGAAGGCTCAATACAGCCACCAGAAAGGATCATTTCCTTTACCATTCATAGACCAAATGCTAGAAAGACTAGCTGGTCATGACTATTACTGCTTTTGGAGGCTATTCAGGCTACAACCAAATTGCAGTAGATCCCCAGGACCAAGAGAAAACAGCATTTACCTGCCCTTCTGGCGTGTTTGCTATAGGAGAATGCCTTTTGGTCTGTGCAATGCACCTGCAACCTTTCAGAGGTGCATGCTCTCTATCTTCTCAGACATGGTAGAGAAATTTCTGGAAGTCTTCATGGATGACTTTTCAGTATATGGAGACTCATTCAGCTCCTGTCTTAACACCTATCACTTGTCCTGAAAGATGCCAAGAGACTAACCTGGTTTAAACTGGGAGAAATGTCACTTTATGGTGATGAAGGAATTGTCCTTGGGCACAAAATTTCAAGCAGGGGAATAGAGGTGGATAAGGCAAAGGTAGAGGTAATTGAAAAATTACCACCACCTGCCAATGTTAAGGCAATCAGAAGCTTTCTTGGGCATGCAGGATTCTACAGAAGGTTTATAAAGGATTTTTCAAAAATTGCCAAACCTCTAAGTAATCTGCTAGCTGCTGACACTCATTTATCTTTGATAATGAGTGCCTACAGGCATTTGAGACCCTGAAAGCTAAGTTGGTCACAGCACCAGTTATCTCTGCACCAGATTGGACATTGCCATTTGAATTAATGTGTGATGCCAGTGACCATGCCATTGGTGCAGTGTTGGGACAGAGGCATAACAAGCTTTTGCACGTCATTTATTATGCCAGCCGTGTTCTAAATGACGCACAAAAGAACTACACAACCACAGAGAAAGAGTTACTTGCAGTGGTTTATGCCATTGACAAGTTTAGATCCTACCTAGTGGGATCAAAGGTGATTGTGTACACTGACCATGCTGCTCATAAATACTTACTCACAAAGCAGGATTCAAAACCCAGGCTTATCAGATGGGTATTGCTTCTGCAAGAGTTTGATATAGAAATAAGAGACAGAAAAGGGACAGAGAACCAAGTAGCTGATCATCTGTCCCGAATAGAAACCAGTAGCTGGAGCATCCCTCCCTTCTGAGATCTCTGAGCTTTCCCAGATGAGCAACTCTTTGCCATTCAGGAAGCTCCATGGTTTGCAGATATGGCAAACTATAAAGCTGTGAGGTTCATACCCAAGGAGTACAGCTATGTGCAAAGAAAGAAATTAATTTCAGATGCCAAGTACTACCTCTGGGATGAACCATATCTCTTTAAGAGATGTGCTGACGGAGTGATCCGCAGGTGTGTACCCAGAGAAGAAGCACAAAGGATCCTATGGCACTGCCATGGATCACAATATGGAGGACATTTTGGAAGTGAGCGAACAGCCACTAAAGTCCTCTAGTGCGGCTTCTACTGGCCTACTCTCTATAAAGATTCCCGAAAGTTTGTGCGTAACTGTGACAGTTGCTAAAGAGCTGGTAACCTGCCTCACGGATATGCCATGCCTCAACAAGGGATATTAGAGATAGAATTGTTTGATGTATGGGGAATTGACTTCATGGGGCCATTCCCACCATCATACTCAAACACTTACATTCTGGTGGCAGTAGACTATGTATCTAAGTGGGTAGAAGCAATTGCTACACCCACTAATGATACCAAGACCGTGCTAAAGTTCCTCCAGAAAAACATCTTCAGCAGATTTGGTGTTCCCAGGATACTAATCAGTGATGGGGGGCTCTCATTTCTGCAACAAACAGCTATACTCTGCGATGGTTAGATATGGAATCAGCCATAAAGTGGCAACCCCGTATCATCCACAGACAAATGGGCAAGCAGAAAGTCTCTAACAGAGAACTAAAAAGAATCCTAGAACGGACTGTGATGGCCCGAAGAAAGGATTGGGCAAAGAGCTTAGATGATGCTCTGTGGGCATACAGAACAGCATTCAAGACTCCTATAGGAACCTCTCCATACCAACTGGTGTATGGGAAGGCCTGTCATTGCCTGGGGAACTGGAACATAAAGCCTATTGGGCAACCAGATTCCTAAACATGGATGCTCAGTTAGCTGGTGAGAAAAGACTGCTCCAGCTAAATGAGCTAGAGGAGTTCAGACTCAATGCCTTTGAAAATGCAAAAATTATAAGGAAAAGGCAAAGAAGTGGCATGACAAGAGATTGTCAACCAGAGTCTTTGAGCCAGGACAAAAAGTTCTGCTCTTCAACTCCAGGCTCAAATTGTTTCCAGGAAACTCAAATCCCGGTGGGGGGTCCGTATGTGATTACAGGAGTGTCACCATATGGATATGTTGAGCTTCAGGATATTGATTCTGACAAGAAGTTCATTGTTAATGGACAGAGAATCAAGCACTATCTTGAAGGAAATTTTGAGCGGAATGCTCAAAACTGAGACTTGAGTGATTCTTAGCAGAAGTCCAGCTAAAGACAGTAAAGAAGCGCTTGCTGGGAGGCAACCCAGTCATTAGGAGGGTATATGATTAGTTCTTACAGAGGCAAGTATCAAAAATGAAGGAATTCACAGAGTTACAGAAATTCAGCTCAAAAAGCAGAGAAAATGAGCTTACTGGCGAAAAAACGCCAGTAAGGGGCATTTTGGGCGTTAAACGCCAGAATGGGTACCATTGGGGTTTAACGCCAGGAATGGTGCCATTTTGGGCGTTAAACGCCAGAATGGGCACCATTCTGGGCGTTTATTCTGGCGTTTAACGCCAGCCAGGCACCTGGCTAGGCGTTAAACGCCCAAAAAGGGCTACAATGGGTGTAAACGCCAGAATGGGTGCCATTCTGGGCGTTTAACGCCAGCTTGGTGGGGGGACCACAATTTGTTTTCAATTCAATTTTTTTCAAACTTTCCTTTTCTCACCCATACTTTTCTACAAAATCACACTTCAATCATTCATCATTCACTTTCAAATCTTCAAAAAATCAAAACCACTCTTCAAATTTATTTCAAATCAATTACAAACATTGTTCAAAAATTTCACCCTTTTCTCAATTTCTTTCCATATCTCCTCAAATCTCCTTTCAAATTTCTCTCTTCTTTTTCGAAAACTCCCATCCCCACCTTATAAATACACGTTTGGCTCCCTCATTCCATCACACCATTCGAATTTCCTCTTCCTCCCCCTCTCTTCTCTCTTTTTTTTTTGCTTGAGGACAAGCAAACCTCTAAGTTTGGTGTGCTTTTCCGTGATCACTAAGCCAAGATTCATCAAGATCATGGCTCCTAAGGGAAAACAAACCAATTTAAGAGGAAAGAAAGAGACTAATCCAAAGAATCTTTGGAATCAAGAGAAGTTCTTAACCAAAGAACATGAAGACCATTATCACAAAATAATGGGTCTGAGGTCAGTGATCCCGGAAGTAAAATTTGATCTGAAAGAAGATGAATATCCGGGGATCCAAGAGCAAATTCGAAACAGAGGTTGGGAAGTTCTAACCAATCCTGAGACAAAGGTTGGAAGGAACATGGTTCAGGAATTCTACTCAAATCTATGGCTGACAGATAAGCAGAGAATGACTGGAACCGCTTACCATACATATAGAACCATGGTCAGAGGGAAAGTTATATACTTCCATCTGGACAAAATAAGAGAAATCTTCAAGTTGCCTCAACTGCAAGATGATCCTGACTCCTTTAATAGGAGGATGGTGAGAGTAGATAAAGGGTTGGATCAAGTTCTAGAGGATATATGCCTCCCTGGAACTAAGTGGATAACCAATTCTAAAGGTGTCCCTAACCAACTCAAGAGGGGAGACCTCAAACCAATTGCAAGAGGTTGGCTAGACTTTATACTTTATTGGGCGTTCCATATTGCCCACTAGCACCGTTCTGAGGTTACTATCAAGAGAGCAGTGATGATTCATTGCATTATGCTTGGAAAGCAGTGAGGTGCATCATGTGATTGCTTGTGAGATCTACACAATTGCAAATAGAATTTCCACTGAAGCCAAATTGGCCTACCCAAGCTTGATCTCCTTGCTCTGTAAAGAGGCTGGGGTAAAGATGGGAGTAGATGAGTTCATACCCATTGAACATCCAATCACCAAGAAGTCAATGGAAGGGCAAGTGCAAGACAACTCTATCAAGAGGGGGCGCATGAGTTCCTCCCCGAATTCCCTGAATTGGCTACTGGCCAGCCTAGAAGCATCCATTAACAAGTTGCAAGAGACTATGGAGCAACTGAAGGAAGAACACAGAATCAGAACTGCATGATCTGCAAATTGCTGAAGGAACAAGAGAAGCAGGGGCGTGAAATCCAAGAATTGAAACGCCAAAAGCTCTCCTCTCAAGCTGAGGGAGCATCCACTTCTCAAAATCAAGGTTGTTGAGTCCTAACTCTGTGAAAACCTCTATCATTAGGAGCCTATATTTTTTTTCGTTTTTGTTTTGTTTTTCTATTTTTAGTTTCATCTTATATTTATTTTCTGAGTCTTGTTCTTAATTCATAATTAATAAAATTTAAAGTTTATGCCTTAAAGCTATGAATGTCCTATGAATCCATCACCCTCTCTTAAAAGAAAATGCTTTAACACAAAAGAACAAGAAACAAGTTTCGAATTCATCTCTGAAACTAGTTGAATTAGCTTGATATATTTTTTTTCGTTTTGTTTTGTTTTTCTATTTTTAGTTTCATCTTATATTTATTTTCTGAGTCTTGTTCTTAATTCATAATTAATAAAATTTAAAGTTTATGCCTTAAAGCTATGAATGTCCTATGAATCCATCACCTCTCTTAAAAGAAAATGCTTTAAACACAAAAGAACAAGAAGTACAGGATTCGAATTCATCTCTGAAACTAGTTGAATTAGCTTGAGTGGTGACAATACTTTTTGTTTTCTGAATGAATGCTTTGAACAGTGCATATGTCTTTTGAATTTGTTGTTTTGAGAATGTTAAAATTGTTGGCTCTTGAAAGAATGAGGAGAAAGAGAATGTTATTGAGGATCTGAAAATCATCAAATTGATTCTTGAAGCAAGAAACAGCAGTGTATTCAAAAAAAAATTTCGAAAAAAAAGAGAAGAAGGAAAAGAAGAAAAGAAAAAGAAAGAAATAAAGTTGTGAACCAAGGCAACAAGAGTGTGCTTAAGAACCCTGGACACCTCTAATTGGGGGACTTTAGCAAAGCTGAGTCACAATCTAAAAAGGTTCACCAATTATGTCTGTGGCATGTGTATCCGGTGGTAATACTGGAAGACAGAGTGCTTTGGGCCACAGCCAGACTCATACACTAGCTATGTTCAAGAATCATCATACTTAACTAGGAGAATCAATAACACTATCTGAGTTCTGAGTTCTCATAGATGCCAATCATTTGAACTTCAAAGGATAGAGTGAGATGCCAAAACTGTTCGGAGGAAAAAAGTACTAGTCCCGCTCATCTAATTGTAACTATATTTCTTTGATATTTGGAATCTATAGTATATTTCTTCTTTTTATCCTATTCTGATTTTCAGTTGCTTGGGGACAAGCAACAATTTAAGTTTTGGTGTTGTGATGAGCGGATAATTTATACGCTTTTTTGGCATTGTTTTAGTATGTTTTAGTATCTTTTAGTTAGTTTTAGTATATTTTTATTAGTTTTAGTTAAAATTCACTTTTCTGGACTTTACTATGAGTTTGTGTGTTTTTCTGTGATTTCAGTATTTTCTGACTGAAATTGAAGGTTCTGAGCAAAAATCTGATCCGGGAGACTGAAAAGGACTGCAGATGGTTGGATTCTGACCTCCCTGCACTCGAAGTGAATTTTCTGGAGCTACAGAAGCCCAATTGGCGCGCTCTCAACGGCATTGGAAAGTAGACATCCTGGGCTTTCCAGCAATATATGATAGTCTATACTTTGCCCAATATTTGATGGCCCAAACTGGCGTAGCAATTCGGCCTCAGAAATTCCAGCGTTAAACGCCGGAACTGGCATAAAACTTGGAGTTAAACGCCCAAACTGGCATGAAAGCTGGCGTTTAACTCCAGAAAACGTCTCTACACATAAAAGCTTCAATGCTCAGCCCAAGCACACACCAAGTAGGCCCGGAAGTGGATTTTCTGTCATTTACTCATTTCTGTAAACTTAGGATACTTCACTATTATAGGATCTTTGATATTGTAATCGGTACAACATTACCTCATGACATTTCTTATACGTTTCTTGTGTACCTTCCACAGCATGAGTCTCTAAACCCCATGGTTGGGGGTGGGAGCTCTGCTGTGTCTTGATGGATTAATGCAATTTACTGTTTCTTATTCATCATACTTGCTTCCATTCTAAGATATCACTTGCTCTTAACCCGGATGAATGTGATGATCCGTGACACTCATCATCATTCTTAACTATGAAATGTGCCTGACAACCACCTGTTCTACCTTAGATTAAGTAGATATCTCTTGGATTCTTTAATCGGAATCTTCGTGGTATAAGCTAGAACTGATGGCGGCATTCAAGAGGGTCCGGAAGGTCTAAACCTTGTCTGTGGTATTCTGAGTAAGACTCAATGATTGAATGACTGTGACGTGCTTCAAACTCCTGAAGGCGGGGCGTTAGTGACAGACGCAAAAGAATCACTGGATTCTATTCCGGCCTGATTGAGAACCGACAGATGAATTCCGCTATGACTGTGACAGGGCATATGCATCGCTTTCACTGAGAGATGGGAGGTAGCCACTGACACGGTGAAACCCTACATACAGCTTGCCATGGAAGGAGCCTTGCGTGTTTGATGAAGATGACAGTAGGAAAGCAGAGATTCGGAAGATGGAGCATCTCCAAAACCTCAGCCTATTCTCCATTACTGCAAAACAGTACCTTTTCATGTTCTTTGCTTTTTACAATCAATCCTGATAATTTCTGATATCTGACTAAGATTTACAAGATAACCATAGCTTGCTTCAAGCCGACATCTCCGTGGGATCGACCCTTGCTCACGCAAGGTATTACTTGGACGACCCAGTGCACTTGCTGGTTAGTTGTGCGGGATTGCAAAAGTGTTATTGCAATTTCGTGCACCAATCCCCACCTAACATATTCCCACCTTACCTTTTAATCCTAATCACACTCTCCTATCCAATCACTCTTCCCCATCACACTTCCCAACACCTTTCACATCACCTCAATTCCTCTTCCCAATTACCCCATTCACCACACATCCACCCACTCTTCCCCATAAACCCACCTACCTTCAAAAATTCAACCAATTTCCCTTCCATTCCCACCCAAATGGGCCGAACATACTCCCCCCCTTCCCTATAAAATCCATTCTACTTCATTTTCACACAACACAACCCTCCTTCTTCACCTAAAGCCGAAACTACCTCTCTCCTCTCTACCATATTTTCTTCTTCTTCTTCTTTCTTCTTTCTTTTATTGCTCGAGGGCGAGCATATTTTAAGTTTTGGTGTGGTAAAAGCATAAGCTTTTTTGTTTTTCCATTACCAATGGCACCTAAGGCCAGAGTATCCTCTAGAAAAGGAAAAGGAAGACAAAAGCTTCCACCTCCGAGTCATGGGAGATGGAAAGATTCATCTCCAAAGCCATCAAGACAACTTCTATGATGTTGTGGCAAAGAAGAAGGTGATCCCTGAGGTCCCTTTCAAGCTCAAAAAGAATGAGTATCCGGAGATCCGACATGAAGTCTGATGAGCGGATAATTTATACGCTTTTTGGCTTTGTTTTAGTTTTTAGTAGTTTTAGTGAGTTTTTATTATATTTATTATAGTTTTAATTAAAATTCACTTTCTGGACTTTACTATGAGTTTGTGTGTTTTTCTGTGATTTCAGGTATTTTTGGCTGAAATTGAGGGACCTGAGCAAAATCTGATTCAGAGACTGAAAAGGACTGCAGATGCTGTGGATTCTGACCTCCCTGCACTCGAAGTGGATTTTTGGAGCTACAGAAGCCCAATTGGCGCGCTCTCAACGGCGTTGGAAAGTAGACATCCTGGGCTTTCCAGCAATATATGATAGTCCATACTTTGCCAAGACTTGATGGCCCAAACCGGCGTTCAAGTCACCTCAAGAATTCAGCGTTAAACGCCGGAACTGGCATAAAACTTGGAGTTAAACGCCCAAACTGGCATGAAAGCTGGCGTTTAACTCCAGAAAACGTCTCTACACGAAAATGCTTCATTGCTCAGCCCAAGCACACACCAAGTGGCCGGAAGTGGATTTTTATGTCATTTACTCATCTTTGTACACCCTAGGCTACTGTTTTCTATAAGTAGGACCTTTTCTATTGTATTTATCATCTTGGTTCTTGGTTCCCTCTCTGGGGCCGAAACCAATGATCACTTTTGTTCTTATGTATTTTCAACGGTGGAGTTTCTACACACCATAGATTAAAGTGTGGAGCTCTGCTGTACCTCGAGTATTAATGCAATTACTATTGTTCCATTCAATTCCGCTGTTCTTTATCCAAGATATCACTTGTTCTTCAACATGATGAAGGTGATGATTGACGCCCATCACCATTCTCACCCATGAACAAGGTGACTGCAACCATTCTTGTTCTACAAGCATCTGAGGCTTAGTGAATATATCTTGGATTTCTGATTGCATGATGCATGGTTGATCGCCTGACAACCGAGTGCTCGCCTGACAAACGAGCCAGCCATTCCGTGAGATCAGAGTCTTCGTGGTAGGCAAGAACTGATGGCAGCATTCAAGAGAACCGGAAGGTCTAACCTTGTCTGTGGTATTCTTGAGTAGGATTCAATGATTGAATGACTGTGACGTGCTTCAAACCTGTAACCTACTGGGCGTTAGTGACAGACGCAAAAGAGTGATTCTATTCCGGTAGGGGAGGGAACCAAACCGGTGATTGGCAGCACTGTGACAGAGTGCGTGCATTAGCTTTCACTGCGGGATGGAGGTAGCTGCTGACAACAGTGAAACCTTACACGAGCTTGCCATGGAAAGGAGTAAGAAGGATTGGATGAAGGCAGTAGGAAAGCAGAAAGACGGAAGGAAGGCATCTTCATACGTTGTCTGAAGCTCTTACACCAATGATATACATAAGTATCTCTATCTTTATCTTTATGTTATTTTCGTTCATCACTATACCCATTTGAGTCTGCCTGACTGAGATTTACAAGGTGACCATAGCTTTGCTTCATACCACCAATCTCCGTGGGATCGACCCTTACTCACGTAAGGTATTACTTGGACGACCCAGTGCCTTGCTGGTTAGTTGTGCGAAGTTGTAGTGATCACAATTTCGTGCACCAAGTTTGGCGCCGTTGCCGGGGATTGTTCTTGTGTATGGACAACTGACGGTCATCTTGTTGCTTAGATTAGGTATTATTTTTCTTCAGAGTTCTTAAGAATGATTCTAGTGTTTCAAGGTGATGTTCTTATCATCACCAAGATGATTGATCATCATCAATTTAGCTCTTGGATGCAATGTCTTGCTGAAGCTTAGCTAGCTATGTCTAATTCCTTTAGACTAAAGCTTTAGACTAACATTGCATGATTCCTGGAATTCTCATTAAGAATTTGATACCTTTATTTTCCTTTTCACCTAATTTTCGAAAAATAACCAAAAAAAAAATTACAAAAGCATAAAATCCAAAAATATTCTTGTTGAGTCTAGAGTCTCATCTTAAGTTTAGTGTCAATTGCATGTTTCTGTTCTTACTGCATTCATGCATGTGTCTTCATTAATCTTCAAGTTGTCTTGATGATTTTCTTGTTTTGATCTTTGAATTCTATTGACTTGAGTGTTTTGTTGTTTCCATATATACAAACTGCTAAGTTTGGTGTCTTGCATGCATTGTTATTTGATTTTAGTTGCATTTTGATTATTCCTCATTATTAAAAATCCAAAAAATATTTTTAATTTGTGTCTTTTCAAGTCAATAATACAGAGAATTGAAGATTCAGAACATACTGCAGAGGAATCACACAGAAAAAGCTGGGCATTCAAAGATGCCCAGTGAAGAAGACAGACTGGTGTTTAAACGCCAGCCAGGGTGCCTGGCTGGGCGTTTAACGCCCAAAAGGGTAGTAGTTTGGGCGTTAAACGCCAGAATATGCACCATTCTGGGCGTTTAACGCCAGGATGGCAAAGGGGGAAGATTTTGTTTGCAAAATCAATTTTTTTTCAAGTTTTCAAAGTTTTTCAAAATCAAATCTTTTTCAAATCATATCTTTTCAATCAAATGTTTTCAAAATCAATTTCTTTCCTTTTTCAAAGATACTTACTAACAATTAATGATTTGATTGAACATTTTTTTGCCTTTTCTGTTGAGGAAGGTTTTATGTTTGAATCATATCTTTTCTTGTTAGGCAAGTCATTAATTTTTAAAATCATATCTTTTAAAATTGTTTTCAAATCATATCTTTTTAAAATTGTTTTCAATCATATCTTTTTAAAATTGTTTTCAAATCATATCTTTTCAATCACATTCTTTTTAAAACCAATCATATCTTCTTAACCATATCTTTTTTCAAAATAATTTTCAATCAAATCTTTTTGATTTCTAATTTCAAAATCTTTTTCAAAATCACTTTTCTTTCCCACTTTTGTTTTCGAAAATCAATTAAGTGCTTTTCAAAATGTTTTCAAAATCTTTTACTTAAATTTTCGAAAATTACTTCCCTTCTTCTCATATCCTTCTATTCATGGACTAACACTATTCCTTAATGCAAAATTCGAACTCCATCTTCTTTGATAAGTTCGAATTTCTACCTCTGTCTTCCATTTTCTTCCTCTGACACCTCAAGGAATCTCTATACTGTGACTAGAGGATTGCATATTTCTTGTTTTCTTTCTTCATGAGCAGGAACAAAGACAAAGGCTTCTTGTTGAAGCTGACCCTGAACCTGAAAGGACCTTGAATCGGAAGCTAAGAGAAGCTAAGGCACAACTCTCTGTTGAGGACCTGACCGAATTCTTCAAAGAAGAAGAAGACATGGCAGCCGAAAACAACAATAATGCAAACAATGCAAGGAAGGTGCTGGGTGACTTTACTGCACCTACTCCTGATTTCTATGGGAGAAGCATCTCTATCCCTGCCATTGGAGCAAACAACTTTGAGCTTAAGCCTCAATTAGTTTCTCTAATGCAACAGAATTGCAAGTTCCATGGACTTCCAATGGAAGATCCTCATCAGTTTTTAGCTGAATTCTTGCAAATCTGTGACACAGTCAAGACTAATGGGGTTGACCCTGAGGTCTATAGACTGATGCTATTCCCTTTTGCTGTAAGAGACAGAGCTAGGATATGGTTGGACTCTCAACCTAAAGAAAGCCTGGACTCTTGGGAAAAGCTAGTCAATGCCTTCTTGCAAGTCTTTCCACCACAAAGATGGAGTAAGCTTAGAGTGGAGTCCAAACCTTCAGAAGAAGGATGGAGAATCCCTCTATGAAGCTTGGGAAAGATACAAACAACTAATCAAAATGTCCTTCTGACATGCTTTCTGAATGGAGCCATCATAGGTATTTTCTATGATGGTCTCTCTGAACTGTCCAAATGTCAAAAGCTCTGCTGGAGGATCTCTTCATCTGAAGAAGACGCTTACAGGCTCAAGAGCTCATTGAATGGTGCAAATAACCAATTCATGTACACTTCTGAAAGGAATCTGTGAACAATGGGACTAGTCAGAAGAAAGGAGTTCTTGAGATTGACACTCTGAAAGCCATATTGGCTCAGACAAGATATGACTCAACAAGTCAATTTGATTTCTCAAAGTCTGTCTGGATGCAAAATGCACCAAGCAGTACTAAGGATGCTTCATCTGAAGAAGAAGCTTATGATCCTGAGAACCCTTCAATGGAAGAGGTGAATTACCTAGGAGAACCCTATGGAAACACCTATAATTCTTCATGGAGAATCACCCAAATCTCTCATGGAAGAATCAAGAGAGACCTCAACAAGGTTTCAATAACAACAATGGTGGAAGAGAAACAGGTTTAGCAATGGCAAGCCTTTTCCATCATCTTCTCAGCAACAGACAGAGAATTCTAAGCAGAACCCCTCTGACTTAGCAACCATGGTCTCTGATCTAATCAAACACTCAAGTTTCTGACTGAAACAAGGTCCTCCATTAGGAATTTGGAGGCACAAGTGGGACAGCTGAGCAAGAAAGTTACTGAACTCCCTCCAAGTACTCTCCCAAGCAAACAGAAGAAAATCCAAAAGGAGAGTGCAAAGCCATCAATATGGCCGAATTTGGAGAGGATAGAGAGGAAGTGGACGCCACTGAGGAAGACCTCAATGGGCGTGCACCAACCTCCTCTGAGTTCCCCAATGAGGAACTATGGGAATCTGAGGCTCAAAATGAGACCATAGAGATTCCATTGGCCATACTTCTGCCTTTCATGAGCTGAGTATTCTTCCTCTGAAGAGGATGAGTATGTCACTGAAGAGCAAGTTGCTACATACCTTGGAGCAATCATGAAGCTAAATGACAAGTTATTTGGAATGAGACTTGGGAGAATGAACCTCCTTTGCTCACCAAAGAACTGGATGACTTGTCTAGGCAGAAATTACCTCAAAAGAGACAAGACCCTGGGAAGTTTTCCATACCTTGTACCATAGAGAATGTTTGGTTAAGATTGAAGACCATACATCCTACTGATTTCATAGTCCTAGAAACTGGGAAGTGCATGGATGAATCTATCATCCTTGGCAGACCCTTCCTAGCCACAGCAAAGGCTGTGATTGATGTTGATGGAGGTGAACTGATCATTCAAGTGAATGAAGAATCCCTTGTGTTTAAAGCTCAAGGATATCCCTCTGTCACTATGGAGAGGAAGCATGAAGAGCTTCTCTCAAATCAGAGACAAACAGAGCCCCCACAGTCAAACTCTAAGTTTGGTGTTGGGAGGCCACAACCAAACTCTAAGTTTGGTGTTGAACCCCCACATTCAAACTCTAAGTTTGGTGTTGGGAGGTTTCAACATTGCTCTGAGTATCTGTGAGGCTCCATGAGAGCCCTCTGTCAAGCTACTGACATTAAAGAAGCACTTGTTGGGAGGCAACCCAATGTTATATTTTATCTATTTTCTTTTGTTATTTTATGTTTTTTGTAGGTTGATGATCATAAGAAGTCACAAAATCCATTGAAAAAGCAAAAACAGAATGAAAAACAGGAAGAAAATAGCACACCTGGAGGAAGAACTCACTGGCGTTTAAACGCCAGTGAGGCTAGCAGTTGGGCGTTTAACGCCCAGTCTGGCACCATTCTGGGCGTTAAACACCAGAAAGGGCACCAGACTGGCGTTAAACGCCAGGAAAGGGCTAGAACCTGGCGTTAAACGCCAGAAATGGGCCCCAAGCCCGGCGTTTAACGCCAGAAATGCCTCAAAACGTGATTTTGAGTGCCATTTGGTGCAGGGATGACTTTTCCTTGACACCTCAGGATCTGTGGACCCCACAGGATCCCCACCAACCCACCACACTCTCTCTTCTTCTTCACCCATTCACCAATCACCTCAATACCTCTTCCCCATAAACCCTTCATCACTCCTTCATTTTCACACACCACTTCTCCCCCTCTATGGCCGAAACACAAGCCACTCCCTTCTTCCTCATTCTCTTCTTCTACTCTCTTCTTTCTTCTTTTGCTCGAGGACGAGCAAACCTTTTAAGTTTGGTGTGGTAAAAGCATTGCTTTTTGTTTTTCCATAACCATTTATAGCATCCAAAGCCGGTGCAACTGAGAAGGCATGACCTCAAGCCCATCACCAAGAAAAGGATGGAGCAAACAAGAGACCCCTCTCATCATGAGATCCCTGAGATACCTCAAGGGATGCACCTTCCTCCACAAGACTATTGGGAGCAACTAAACACCTCCCTAGGAGAATTGAGTTCCAACACGGGACAACTAGGGTGGAGCACCAAGAACATGCCATCCTCCTCCATGAAATTAGAGAAGATCAAAGAATCATGAGAGATGAGCAACAAAGACAAGGAAGAGACATTGAGGAGCTCAAGCACTCCATAAGACCTTCAAGAGGAAGAACAAGCCGCCATCACTAAGGTGGACCCGTTCTTTAATCTCCTTGTTCTTTATTTTTCTGTTTTCGAATTTTTATGCTTATGTTTATCTATGTTTGTGTCTTATGATCATTAGTGTCTTAGTGTCTATGCCTTAAAGCTATGATATGAATCCATCACCTTTCTTAAATGAAAACTGTTTTTATTACAAAGAACAAGAAGTACAGGATTTCAAATTCATCTTTAAAACTAGCTTAATTAGTTTGATGTGGTGGCAATACTTTTTGTTTCTGAATGTATGCTTGAATAGTGCATATGTCTTTGAATTTGTGGTTCATGAATGTTAAAATTGTTGGCTCTTGAAAGAATGATGAAAAAGGAGACATGTTACTGAGGATCTGAAAAATCATAAAAATGATTCTTGAAGCAAGAAAAGCAGTGAATACAAAAAAAAAAGAAAAAAAGAGAAGCAGAAAAACGAAAAAAAAAGGGGAGAAAGAAAAGAAAAAGAAAAGAAAGAAATAAAGTTGTGATCCAAGGCAAAAAGAGTGTGCTTAAGAACCCTGGACACCTCTAATTGGGGACTTTAGCAAAGCTGAGTCACAATCTGAAAAGGTTCACCCAATGTGTCTGTGGCATGTATGTATCCGGTGGTAATACTGGAAGACAGAGTGCTTTGGGCCACGGCCAAGACTCATAAAGTAGCTGTGTTCAAGAATCATCATACTTAACTAGGAGAATCAATAACACTATCTGGATTCTAAGTTCCTAAAGAAGCCATCATTCTGAACCTCAGAGATAAAGTGAGATGCCAAAACTGTTTGGAGGCAAAAAAGCTACTAGTCCCGCTCATCTAATTTGAAGCTATGTTTCATTGATAATTTGGAGTCTATAGTATATTCACTTCTTTATCTTATTTGATTTTCAGTTGCTTGGGGACAGCAACAATTTAAGTTTGGTGTTGTGATGAGCGGATAATTTATACGCTTTTTGGCATTGTTTTTAGTATGTTTTAGTAGTTTAGTTGAGTTTTTATTATTTTTATTAGTTTTTAATTAAAATTCACTTTTCTGGACTTTACTATGAGTTTGTGTGTTTTCTGTGATTTCAGGTATTTTCTGGCTGAAATTGAGGGACCTGAGCAAAAATCTGATTCAGAGACTGAAAAGGACTGCAGATGCTGTTGGATTCTGACCTCCCTGCACTCGAAGTGGATTTTCTGAGCTACAGAAGCCCAATTGGCGCGCTCTCAACGGCGTTGGAAAGTAGACATCCTGGGCTTTCCAGCAATATATGATAGCCCATACTTTGCCCAAGATTTGATGGCCCAAACCGGCGTTCAAAGTCACCTCAAGAAATTCCAGCGTTAAACGCCGGAACTGGCATAAAACTTGGAGTTAAACGCCCAAACTGGCATGAAAGCTGGCGTTTAACTCCAGAAAACATCTCTACACGAAAATGCTTCATTGCTCAGCCCACACACCAAGTGGGCCCGGAAGTGGATTTTTATGTCATTTACTCATCTTTGTACACCCTAGGCTACTAGTTTTCTATAAGTAGGACCTTTTTCTATTGTATTTATCATCTTGGTTCTTCTGGTTCCCTCTCTGGGGCCGAAACCAATGATCACTTTTGTTCATATGTATTTTCAACGGTGGAGTTTCTACACACCATAGATTAAGGTGTGGAGCTCTGCTGTACCTCGAGTATTAATGCAATTACTATTGTTCTTCCATTCAATTCCGCTTGTTCTTTATCCAAGATATCACTTGTTCTTCAACATGATGAAGGTGATGATTGACGCCCATCACCATTCTCACCCATGAACAAGGTGACTGACAACCATTCTTGTTCTACAAGCATCTGAGGCTTAGTGAATATCTCTTGGATTTCTGATTGCATGATGCATGGTTGATCGCCTGACAACCGAGTGCTCGCCTGACAAACGAGCCAGCCATTCCGTGAGATCAGAGTCTTCGTGGTATAGGCAAGAACTGATGGCAGCATTCAAGAGAATCCGGAAGGTCTAACCTTGTCTGTGGTATTCTGAGTAGGATTCAATGATTGAATGACTGTGACGTGCTTCAAACCTGTAACCTACTGGGCGTTAGTGACAGACGCAAAAGAGTGATTCTATTCCGGTAGGGGAGGGAACCAAACCGGTGATTGGCAGCACTGTGACAGAGTGCGTGCATTAGCTTTCACTGCGCGGATGGGAGGTAGCTGCTGACAACAGTGAAACCTTACACGACTTGCCATGGAAAGGAGTAAGAAGGATTGGATGAAGGCAGTAGGGGATGAAGGCAGTAGGAAAGCAGAAAGACGGAAGGGAAGGCATCTTCATACGCTTGTCTGAAGCTCTTACACCAATGATATAACATAGTATCTCTATCTTTATCTTTTATGTTATTTTCGTTCATCACTATACCCATTTGAGTCTGCCTGACTGAGATTTACAAGGTGACCATAGCTTGCTTCATACCACCAATCTCCGTGGGATCGACCCTTACTCACGTAAGGTATTACTTGGACGACCCAGTGCACTTGCTGGTTAGTTGTGCGAAGTTGTAGTGATCACAATTTCGTGCACCAAAGTCCAAAGAAGAGGTTGGGAAGTCTTAACCAACCCCATGCAACAAGTTGGAATCTTAATGGTTCAAGAGTTCTACGCCAATGCATGGATCACTAGGAACCATGACCAAGGTATGAACCCAAGTCCAAAGAATTATCTCACAATGGTTAGGGGGAAATACTTGGATTTTAGTCCGAAAAATGTGAGGTTGGCATTTCACTTGCCTATGATGCAAGGTGATGAACGCCCCTACACTAGAAGGGTCAATTTTGATCAAAGGTTGGACCAAGTCCTTATGGACATCTGTGTGGAAGGAGCTCAATGGAAGAGAGACTCCAAAGGCAAGCCAGTCCAATTAAGAAGACTGGACCTCAAGCCTATAGCTAGAGGATGGTTGGAGTTCATTCAACGCTCCATCATTCCTACTAGCAACCGATCTGAAGTTACTGTGGATCGGGCCATCATGATTCATGGCATCATGATTGGAGAGGAAGTAGAAGTTCATGAGGTCATCTCCAATGAAATCTACAAAATAGCCGACAAGCCCTCACCTATGGCACGGCTAGCTTTTCCTCACCTTATTTGCCATCTATGTTTCTCAGCTGGAGTTATCATAGAAGGAGATGTCTCCATTGAAGAAGACAAGCCCATCACCAAGAAAAGGATGGAGCAAGCAAGAGAAGCTCCTCACGGCCCTCAAGAGGTGCATGAGGAAACTCATCATCAAGAGATCCCTGAGATGCCTCAAGGGATGCACTTTCCTCCAAACAACTATTGGGAGCAACTCAACACTTCCTTAGAAGGTTTGAGCCAAAATGTGGAACAATTAAGGGTGGAACATCATGAGCACTCCATCATTCTCCAAGAAATAAGAGAAGATCAAAGAGCAATGAGGGAGGAACAACAAAGACAAGGAAGGGACATAGAAGAGCTAAAGAACATCATTGGTCCTTCAAGAAGAAGACGCCACTAGAGGTGGATTCATTCCTTGTTCTTTATTTCTTTCTGTTTTCGGTTTTTAGTATTGTGTTTATCTATGTTTTGTGTCTCTACTTCATGATCATTAGTATGTAACCATGCCTTAAAGCTATGAATAAATTCCATTAATCCTTCACCTCTCTTAAATGAAAAATCTTTTAATTCAAAAGAACAAGAAGTACATAAATTTCGAAAATAGCTCTTGAATTTAATTTAATTATATTGATGTGGTGACACAATATTTTTGTTTTCTGAATGAATGCTTGAACAGTGCATATGTCTTTTGATCTTGTTGTTTATGAATGTTAAAACTGTTGGCTCTTGAAAGAATGATGAACAAAGAGAAATGTTATTGATGATCTGAAAAAATCATGAAATTGATTCTTGAAGCAAGAAAAAGCAGTGAACAAGAAGAAAAAAATGGCGAAAAAAAAAAGAAGAAGCAGTAGAAAAAGCCAATAGCCCTTAAAACCAAAAGGCAAGGGTGAAAAAGATCCAAGGCTTTGAGCATCAATGGATAGGAGGGCCCAAGGAAATAAAATCCAGGCCTAAGCGGCTAAATCAAGCTGTCCCTAACCATGTGCTTGTGTCATGAAGGTCCAAGTGAAAAGCTTGAGACTAAGTGGTTAAAGTCGTGATCCAAGGCAAAAGAGTGTGCTTAAGAGCTCTGGACACCACTAACTGGGGACTCTAGCAAAGCTAAGTCACAATCTGAAAAGGTTCACCCAGTTATGTGTCTGTGGCATTTATGTATCCGGTGGTAATACTGGAAAAATAAAGTGCTTAGGGCCACGGCCAAGACTCATAAGTAGCTGTGTTCAAGAATCAACATGCTTAACTAGGAAAGTCAATAACACTATCCGAAATTCTAAATTCCTAGAGAAGCCAATCATTCTAAACTTCAAAGGAAAAAGTGAGATGCCAAAACTATTCAGAGGCAAAAAGCTACAAGTCCCGCTCATCTAATTATAATTAATATTCATTGATATTTTGGAATTTATAGTATATTCTCTTCTTTTTATCCTAATTGATTTTTAGTTGCTTGGGGACAAGCAACAATTTAAGTTTGGTGTGTGATGAGCGGATAATTTATACGCTTTTTGGCATTGTTTTTAGGTAGTTTTTAGTAAGTTCAAGCTACTTTTAGGGATGTTTTCATTAGTTTTTATGTTAAATTCACATTTCTGGACTTTACTATGAGTTTTTGTGTTTTTCTGTGATTTCAGGTAAATTCTGACTGAAATTGAGGGATTTGAGCAAAACTCTGAAAAAGGCTGACAAAAGGACTGCTGATGCTGTTGGAATCTAACCTCCCTGCACTCGAAATGGATTTTCTGGAGCTACAGAACTCCAATTGGCGCGCTCTCAACGGCGTTGGAAAGTAGACATCCAGGGCTTTCCAGCAATATATAATAGTCCATACTTTATTCGGAAGATGACGACGTAACTTGGCGTTGAACGCCAAGTTCATGCTGCTGTCTGGAGTTAAACGCCAGAAAAACGTCATGATCCGGAGTTGAACGCCCAAAACACGTCATAACTCGGAGTTCAACTCCAAGAGAAGCCTCAGCTCGTGGATTGATCAAGCTCCGCCCAAGCATACACCAAGTGGGCCCCGGAAGTGGATTTATGCATCAATTACTTACTCATGTAAACCCTAGTAGCTAGTCTAGTATAGGGCCTTACTATTGTATTAGATATCTTTGGTCTCAGTTTTGTTTTATTCTTCATCCTAAGAGGCTATTGATCACGTTTTAGGGGGCTGGCCATTCGGCCATGCCTGAACCTTTCACTTATGTATTTTCAATGGTGGAGTTTCTGCACACCATAGATTAAGGGTGTGAAGCTCTGCTGTACCTCAAGTATTAATGCAATTCTATTTTCTTTTATTCAAATCTCTCTTATTCTTATTCCAAGATATTCATTCGCACCCAAGAACATGATGAATGTGATGATTATATGACCCTCATTATCATTCTCACTTATGAACGCACGTGATTGACAACCACTTCCGTTCTACATGCAACCGAGCTTGAATGTGTATCTCTTAGATTCCCCAACAGAATCTTCGTGGTATAAGCTAGATAGATGGTGGCATTTATGAGGATCCAGAAAGTCTCACCTTGTCTGTGGTATTCCGAGTAGGATCCTGGGAATCCGGAAGGTCTAACCTTGTCTGTGGTATTCCGAGTAGGATTCCGGTAATGAATGACTGTGACATGCTTCAGACTTGGAAGTGCTGGGCGTTAGTGACAAACGCAAAAGAATCAAGGGATTCTATTCCAGCAGGCGCGGGAACCAACCAGTGATTAGCCGTGCTGTGACAGAGCGCGTGAGCGTAGTTTTCACTGCGAGGATGGGATGTAGCCTTTGGCCAGGTGATGCCTCAAGACGATTAGCCATGCGAGTGACAGCCGCAGAGGACCATTTTCCCGAGAGGATTGAAAGTAGCCATCGTCGAACGGTGAACCCCTATACACAGCTTGCCATGGAAAGGAGTAAGAAGGATTGAGTTGAAGCAGGAGGATAGCAGGCGTCCTTGAGCCATATAGTATCTCCATATGCTTATCTGAAATTCCCACCAATGAATCTGCATAAGTATTCTATCCCTTTTATTATTTCTTTTTATTAATTATATTTGATTTTCTAAATTCCATAATTTTAATCTACCTAACTGAGATTTACAAGGTGACCATAGCTTGCTTCATACCAACAATCTTTGTTGGATCGACCCTTACTCACGTAAGGTTTATTACTTGGACGACCCAGTACACTTGCTGGTTAGTTGAACGAAACTGTGAAGTTGATTTTGGACCAGGTTCTGTGCACCAAATCTTTGGAGCCATTACCTTGGATTGTTGAAGTGAAAAGAATAAATAAAGAATATGTATCACAATTTCGTCCACTAGTTAGTCAATTGAGCAGTTTACAATGAAGTGCAACTATGTACATATATACACGCTTAATCCAAAACAATAGCATGGCACACTAAGCAACTTCCCCGGCAACGGCGCCATTTTGACAAATAGATTTTTGCCGGTATAGAAATTATCAAGCGATCAATCGTAGTATAGTCTAAACCGACGCAAAATCCATCATCAAACAAATCTACAATCTATATCCGAGAGTACTAGTCTCCCGAGTCGTCCTCCCTTGGAATTGTCAAAGTGTGCATCTTATTGATTTAGTAAGCCTTGTTGGAATTCTTTGAGAGGTTTAGCAAAGTAATGAGAAACAAACAATCAATTATCAAAAGACTTGGCTTAGGGTTGGCATTAGAAATTCTATCCTTATAGTCCATTCAATGTTGACAACAATTAGGCCTTGCTTTATTTAGTTATCCCCTAAATATAGAGGAAGTTCAAATGAACACAATCAACTTGAGTCATAAGTCCTAGTTTCACCTCATGGGAAACTAGCTTTAGTGCCCTCCAAGCCAACTAGCAATCCCTAATTCCAAATCAACTAGTGATACCACTATTCAACTTCTTCCAATGACCAAACCCTATGCCAAGTGTGAAAATTCTACTCCATAGCTAGTGTTGACATTTATCAAACATGTGATGAGCAAGAAGAAAGTCATAGTAAAATGAGAAAACCCAAAAATTACAAAGTTGAATTCTAGGTCCACGAGAATTCATCAATTACAACTACTACTTGAAATTGGAGAAGAAAATCTATGACATGAACCAAGTGGAGTGAGAATTGTAATGGATCTCACCAAAAAGTGATTGAAAATTCAGAAATTAGATGAAGATGAACCCTAGTGAAAAGCTTGGAATCTCCCTCTTTCTCCCAAAGTGTAACTAACTCCCCTCCAAAAAAATATCTAATTCTAGAAAATAAACCAAGTGTGTTTAACCCTTGCTCCTTTGGTCTTCTTAAGCTTTTCCCGCCAAGGCATTTCCCCAAAAGTGGGATTCTTAACTGCCTCCACGCCTAAGTCACGTGACTTCTTAAAAATCATATTCGCAAATCGGCGCGCACGCGCAAGGTACGCGTACGCGCCGTCGAGGCGTGATGTATTGTGCGCGGAGGCGTGATGTGCGCGTGCGCGCCCATGAAGATCCTGGCTTAGCCGCTTCTCAAGCCGGCTCGTGACTTGGCTCTTGGCTTTGGCTTCACGTTGCTTTATCCGCGCGGGCGCGCCAGGTGCGCGCACGCGCCCATGCGGAAATTTCCAGAGCTTAATTCTCATGCTTCCTTCTTGTGTACCTGTCTTCCTTCTCTCTTTCGGTCCATTCCTACTCTATATCCTGAAACCACTTAACACACAAGTCACGGCATCGACTGGCATCAAGAGAAGATTAGAAATGTATCTATTTTAGTGCAAAATAAGCATGTTTTCATTCATGAGGCAAAACTAGGAAAAGAATGCAAAATCTTGTATTTTCATATAGAAAGTGTGTGGAATCATTGATAAAACCCCTGAAATCAGCACAAGATAAACCCTCAAAATGGGGTTTGTCATGTACCTAAATGATGAGACTCGGCTATGGCATCAGATCTTGAGTAATTATGTGATGCCGAGTACTCATGAGACAGAGATTCCAGCTGCTATGATCACCCTCCTTTGGTGTGTGATGGAGGGTAAGGACCTGTACTTGCCACGCTTTATCCGGCATTATATGGCCAGGGTCCACGTCCGATGCACTCTCCCTTTTCCTTATCTGATTACACAGCTAGGTCGTCGAGCTGACGTGCCATGGGAGGATGCCGATGAGAAACCACCAGCAGCGGACTGCAGGAAGATCATTCCTCACATCAGGAACTTCCTCACTTTGGGCTATAGACCACCACCTTTCATTGCTACTGATGAGACAGCCCCACCGTCTGCTGGCCCCTCTTCATCCACAGCTGCCCCTGCTGCCACCACTGCACCTCCACCTGCCTAAGAGCCCGTATACCGCCTCGTGCGCCACCTATTCCGACAGCTTGATCAGATGGTGCGCCGTAACCGGCGCCGGTATGAGAGATTGGAGCGTCGCAGCAGGCGACGCTATTCGCATCTGAAGCTGCTGATCCGACAAGGTGCTGACATCCCCTCCAAGTCCGACACACCATCAGATCCATCAGAGGAGGAGGAGGATGAGCACGAGGATGCGATTCCTTCATCAGATCCATCAGCAGGCAGGCACAGAGCAGGCTGCTCCCCAGGCAGAGGTTCTACATCAGATCACAGCTGCTGATCCAGAGATCCTGATCCAGTCCACACCTCCTCTACCGCAGCCAGACCTTCAGCCCACCACCACCACGGAGCCTCTAGCTACCATCCCTACCAGTGATGAGACCCCTTCACACCCGGCTTGATTGAGCATCAGGGACGATGCTTCATTTTAAGTGTGGGGAGGTCGCCATCTCTGGCGTTTTATTTTGGTGAACCACTACATCTCTTTTTCTTTTATTCTGGATATTTTTCTGTATTTTTCTTTTTATTGTTATTTTCTGAGTACGTATACATTGCTACTTTGATGTATGTCTACTCTATTTCTGCATTTGGCATTTTTAGTTCATACTTTAGCTATTTAGTCTATTTTAGTTATTTAGTTTAGTTTGCAATTCTAACTTATTAGTGGATTAATTAGTATAGTTTACCCTTTTTAGTATATTATAGTTGACTTAAATTGAAAATTAAAAAGGAAGTAAGCTAGAGACTTTAAACAAGATTAACACAATCCACACACTTTGTATGTAAAGTATTACATCACGTAGTTAAGTTAACAACATTTCATCAAGGAAGAACACTAGAACTTTAGCCATCTAATATATTCTACATTGAGCATAATGGGAACTCTTGATTTCTACTTGCATGACATACATAAGTGATATATGATTTGAGTTAGAGAACATACAGCCTGTGAGTTTTGAGCTTAATTGTATAGTTATATTTAAACCATAATATTTTATTACTGTGTGTTCCACTCTTCTTTTTTATTCTGATGTTCTTTGCTTTGTTTTAATCTATATGTCCAGTTATAGAATATAGATACATACCAAGAGAGTGATTGAGGCCTTGTTTGATTTTAACTTACTATCCCAAATAAAGCCTACCTTTTATGCTATCCTTGTTAGCCCCCTTGAGCCTTTTTAATCCCCTCTTGTTCTATAACCACATTACTAGCCTTAAGCAGAAAAAAAAAAATAAAATCCCAAGTTGAATCCTTGGTTAGCTTAAGATAGAAATTGTGTAACTAACTAAGTGTGGGGAAACCTTATGGGAACATGGATGATAGAAACAAAGGTAGAGAAGTTGACAAAGAATAAAAATATTTTGGGAAACATGCTCATGTGAAATTAAAATAATTAATTACCATGTGCACAAAAAAAAATAAATAATAAAAAAAAAGAAGAAGAAAGAGGTTTTTATTTTCAATAAAGGGGAAACAAAGAATTCCCCAAAAATGCAAATTAAAGCAAATGCACATGGTATAAGAACAAAATATAAGCATGTAACACAAAAAAGTGGGAATTATGGAAAATGGGTAAAGAAGTTTTGTTTTACTGAATATGTATGTTAGGTGAGATCTTAGACTAATTAAGGATTCACTTATTAGCTCACTTAGCCTTATACATATACTCTTACCTTTACCTTGGCCCCATTACAACCTTAATTAAAGACCTCATGATTTTTGGTATGTCTATATTTTATAATTGTTGATTGGTTAGATGAAAAATAAAGTTATAGAAAGTAAGGATAAAAAGAATAATAGAGTGATTAACCCAATAAACACTGAGTGATTAGAGAGTAAACACAAAATCCAGTGAGGGTTCACTGACTCATTAACATATATCTCTGTTTAAATTACTAATTGTCTTGCGAGTTTACAAATGTTTGTTTCCCATCTCAATTGTAAAAGTGCTTTATCATTATATAAGGTTGGCTATATATATATGGATCCTTGAGAATGTGAATTGATTTAACTACATGTAAGCTTTATATATGAGTGAATAAAATTAGAATTGCATCATGCATTTAGTTAGTTGCATTTAGATTAGAATTGCATTGCATGGCATTCAACCACTTCAAAACCTTACTTTTTACCTTGGACATAGCATGAGGACATGCTAATGCTTAAGTGTGGGGAGGTTGATAAACCCATATTTTATGATATATTTTATGCTTAATCTGAGTGATTTATTCAATCCTTTACCCACTTATTCATATTAATTGTATGGTTTTACTTTTCCTTCCTTATTATGTGATGTATGTGAAAAACATGTTTCCTATGCTTTTAAATTAATTATTTTAATCACCTTTAATTCCATTTGATGCCGTGATTAGTGTGTTGAGTAGTTTCAGATCTTCTAAGGCAGGAATGACTTAAAGAATGGAAAAGGAAACATACAAAAATGGAAGGAAAGCGCAAAATGGAGTTTCTGAAGGAACTGGCATCCACGCGATCGCATGGACGACGCGATCGCGTGCCAAGGGCGAAGAAGCAGCGATGCGGCCGCATAACTGACGCGACCGCGCGACTTGAGCGAATCGCATACGACGCGGACGCGTGACAAGGAGAACTCCGAAGGACGCGACCGCGTGACCCATGCGGACGCGTGACAGAGGCTACGCACCAGAAATTGCAGAAAACGCTCATAGCGGATTCTGAAGCCTTTTTGGCCCAATTCCAAGTTCAGAAGTCATAGACCAGAGGTTATGAAGTGGAGCAATTCATTCATTCATATATAGGGAGACAATATCAAATTTTTCTGTTACTCTCCATGACTTAGATCTAGTTTGGAGAGAGGTTCTCTCTCTCTTTAGGATTTAGGTAGTGTTTTTAGAAATTAGGATTTAGGACTTCTCTTAGCTTTCTAGAGTGACTCTCGATCCAGGTTCAGAATTCCTTTTACTGTTTAATCTCTCTTTTATATTTTGATTACTCTGAAGCTTTTATTGTGTTTGATTGATGTTGCCCAATTGGCTTATGGATTTTCCCGTGTTGGAACTATATTAGTTTATTTAATGATATTTGAGGTATTTCAGTTTATTGCTGCTCTCTTTGATTTATGTTATTGTTGCTTCCCATCTGAGGATATTTTCACTCTAGCAATTTTACTTTTTCCCTTTTTGTCCTTGGTTAAATGATGAGCGGATAATTTTTACGCTTTTTGGCATTATTTTTAGTATGTTTTCAGTATCTTTTAGTTAGTTTTTAGTATATTTTTATTAGTTTTTAGTTAAAATTCACTTTTCTGGACTTTACTATGAGTTTGTGTGTTTTTCTGTGATTTCAGGTATTTTCTGACTGAAATTGAAGGTTCTGAGCAAAAATCTGATTCAGAGACTGAAAAGGACTGCAGATGCTGTTGGATTCTGACCTCCCTGCACTCGAAGTGGATTTTCTGGAGCTACGGAAGCCCAATTGGCGCGCTCTCAACGGCATTGGAAAGTAGACATCCTGGGCTTTCCAGCAATATATGATAGTCCATACTTTGCCCAAGATTTGATGGCCCAAACCGGCGTAGCAATTTGGCCTCAGAAATTCCAGCGTTAAACGCCGGAACTGGCATAAAACATGGAGTTAAACGCCCAAACTGGCATGAAAGCTGGCGTTTAACTCCAGAAAAGGTCTCTACACGAAAATGCTTCATTGCTCAGCCCAAGCACACACCAAGTGGGCCCGGAAGTGGATTTTTCTGTCATTTACTCATTTCTGTAAACCTTAGGATACTAGTTTACTATTAATAGGACCTTTTGACATTGTATCTGTACCTCATGACATTTTACACATTTCATTGTATACATTCCACGGCATGAGTCTCTAAACCCCATGGTTGGGGGTGAGGAGCTCTGCTGTGTCTTGATGGATTAATGCAATTACTACTGTTTCTTATTCAATGCTTGCTTCTATTCTAAGATATCACTTGCTCTTAACCCGGATGAATGTGATGATCCGTGACACTCATCATCATTCTCAACTATGAACATGTGCCTGACAACCACCTCTGTTCTACTTTAGATTGAGTAGATATCTCTTGGATTCCTTAACCAGAAATCGTGGTATAAGCTAGAACTGATGGCGGCATTCAAGAGAATCCGGAAGGTCTAAACCTTGTCTGTGGTATTCTGAGTAGGATTCAATGACTGAATGACTGTGACGTGCTTCAAACTCCTAGCAGGCGAAGCGTTAGTGACAGACGCAAAAGGATCGATGGATTCTATTCCGGCCTGACCGAGAACCGACAGCTGATTAGCCATGCTGTGACAGAGCATAGGAACATTTTCACTGAGAGGATGGGAGGTAGCCACTGACAACGATGAAACCCTACATACAGCTTGCCATGGAAGGAGCCTTGCGTGTTTGATGAAGAAGACAGTAGGAAAGCAGAGATTCAGAAGATGGAGCATCTCCAAAAGCCTCAACCTATTCTCCATTACTGCAGAACAAGTACCCATTTCATGTTCTTTTGCTTTTCACAATCAATCCTGATAATCTCTGATATCCTGACTAAGATTTACAAGATAACCATAGCTTGCTTCAAGCCGACAATCTCCGTGGGATCGACCCTTGCTCACGCAAGGTATTACTTGGACGACCCAGTGCACTTGCTGGTTAGTTGTGCGGGATTGCAAAAGTGTTATTGCAATTTCGTGCACCAAGTTTTTGGCGCCGTTGCCGGGGATTGTTCGAGTTTGGACAACTGACGGCTTATCTTGTTGCTTAAATTAGGACTGTTTTATTTTTGTTGGTTTAGAGTCTTTTAGTTGAGTCTAGTTTCATATTCTAAGTTTGGTGTCAATTGCATGCTTTTGTTTTTCTTTTAAAATTTTCGATTTTGCATGTTCCTAGTCCCTTTTTGATTCATAAAAATTCTAAGTTTGGTGTCCTCTTTGTGTTTTCCTTTAAAATTTTCAAAAATTGGTGTTTGATTTTCTAAAAATTTTAAGTTTGGTGTCTTTTTGTTGTTTTTCTCTTTCCTCTTTTCAAAAATCAAATCTTTTTCATAAAAATTTTTCAATCATATATTTTTAATTGCTATTTTCAAAATCTTTTTAATTAGCTAATTGATTCAGTTCTCAATTTGCTTTGATTTTATTTTCTTTTTGATTTTCGAATTTTTATTTTAATTTTCTTTTGTTTTATTTCAATTTTTCGTTTATTCAAAAAAAAAAAAAGAGCAAAATTTATCTACTTGCAATCATTATCATTTCCCTTTTGTCCATTATGGACCTAAGAGGGATTGATCAGTCCAAAAGGACTCTGGGGTCATATGCTAACCCCATTACAGCTGCATATGGGAGTAGCATCTGTACACCTCCCATCAAAGTAAGCAGCTTTGAGCTAAATCCTCAACTCATTATCATAGTGCAGCAAAACTGCCAGTATTCCGGTCTCCCACAGGAAGAACCTACTGAGTTTCTGGCACAGTTCTTACAAATTGCTGACACAGTACATGATAAAGAGGTAGATCAGGATATCTACAGACTATTACTGTTTCCATTTGCTGTAAAAGATCAAGCTAAAAGGTGGTTGAATAACCAACCTACAGCAAGCATAAAGACATGGAAACAGTTGTCAGACAAATTCCTGAATCATTTTTACCCTCCAAAGAGGATGACACAGCTAAGGCTGGACATCCAAGGCTTTAAACAAGAGGATAATGAATCCCTTTATAATGCCTGGGAGAGGTATAGAGGTATGCTTAGAAAATGCCCCTCTGAAATGTTTTCAGAGTGGGTACAGTTAGACATCTTCTACTATGGGCTCACAGAAAAGCTCAGATGTCTTTAGACCACTCAGCTGGTGGATCTATACACATGAGGAAGACAATTGAAGAAGCTCAAGAGCTTATAGACACTGTTGCTAGAAACCAATACTTATATTCTAGCAATGAGTTCGTTCCAAAAGAGGAAGTCATGGCATTAGTCACTGATCCTAATCCTCAAGAACAGATGAATGAGCTTAATCAACAATTGCTCCTGATGACAGAATAGTTAGCAGAATTTAAAGAAATGCTCCATGATACTAAGGTTGCTAACAAGAACATAGAACTGCAGTTGAATCAAGCAAAACAGCAAATATCTAAACAATAACAGAAGAATGTCAACAGTTCAACTGAGGAGTGGGAGAGCACTGAATACCACTGCTCAAAGGAGCAAAAAGCCAAACAAGGAACAATTGACAGAGGACAACCAAACCACTGTTCAAAATCCCTCTGAGGACAGTAAGAGCCCAGAGAGGAATATTGGCGTTCAAACGCCAGAAAGGGAAGGAAAGCTGGCGTTAAACGCCCATTCCTTGCCCAGTTCTGGCGTTCAAACGCCAGAAAAGGGGGAAAAGTTGGCGTTAAACGCCCATTTTCCACCCAATCCTGGCGTTCAGACGCCAAGGGAGGATCAGACACCTGAGAGTGCTGACAGTAATCCCTCTAACAAGGCTTCTTCAACCACTTCTGTAAGGAATAAACCTGCAGCATCTAAGGTTGAAGAATATCAAGCCAAGATGCCTTATCCTCAGAAATTCCGCAAAGCGGAACAGGATAAGCAATTTGCCCGCTTTGCAGACTATCTAAGAACTCTTGAAATAAAGATTCCGTTTGCAGAGGCACTTGAGCAAATACCCTCTTATGCTAAGTTCATGAAAGAGATCTTAAGTCATAAGAAGGATTGGAGAGAAACTGAAAGAGTGTTTCTCACTGAAGAATGCAGTGCAGTCATTCTGAAAAGCTTACCAGAAAAGCTTCAAGATCCTGGAAGCTTTATGATACCATGCACATTAGAAGGTGCTTGCACCAAGACAGCTCTATGTGATCTTGGAGCAAGCATCAATCTAATACCTGCATCCACTATCAGAAAGCTTGGGTTGGCTGGAGAAGTCAAACCAACCAGGATATGCCTCCAACTTGCTGATGGCTCCATTAAACACCCATCAGGCATAATAGAGGACATGATTGTCAAGGTTGGGCCCTTTGCCTTTCCCACTGACTTTGTGGTGCTGGAAATGGAGGAGCACAAGCATGATTGTCAAGGTTGGGCCCTTGCCTTTCCCACTGACTTTGTGGTGCTGGAAATGGAGGAGCACAAGAGTGCAACTCTCATTCTAGGAAGATCTTTCCTAGCAACTGACGAACTCTCATTGATGTACAAAGAGGGGAAGTAACCCTCAGAGTCAATGAGGATGAGTTCAAGTTGAATGCTGTAAAAGCTATGCAGTATCCAGACACACCAAATGACTGCATGGGCGCTGACATTATTGACTTTCTGGTAGAAGAGATCAATATGGCTGAAAGCTAGAATCAGAGCTTGAGGACATCTTCAAAGATGCTCAACCTGATCAAGAAGAACTAGAGGAAGCAAAGGAATTTTCGAAAATTCCTCAGGAGGAGGATAAACCTCCCAAACCTGAACTCAAACCTCTACCACCATCCCTGAAGTACGCCTTTCTGGAGAGGGTGACACTTTTCCAGATGATAAGCTCTGCTTGAATCCACAGGAAGAGGAAGCACTGATTCAAGTGCTAAGGACACACAAGACAGCTCTTGGGTGGTCCATAAGTGATCTTAAGGGCATTAGTCCAGCAGATGCATGCACAAGATCCTGTTGGAGGATAATGCCAAACCAGTGGTCCAACCACAGAGGAGGCTAAATCCAGCCATGAAGGAGGTGGTGCAGAAAAGAGGTCACTAAATTACTGGAGGCTGATTATTTATCCTATTTCTGATAGCCCCTGGGTGAGCCCTGTCCAAGTTGTCCCCAAAAAGGGAGGCATGACAGTGGTTCATAATGAAAAAATGAACTGGTTCCTACAAGAACAGTCACAGGGTGGCGTTGTGATTGACTACAGAAGGCTCAATACAGCCACCAGAAAGGATCATTTCCTTTACCATTCATAGACCAAATGCTAGAAAGACTAGCTGGTCATGATTATTACTGCTTTTTGGATGGCTATTCAGGTTCAACCAAATTGCAGTAGATCCTCTGGACCAGGAGAAAACAACATTTACTTGCCCTTCTGGCGTGTTTGCCTACAGAAGGATGCCTTTTGGTCTGCAATGCACCTGCAACCTTCAGAGGTGCATGCTCTCTATCTTCTCAGATATGGTAGAGAAATTTCTGGAAGTCTTCATGGACGACTTCTCAGTATATGGAGACTCATCAGCTCCTGTCTGAACCACCTATCACTTGTCCTGAAAAGGTGCCAAGAGACTAACCTGGTTTTAAACTGGGAGAAATGTCACTTTATGGTGACTGAAGGAATTGTCCTTGGCACAAAATTTCAAGCAGGGGAATAGAGGTGGATAAGGCAAAGGTAGAGGTAATTGAAAAGTTACCACCACCTGCCAATGTTAAGGCAATCAGAAGCTTTCTGGGGCATGCAGGATTCTACAGAAGGTTTATAAAGGATTTTTCGAAAATTGCAAAACCTCTGAGTAACCTGCTAGCTGCTGACACCCCATTTGTGTTTGACACACAGTGTCTGCAGGCGTTTGAGACCCTGAAAGCTAAGCTGGTCACAGCACCAGTCATCTCTGCACCTGATTGGACATTGCCATTTGAATTAATGTGTGATGCCAGTGATCATGCCATTGTGCAGTGTTGGGATAGAGGCATAACAAACTTCTGCATGTCATTTATTATGCTAGCCGTGTTCTAAATGATGCACAGAAGAATTACACAACCACAGAAAAAGAATTACTTGCAGTGGTTTATGCCATTGACAAGTTTAGATCTTATCTAGTAGGATCCAAAGTGGTGTGTACACTGACCATGCTGCTCTCAAATACTTACTCACAAAGCAGGATTCAAAACCCAGGCTTATCAGATGGTGTTGCTTCTGCAAGAGTTTGATATAGAAATAAGAGACAGAAAAGGGACAGAGAACCAAGTAGCTGATCATCTGTCCCGAATAGAACCAGTAGCTGGGGCGTCCCTCCCTTCTACTGAGATCTCTGAGACTTTCCCAGATGAGCAACTCTTTGCCATTCAGGAAGCTCCATGGTTTGCAGATATGGCAAACTATAAAGCTGTGAGGTTCATACCCAAGGAGTACAGCAATGTGCAAAGAAAGAAATTAATTTCAGATGCCAAGTACTACCTCTGGGATGAACCATATCTTTAAGAGATGTGGACGGAGTGATCCGCAGATGTACCCAGAGAAGAAGCACAAAGGATCTTATGGCATTGCCATGGATCACAGTATGGAGGACATTTTGGAAGTGAGCGAACAGCCACTAAAGTCCTCCAGTGTGGCTTCTACTGGCCTACTCTCTATAAAGATTCCCGAGTTTGTGCGTAACTGTGACAGTTGCCAAAGAGCTGGTAACTTGCCTCACGGATATGCCATGCCTCAACAAGGGATATTAGAGATAGAATTGTTTGATGTATGGGGAATTGACTTCATGGGTCCATTCCCACCATCATACTCAAACACTTACATTCTGGTGGCAGTGGACTATGTATCTAAATGGGTAGAAGCAATTGCTACACCCACTAATGATACTAAGACCGTGCTAAAGTTCCTCCAGAAACACATCTTCAGCAGATTTGGTGTTCCCAGAGTACTAATCAGTGATGGGGGCACTCATTTCTGCAATAAACAGTTGTACTCTGCTATGGTTAGATATGGAATCAGCCATAAAGTGGCAACTCCGTATCATCCACAGACAAATGGGCAAGCTAAAGTCTCTAACAGAGAGCTAAAAAGAATCCTAGAACGGACTGTGATAGCCCGAAGAAAGGATTGGGCAAAAAGCTTGGATGATGCTCTGTGGGCATACAGAACAGCATTCAAGACTCCTATAGGAACCTCTCCATACCAACTGGTGTATGGGAAGGCCTGTCATTTGCCCGTGGAACTGGAAATAAAGCCTGGGCAACCAGATTCCTAAACATGGATGCTCAGTTAGCTGGTGAAAAAAGATTGCTCCAGTTAAATGAGCTAGAGGAGTTCAGACTCAGTGCCTTTGAAAATGCAAAAATCTATAAGGAAAAGGCAAAGAAGTGGCATGACAAGAGATTGTCAACCAGAGTCTTTGAGCCAGGACAAAAAGTTCTGCTCTTCAACTCCAAGCTCAAATTGTTCCCAGGAAAACTCAAATCCCGGTGGAGGGGTCCGTATGTGATCACAGGAGTGTCACCATATGGATATGTTGAGCTTCAAGATATTGATTCTGGCAAAAAGTTCATTGTTAATGGACAGAGAATCAAGCATTATCTTGAGAGCAATTTTGAGCAGGAATGCTCCAGCTAAAGACAGTAAAGAAGCGCTTGCTGGGAGGTAACCCAGTCATTAGGAGGTTATATGATTAGTCTACAGAGGCAAGTATCAAAAATGAAGGAATTCACAGGGTTACAGAAGGATTCAGCTCAAAAAGCAGAGAAAATGAGCTTACTGGCACGAAAAAACTCCAGTAAGGGGCATTTTGGGCGTTAAACACCAGAATGGGTACCATTCTGGGCGTTATCGCCAAGAATGGTGCCATTTTGGGCGTTAAACGCCAGAATGGGCACCATTCTGGGCGTGGGCACCATTCTGGGCGTTTAACGCCAGGTGTGCAGCATCCTGGGGCGTTTAGAAAAACGCCCAGTGTTAAAGACTTTCTGGCGTTTAACGCCAGCCAGGGCACCTGGCTGGCGTTAAACGCCCAAAAGGGGTAACAAATGGGCGTTAACCGCCAGAATGGGTGCCATTCTGGGCGTTTAACGCAGAAAGGTGGGGGGACCACAATTCGTTTTCAAATCAAATTTTTTCAAACTTTCCTTTCTTACCCATACTCTTCTACATAAATGCACTTCAACCTTTCATCATTCACTTTCAAATTTCAAAATCCAAAAACCATTCTTCAAATCTATCTCAAATCAATCCAAATCTCATTCAAAAAACTCACCCTTTCTTTCAAATTCTCTCATATTCTCAAATCTCTTCTTATTTTTCGAAATCCCCCCCCCACCTTATAAATACATTTGTCCCATCTTTCCTACACACCATTCGAATTTCCTCTTCCTCCCTCTCTCTCTTCTTTCCTTTCTTTTGCTGGACAAGCAAACCTCTAAGTTTGGTGTGCTTTTCCGTGACCACTAAGCCAAGATTCATCAATATCATGGCTCCTAAGGGAAAACAAACCAATTTAAGAGGCAAGAAAGAGAATAATCCAAAGAATCTTTGGAATCAAGAGAAGTTCTTAACCAAAGAACATGAAGACCATTATCACAAATAATGGGTCTGAGGTCAGTGATCCCGGAAGTAAAATTTGATCGAAAGAAGATGAATATCCGGGGATCAAGAGCAAATTCGAAACAGAGGATGGGAAGTTCTAACCAATCCTGAGACAAAGGTTGGAAGGAACATGGTTCAGGAATTCTACTCAAATCTGTGGCTGACAGATAAGCAGAGAATGACTGGAACCGCTTACCATACCTACAGAACCATGGTCAGGGAAAGTTATGTACTTCCATCTGGACAAAATAAGAGAAATCTTAAGTTGCCTCAACTGCAAGATGATCCTGACTCCTTTAATAGGAGGATGGTGAGAGTAGATAAGGGGTTGTTCAGGAATTCTACTCAAATCTGTGGCTGACAGATAAGCAGAGAATGACTGGAACCGCTACCATACCTACAGAACCATGGTCAGAGGAAAGTTATGTACTTCCATCTGGACAAAATAAGAGAAATCTTAAGTTGCCTCAACTGCAAGATGATCCTGACTCCTTTAATAGGAGGATGGTGAGAGTAGATAAGGGGTTGGATCAAGTTCTAGAGACATATGCCTCCCTGAAACTAAGTGATACCAATTCTAAGGGTGTCCCTAACCAACTCAAGAGGGGAGACCTCAAACCAATTGCAAGAGGTTGGCTAGACTTTATTGGGCGTTCCATATTGCCCACTAGCAACGTTCTGAGGTCACCATCAAGAGAGCAGTGATGATTCATTGTATTATGCTTGGAAAAGAAGTGGAGGTTCATCATGTGATTGCCTGTGAGATCTACACAATTACAAATAAAATTCTACTGAAGCCAAACTGGCTTACCCAAGCTTGATCTCCTTGCTCTGTAAAGAGGCTGGGGTGAAGATGGGAGTAGATGAATTCATACCCATGAACATCCAATCACCAAGAAGTCAATAGAAGGACAAATGCAAGACAACTCTATCAAAGGAGGGCGCAGGAATTCCTCCCTGAATCACAAGAATTGACTACTGGACCAGCCTAGAAGCATCTATTACCAAGTTGCAAGAAACTATGGAGCAACTGAAGGAAGAACAGCAGAATCAGAACTGCATGCTCTGCAAATTGCTGAAGGAACAAGAGAAGCAGGGGCGTGAACTCCAAGAGATGAAACGCCAAAAGCTCTCCTATCAAGCTGAGGGAGCATCCACTTCTCAAAATCAAGGTTGTTGAGTCCTAACTCTGTGAAAACCTCTATCATTAGGAGCCTATTTTTACGTTTTTCTTTTGTTTTCTATTCCTATTTTATTTTTTTAGTCTCATATTATATCTATATTTGAGTCTTGTTCTTAATTCATAATTAATAAAATTTAAAGTTTATGCCTTAAAGCTATGAATGTCCTATGAATCCATCACCTCTCTTAAATGAAAAAATGCTTTAACCACAAAAGAACAAGAAGTACAGGATTTCGAAATTTATCCTTGAAACTAGTTGAATTAGTTTGATGTGGTGACAATACTTTTTGTTTTCTGAATGAATGCTTGAACAGTGCATATGTCTCTTGAATTTGTTGTTGTGAGAATGTTAAAATTGTTGGCTCTTGAAAGAATGAGGAGAAAGAGAACTGTTATTGAGGATCTGAAAAATCATCAAATTGATTCTTGAAGCAAGAAAAAGCAGTGAAAAAAAAATTTCGAAAAAAAAAAAAGAGAAAAAAGAAGAAAAGAAAAAAAAAGAAATAAAGTTGTGAACCAAGGCAAAAAGAGTGTGCTTAAGAACCTTGGACACCTCTAATTGGGGACTCTAGCAAAGCTGAGTCACAATCTAAAAAGGTTCACCCAATTATGTGTCTGTGGCATGTATGTATCCGGTGGTAATACTGGAAGATAGAGTGCTTTGGGCCACAGCCAAGACTCATACACTAGCTATGTTCAAGAATCATTATATTTAACTAGGAGAATCAATAACACTATCTGAGTTCTGAGTTCTCATAGATGCCAATCATTCTGAACTTCAAAGGATAGAGCGAGATGCCAAAACTGTTCGGAGGCAAAAAGCTACTAGTCCCGCTCATCTAATTGGAACTATGTTTCTTTGATATTTTGGAGTCTATAGTATATTCTCTTCTTTATTCTATTTTGATTTTCAGTTGCTTGGGGACAAGCAACAATTTAAGTTTGGTGTTGTGATGAGCGGATAATTGTACGCTTTTTGGCATTGTTTTTTAGTATGTTTTCAGTATCTTTTAGTTAGTTTTTAGTATATTTTTATTATTTTTTAGTTAAAATTCACTTTTCTGGACTTACTATGAGTTTGTGTGTGTTTTTCTATGATTTCAGGTATTTTCTGACTGAAATTGAAGGTTCTGAGCAAAAATCTGATTCAGAGACTGAAAAGGACTGCAGATGCTGTTGGATTCTGACCTCCCTGCACTCGAAGTGGGTTTTCTGGAGCTACAGAAGCCCAATTGGCGCGCTCTCAACGGCATTGGAAAGTAGACATCCTGGGCTTTCCAGCAATATATGATAGTCCATACTTTGCCCAAGATTTGATGGCCCAAACCGGCGTAGCAATTTGGCCTCAGAAATTCCAGCGTTAAACGCCGGAACTGGCATAAAACTTGGAGTTAAACGCCCAAACTGGCATGAAAGCTGGCGTTTAACTCCAGAAAAGGTCTCTACACGAAAATGCTTCATTGCTCAGCCCAAGCACACACCAAGTGGGCCCGGAAGTGGATTTTTCTGTCATTTACTCATTTCTGTAAACCTTAGGATACTAGTTTACTATTAATAGGACCTTTTGACATTGTATCTGTACCTCATGACATTTTACACGTTTCATTGTATACATTCCACGGCATGAGTCTCTAAACCCATGGTTGGGGTGAGGAGCTCTACTGTGTCTTGATGGATTAATGCAATTACTACTGTTTCTTATTCAATCATGCTTGCTTCTATTCTAAGATATCACTTGCTCTTAACCCGGATGAATGTGATGATCCGTGACACTCATCATCATTCTCAACTATGAACATGTGCCTGACAACCACCTCTGTTATACTTTAGATTGAGTAGATATCTCTTGGATTCCTTAACCAGAATCTTCGTGGTATAAGCTAGAACTGATGGCGGCATTCAAGAGAATCCGGAAGGTCTAAACCTTGTCTGTGGTATTCTGAGTAGGATTCAATGACTGAATGACTGTGACGTGCTTCAAACTCCTAGCAGGCGAAGCGTTAGTGACAGACGCAAAAGGATCGATGGATTCTATTCCGGCCTGACCGAGAACCGACAGCTGATTAGCCATGCTGTGACAGAGCATAGGAACATTTTCACTGAGAGGATGGGAGGTAGCCACTGACAACGATGAAACCCTACATACAGCTTGCCATGGAAGGAGCCTTGCGTGTTTGATGAAGAAGACAGTAGGAAAGCAGAGATTCAGAAGATGGAGCATCTCCAAAAGCCTCAACCTATTCTCCATTACTGCAGAACAAGTACCCATTTCATGTTCTTTTGCTTTTCACAATCAATCCTGATAATCTCTGATATCCTGACTAAGATTTACAAGATAACCATAGCTTGCTTCAAGCCGACAATCTCCGTGGGATCGACCCTTGCTCACGCAAGGTATTACTTGGACGACCCAGTGCACTTGCTGGTTAGTTGTGCAGGATTGCAAAAGTGTTATTGCAATTTTGTGCACCATTAAACAATTGGTAACTCTTAATTTGTCAAACTCATTGTTGATTGAAAAATTGGAATTAATTCATCCACTTAACTTGCCTCCATAGTTAGAAGTTAACAAAGTGGGATTAAAATCCAATCTTCATCACAACTGATAAGTCTGTACTTCCAATTTCTTATACCTTGCCCAAAAGTTTGCTTTATAGTATTTATTTATTTTAATTGCCATTTAATTTATTTGCCATATTTATTCTTCATTCTCAAAACTCCAATTTTACCTTTTTCATAACCAATAATAAGAACATACCTCCCTACAATTCCTTGAGAAGACGACCCGAGGTTTAAATACTTCAGTTATCAATTTATTTAGGGGTTTGTTACTTGTAACAACCAAAACGTTTGTACGAAGGGATTTCTGTCGGTTTAGAGAATATATCTACAACGTGACTGTTTTTATGAAATTTTTTACTGGCAAAAATCTCGATGTCAGTTATACGAGAAAATCGGCCAAGGTATGGTTTAGGTTTCTCGTATTTAATATATACTGTCTTGTGAAAACTTAGGCTAGATGACTATAGGATAGGTTGGAATGTATGAGTATGTTTAATGCTTAGCGTCCTTGATGATGATTGTGATATGAATCGAGTATTTGTTGGATGATTGTTATTTATAGTGATAATAGGATGTTAAGTGATGAGTTGATGATGATTAACATGATGATATAAATCTATATATTGAGTAGGTGGATGAAAATCATGTTGGCATATTTGAGAAATTGATGCATGAGATTGTTAAAATTAAAGAATGGTAGGATGTAAAGGTTTTTGTATCACTGAAAAAGGATACGTTATGTTGATGATTTTGTGTATGGGAGGTTGAGTTTCAGTTAGTTTTGGTGAAAATAGAGGTTTAAGAATTTTTGTGAAAAACTGATTTTTGGCCAAACTTCAGTGAGCCATAACTTAGCTTCCGAACCCCCAAATTGTTTCAAACTTGTTTTATATACAAATTGGGTTCGTGAATTTTATGTCATTTGAAGAACGGATGAAAATATTTTAAAACGAGAAAGTTATGCGCGTCGGAAGTTCGATATGTAAAGCTGAAATTCTGTAGACTTTGTCATTTTGACTGATTTGCATTGTATGCGTACGCTAACCCCTCCATATGCGAAGGGTAGTCTATGTCTGTCATGTATGCGTACGCAAACATGTGTATGCATACGCATCATGGGCCAAAAGAGACATTTTCATATGCGAGCATGAGGCTTCATATGTTGACGGTTGATTCTGTCCAGCATACATGTGTACGCGTACCAGGCAATGCGTATGCATGATGAGCCAAATGCACCCCACATGTACGCGTGGCTCCTATTTCTACAATCATGGATTTTGTGTTTTAAAGTTTAATTTCAAGCCTTTAAACTTCTATTTTCATCCCATTAACCCTAGATCTTAGTAATAAGCCTAGTAATGAAATGAAGCTAGGAAACGGTGGTATCTTGAGGACGAAGAAAGTTTCAGAAATGATGATTCAGGTATGAGTAGGTAGGGTGAATATGTATATGTATATATATACTACTTAAATTATGAAACTAGCTAAAAAAAGGAATAAATGTTATATCTGAGCTCTCTTTCTTGAAAGTGCGAGCCTAGGAGATGGTGGAAGGTGAGAATCCCCCTCTTTGTTCCTCCTGGTGCTGTAAAATCGCCCCCAGCGAGATGGTGGGAGGTTAGGATCTCCTCCTTTGTTCCTCCTTGCATATGAGAACGTACCTCCTGGGTAGACGCAAGGGTTTTGGTTTTTCCCCACTTGCTCCAGGTTGGTTAGTATAGAGGCTCCTCGGGTAGACGCAAAAGTTGTATGAGTATGAAATGATTATGTATAAGTAATGTTTTGGCCATAATGATTGATAATGAAATGTTTATGAATGAATATGAAATGATTATCTGAGATATGAGTTTCCCTGGGTAAAGTACCGTGGCTTGCCACCACGTGTTCCGAGTTGAGACTCGATACTCTGTTGACCCTACGTCGTAAGAGGTAACTGGGCACTTATAAATTCCCGAGATGGTTAACCCCCATTGAGAGATTTTATATATACATGAATTATGAATGAGAAGAGAAAAAGCTATGCATAGACTCATGGGGATGCGTGATGGAGGGACAGTCCAAGGTTTAGCAGCCGAACTTGTCGGGTTGGCTTGATAACCGACAGATGAGACTCATTAGCCATAGGATAGGCATACATCATGTACATATTGTTTGCTTTGCTTGTTTGTGCATTAATTAGGAACGCCTAAGTGAATTTACTATGTTAATTGTTATATTCGCTAATTGTAGTACTTGTATAATAGTTGTGTTTTCCCTTGCTTGCTTGTTTGTTTGTCTGGTATCACTGGTGTTGGAGGATCGGAGGAAAGGCTGGGAAGTTAGGGAGTTTAGTCAAGTTTAAGGTCTAGCTAAGTTAGAATCTTAGAAGACCACCCATTTATGGTTTCTGTTTGACTTCTTTAAATTTTATAATCTGAGTGTCGGCATTCTAGGATTGCCTCTTGCATTCCCAATACCTTATATCTTATGTACTTGGAACCTTTACCACGCTGAGAACCTACGGTTCTCATTTCATACGAATATTTGTGGTTTTTAGATACAGGTCAAGCGCCACCTTGCCGAGGAATGCTGGAAGCTTCTGATAGCAGAGATCCTTGTCTTTGGGGCTTTATTTTGGATATATGTATATATGTAGATACTTTTATCTCTACTGCTTATGTATTTGATGTTTTAACCTCAACTTAGAGGCTATTTTGGAGAAATAGGTTCTGTAACTCTATATTTTGGGCTTATTTTTTGGTTCTCCTATATATATGTATATATACTTATGTGCTCAGACCGGTTTATCTTCACGAGCCGAGTCTTGAGCTTTGATATTTGTACCACGGAACTCTCTTTCGGTTATATTTATGTTAGCTTCTCCTACCTTTTGTGTTTAACGTTATGTGTCGTGAGTGTTGCGCTTTTTGTTTTACCGTTTTCGATTTTAAACTTTTCTTCGAAAGCTCCCAGAATAAATCTTCTTCAACTATATTATATATCTAAGTTTTTATTTTTAGATGTCGTAGCGCCTCGCCACCTCTATTTTACATCATAGGTGTAAAGCTCCGTGTGGTAGGGTGTCACATTATGGTATCTGATGTAGGATTATTGTCGGTTTAATAATTTCTCAATAGAAAAGGAACTTCGTTGCAAGCATAGTTCCAAACCAATAAACAATCCTCAGTCAAAGTTTAATTGTTTGTCACAAGTACAAACCCAATAAAAATCGAGAATATTTAAACCCCAGGTCGTCTCTCAAGAAATTGCAGGGAAGTGTGCATATTATTGGTTATGGAGTGTATTTTTGGCTTTTGGGTTTGATAGACAAGGAAATAAAATTAACAACTAAGAAATTATTAAGCTAAAAGTCACTCAAGGCAAGAATCAAGAGTCAAGGTTTTCTATCTTGGATCATTGACCACAACATGGTGATTACAAAGGGTTAATTATACTTAGTTGCCCTCTAACATCGGAAGATTAAGTCAAGTGGACGTGATTGGTCCTAAAACCAATTAACAACCCTGAATCACCAATGAAACTGGACATCAATAATATCAAGGGACCTAAGTCCTCAATCACAGGTCAAGAGTGCAAAAATCTACTCTAAAATCCAACCAAGAATTTTATCAAACACTTGGAAGGCATAAAAAGAAAGCATGTTAAAATTGCACAAATAATAAAATCTAACAACTACCAATTGCAAGAAATTAACAATAACAACTAAAGAAAGCAATAATAAAATGAAAACATAAATTGCATTAATAGAAATCAAAATCCACAAGAGTGCTCATAAACATAAAAATGACATAAAAGGAGAATTAACAATGTAAACTACGAGAACAAAGATAGATTGCACACACCTATGCATTCTTTTTAAATTGAAACTAAATCAAAACAAGAATTAAACCTAAATCTAGGGAGATTCTAACCTAATCTAACCTAATTCTAGAGAGAAGAGAGAGCTTTTCTCTCTAGAATTCTAACCTAAAGCATGGTAAAAACTCCCTAATGACTACTTGGTTCATTCTCCGTTCAATCCCTGGTTCAATAGCATCAGAAATGGGTTAGATTGGGCCCAAAATGCTTCAAAAATCGCTGGTCATGTGATGCCTTTTGTGAAGCACGCTGATCCTGTCACGCGTACGCGTGACCTAACTGCATGGAAACTATGGCAAATTGCATATCATTTTTAAGCCCCGGATTTAGCTTTCCAATGCAACTGAAACTGCCTCATTTAGACCTCTGTATCTTAAGTTATGATCGATTTAGTACAAAGAGGTCATGATTGACAGCTTAGCAATTTCTTCAATTCTTCATGAATTCTCCTACTTTGCATGCTCTTCTTCCATTTTCTTAAGTCATTCTTGCCTTCAAAACCTTAAAGGATTTACCTATCTTATGAAGGCACATTTTAATAATTTTTTTATATATTTATTATATTAAAAATATATGAAAAGTTATTTTTTCATTAACTTCAATAAAATATTTTTAATAATACTTTTAAAATGTATCTTTAAAACACATGTTAACAGGATCGATCTTTATTTAATAAAATTATATCAATCAAATTATTATTATACTCGGTAGAACTTTATTTTATTTTTTCTATGGAAAAAAATTTAGAGGTTGCTCTATAATGGTGAATATAAAAATATTAAGACGTAAATTTATTTTTAAAATTTGTTGTATAAAAATAAATAGAGTATATCTATCATAAAATATATAATATTCTTTTTTGTTTATTCTTCATATCTAATGCATGCCTTTTTATGTTGAGATAATAAAGAAATAAATTGTATTTGTTACACAAGGATATCCTTTATAGAGTAAGAATTTCTTACATTTATAATAATCTCTTTTCACATTGAACATAAGGACAAAATAAATAAAAAATGACTTCTTCACTTCCATGCTACATCACACCAAGTAGGCAAGTAACATAGGAAAACTAAAAAGGGATAAGTACAATCTAGTTATTTTGTCCTCAAATCACAACATGAAATAAACAAAAACCATGAATAATCACTGGACCAATCCAAGTTGGTTGTCATCGAAGATAATTAATCGAGATATGAAATCTAAAAGTATTATCCATTGCAAAATGTGCTTGGTTTTACTTGATTAATCAATAGGGAGAAAGCTAATAGAAAGACATAATGTAACTAATAGTAATAGATGGTTAAAAATAAAAAGGTAAATATAGAAAGAAATATTAGATGGAAATCAAGTCAAGTAAATAATCGTAATAAGGTTGGTATTATTACAAGTTTTATAGCTTTTAAGAATTAAGATTTTAGAACATTTATAATGAATGACATCTCTCGTCTCTTTAACTAACTTTTGAGATTAGTTAGTCCATTCAATTCTAATAGTTGGAATTTTGATAAGAATTCATAATGAATTTAACGGAATGTTATGTTAGTTGTGAATGGTTATGGAGTTTGAGATAGTGTAATTGATGGAAATAATTGATTAAGTGTATGAATGTGTGGTATAATCGAGAAGTGTAATTTTGGTGATGTTTTTCCAATGTAACAATTTTACGACTAGTCTCCACTCTTAACTGTTTTTCCTTCAAATTTTCTACCTTTTATAATCAAAATATCTTCAATGCAACCGATTAAGGACTCTTCTTGAAGGAACAATAATAAAGTAATTTCAACTTTTGAGTCCATGATTTTGTGAGAAAAGTCAAGGGAGGAATTGCATGAAAGGTTTATGTCTCTAGGATAGCACGTTCTTTGTGCAATTTACCCGTGGGGTCATTATAATTAATCCAAACTATGACTATAGTTAAGGTAACAACATAACCAATTTAAGAAAATATGCTTCCATTCAACAGTTGTAACTAAATCTAGTGTTACAGGACAAGTGCGGATAGGAATGGAGTAGAGCCTATTAATCATTCATCTTAAAACTAACAAACATGCCTAAGATGCATCCTTAATGTCAATTTTCATGATTTAAGTTATAGCTATGAGCCATGAATTGATGGATTGAAATTTCAAAGAAAGATAATGGAAGTGGTGACTGTCTGGAACTAGAAAGTTGTTGAGACACTTGTAACATTGATGGTCTTGAATTTGGTTTCGAATGCAAACATGCTAGTGCTATTGTAACCATAAGAGCATATCTTGAGCATCTTTCTGACTATGAGGCACATGAATTTGTGAATCTAACAGATCTTTCAACAACATGTTTTGTGGAAAAATGTCAAATAAAGATGAGATTAACTCTCTCGAATGCCTTCACATCAATGTTTCCATTGCCACTACTCCAAAACTATAAACATCACATTTTTCTGTCATAGTCCATGAATATGCAAGCTCTGCAATGGATCAAGAAACCAAGGTAGTAGTAGTCAATGAACACAACTTCTGATAACAATAATCAATAGTCAAATTTATGTATGGTATAGTACAAAAAAGAAAAGAAAAGAAAAACTATACCTGGGGCAACATAGCTATATGTTCCAACTCGAAGAATCAGGATCAATAAATCGAGCTAGATTGAAGTCTGAGACAACTGCATCAAGCTGTGAATTCAACAAAACATTGCTACTTGTCACATCTCAATGAACAATTGGAGGAATACAATCACGGTGCATGCAAGACAATGAAGTTTTCTCTGACCACAAGAGCTTGAAGTACATTTTTTACCAAAAAGAACTCAACACACTACAATATTTTGGGTCTATGGCCACGTTTTTTTTTTGTCACGGTAAAAAACCATGACCATAGACCCTCTATGGTCACGGTTTCTTAGGGTGATAAAAAAAAGCTATGGTCACGGTTTTTTTGGAAAGGGTGGCCTAAAAGGGTCTATGGTCACGGTTTTGAGAGGTGACCTAAAGGGGTCTATGGTCACGGTTTTTTACAGTAACCAAAAAGGGTCTATGGTCACGGTTTTGGGGGGTGGCCTAAAGGGGTCTATGGTCACAGTTTCGGGGGGTGGCCTAAAAAGGTCTATGGTCACTGTTTTGGGGGTGACCTAAAGGGGTCTATGGTCACGGTTTTTTACAATGACCATGGTGCGCAGAAATCGTGACGGTTCATTCCTTGGTAACGGTGCTAAAAACTCAACACGCACGTTCATAATCTTAGTTCTTTGTCACAACTTCGCATAACTAACCAGCAAGTGCACTGGGTCGTCCAAGTAATAAACCTTACGTGAGTAAGGGTCGATCCCACGGAGATTGTCTGCTTGAAGCAAGCTATGGTCACCTTATCTATCTCAGTTAGGCAGATTCAAATGGTTATGGAGATTTAATAATAAAAAGATAAATAAGACGCAAAATAAAGATAGAGATACTTATGTAATTCATTGGTGAGAATTTCAGATAAGCGTATAGAGATGCTTTCGTTCCTCTGAACCTCTGCTTTCCTGCTGTCTTCATCTAACCATTCCTACTCCTTTCCATGGCAAGCTTTATGTAGGGCATCACCGTTGTCAATGGCTACATCCCATCCTCTCTGTGAAAATGGTCCAATGCGCTGTCACTGCATGGCTAATCATCTGTCGGTTCTCGATCATACTGGAATAGGATTTACTATCCTTTTGCGTCTGTCACTACGCCCAGCACTCGCGAGTTTGAAGCTCGTCACAACCATCCCTTCCCAGATCCTACTCGGAATACCACAGACAAGGTTTAGACTTTCCAGATCTCAAGAATGACCATCCATGGGTTCTAACTTATACCACGAAGATTCTAATATCTCGGACTCGGTCCTTTGTATTAGATACCTAAGAGATACTCATTCTAGCTTGTTTACATGTAGAACGAAAGTGTTTGTCAGGCACACGTTCATAAGTGAGAATGATGATGAGCGTCACATAATCATCACATTCATCATGTTCTTGGGTGCGAATGGATATCTTAGAATAGGAATAAGCTTGAATTGAATAGAAAAACAGTAGTACTTTGCATTAATTCATGAGGAACAGCAGAGCTCCACACCTTAATCTATGGAGTGCAGAAACTCTACCGTTGAAAATACATAAGTGATAAAGGTTCAGGCATGGCCGAATGGCCAGTGATGAGCGGATAATTTATACGCTTTTTGGCATTGTTTTTAGTATGTTTTTAGTATGTTTTAGTTAGTTTTTAGTATATTTTTATTAGTTTTTAATTAAAATTCACTTTTCTGGACTTTACTATGAGTTTGCGTGTTTTTCTATGATTTCAGGTATTTTCTGGCTGAAATTGAGGGACCTGAGCAAAAATCTCATTCAGAGACTGAAATGGACTGCAGATGCTGTTGGATTCTGACCTCCCTGCACTCGAAGTGGATTTTCTGGAGCTACAAAAGCCCAATTGGCGCGCTCTCAACGGCGTTGGAAAGTAGACATCTTGGGCTTTCCAGAAATGTATAATAGTCCATACTTTGCTAAAGATTTGATGGCCCAAACCGGCGTTTCAAATCAGCTCAAAACTGCCCGGCGTTAAACGCCGGAACTGGCGCAAGAATGGGAGTTAAACGCCCACACTGGCACAAAAGCTGGCGTTTAACTCCAAGAAGAGTCTCTACACGAAAATGCTTCAATGCTCAGCCCAAGCACACACCAAGTGGGCCCGGAAGTGGATTTTTATGTCATTTACTCATCTTTGTAAACCTAGGCTACTAGTTTTCTATAAGTAGGACCTTTTACTATTGTATTTTCATCTTTGGACATCTAGTTCTTAGATCAGATATTTCAATCTTAGAATCTTTTGATCATGTTTCTAGGATTGAACCCTCTTTGGGAGGCTGGTGCGCGAAATTGTGATCACTACACAACTTTGCACAACTAACCAGCAAGTGCACTGGGTCGTCCAAGTAATACCTTACGTGAGTAAGGGTCGATCCCATGGAGATTGTTGGTATGAAGCAAGCTATGGTCACCTTGTAAATCTCAGTCAGGCAGACTCAAATGGGTATAGATGATGAATAAAGCATAAAGATAAAGATAGAGATACTTATGTATATCATTGGTGGGAGCTTCAGATAAGCGAATGAAGATGCCTTCCCTTCCGTCTCTCTGCTTTCCTACTGTCTTCATCCAATCCTTCTTACTCCTTTCCATGGCAAGCTTATGCAAGGGTTTCACCGTTGTCAGTGGCTACCTCCCATCCTCTCAGTGAAAATGTTCCTATGCTCTGTCACAGCATATGGCTAATTAGCTGTCGGTTCTCGGTCAGGCCGGAATAGAATCCAGCGATTTTTTGCGTCTGTCACTACACCCGCCTGCTAGGAGTTTGAAGCACGTCACAGTCATTCAATCATTGAAATCCTACTCAGAATACCACAGACAAGGTTAGACCTTCCGGATTCTCTTGAATGTTGCCATCAGTTCTCGCCTATACCACGAAGATTCCGGTTAAAGAATCCAGAGATAAACACTAGAGCCTCGTATGCTTGTAGAACAAGAGTGGTTGTCAGTCACTTTGTTCATGAGTGAGAATGATGATGAGTGTCATGGATCATCACATTCATCAAGTTGAAGAACAAGTGATATCTTGGACAAAGAACAAGCGGAATTGAATAGAAGAACAATAGTAATTGCATTAATACTCGAGGTACGCAGAGCTCCACACCTCAATCTATGGTGTGTAGAAACTCCACCGTTGAAAATACATAAGAACAAAAGTGATCATTGGTTTCGGCCCCAAAGAGGGAACCAGAAGAACCAAGATGATAATACAATAGTAAAAGGTCCTACTTATAGAAAACTAGTAGCCTAGGGTGTACAGAGATGAGTAAATGACAAAAATCCACTTCCGGGCCCACTTGGTGTGCTTGGGCTGAGCAATGAAGCATTTTCGTGTAGAGACTCTTCTTGGAGTTAAACGCCAGCTTTTATGCCATTTGGGCGTTTAACTCCCATTTTGGTGCCAGTTCCGGCGTTTAACGCTGGGAAATCTGAAGGTGACTTGAACGCCGGTTTGGGCCATCAATCTTGGGCAAAGTATAGACTATCATATATTGCTGGAAAGCCCAGGATGTCTACTTTCCAACGCCGTTGAGAGCGCGCCAATTGGGCTTCTGTGGCTCCAGAAAATCCACTTCGAGTGCAGGGAGGTCAGAATCCAACAGCATCTGCAGTCCTTTTCAGTCTCTGGATCAGATTTTTGCTCAGGTCCCTCAATTTCAGCCAGAAAATACCTGAAATCACAGAAAAACACACAAACTCATAGTAAGTCCAAAAAGTGAATTTTAACTAAAAACTAATAAAAATATACTAAGAACTCAACTAAAACTACCAAAAACATACTAAAAACAATGCCAGAAAGCGTATAAATTATCCGCTCATCAGAGGCTGGTCTCACGGCATTGCCTAGACCTTGTTCTTATGTATTTTCAACGGTGGAGTTTCTACACACCATAGATTAAGGTGTGGAGCTCTGCTGTACCTTGAGTATTAATGCAATTACTAGTGTTCTTCTATTCAATTCAGCTTGTTCTTGTTCCAAGATATCACTTGTTCTTCAACTTGATGAATGTGATGATCCGTGACACTCATCATCATTCTCAGCTATGAACGTGTGACCGTCAATCACCTCCGTTCTACCTTAGATTGGGTGGATATCTCTTGGGTTCTTTAACCGGAATCTTCGTGGTATAAGCTAGAATTGATGGCGGCATTCAAGAGAATCCGGAAGGTCTAAACCTTGTCTGTGGTATTCTGAGTAGGATTCAATGATTGAATGACTGTGACGAGCTTTAAACTCGCGATTGTAGGGCGTTAGTGACAGACGCAAAAGAATCACTGGATTCTATTCCGACATGATCGAGAACCGACAGCTGGATAGCCGTGCCGTGACAGGGTGCGTTGAACATTTCCACTGAGAGGAGGGGACTGTAGCCATTGACAACGCTGATGCCCAACATACAGCTTGGCATGGAAAGGAGTAAGAAGGACTGGATGAAGACAGTAGGAAAGCAGAGAGACGGAAGGGACAAAGCATCTCCATTCGCTTATCTGAAGTTCTCACTAATGAATTACATAAGTATCTCTATCTTTATCTTTATGTTTTAGTCATATATCATCCATAACCATTTGAGTATGCCTGACTGAGATTTACAAGGTGACCATAGCTTGCTTCATACCAACAATCTCCGTGGGATCGACCCTTACTCGCGTAAGGTTTATTACTTGGACGACCCAGTGCACTTGCTGGTTAGCTGTGCGAAGTTGTGTTTATGCCATGGTATTGAGCACCAAGTTTTTGGATTCATTACCGGGGATTATTTGAGTTGTGAAAAGTAGTGATCACAATTTCGTGCACCAAGTTTTTGGCACCGTTGTCGGGGATTGTTTCGGGTATGGACAACTGACGGTTCATCTTGTTGCTTAGATTAGGTATTTTTCAGACTTCTTAAGAATGAATTCTAGTGTTTCAAGGTGATGATCTTATCATCACCAAAGCTGATTGATTCTCATCAATTTAGCTCTTGAATGCAATGTCCTGCTGAAGCTTGGCTATCCATGTCTAATTTCTTTAGACTAAAGCTTTACACTAACATTGCATGATTCCTGGAATTCTCATTAAGAATTTTGATATCTTTATTTTCTTCTTCCACTTAATTTTCGAAAAAATCCAAAAAAAAATTACAAAATCATCATAAAAAACCAAAAATATTTTATGTTTCTTGTTTGAGTATAGTGTCTCATTTTAAGTTTGGTGTCAATTACATGTTTCTGTTCTTCTTGCATTCATTCATGTGTCTTCATTAATCTTCAAGTTGTTCTTGATGATTTCCTTGTTTTGATCTTTGAATTCTATTGACTTGAGTGTTTTGTTGTTTTCTCATATGCATTCTCATTTTGTTAGTGTCAGTAGTGTACAAACTGCTAAGTTTGGTGTCTTGCATGCATTGTTATTTGATTTTAGTTGCATTTTGATTATTCCTCATTATTAAAAATCCAAAAAAAAATTTTTTTTTGTGTCTTTTCAAGTCAATAATACAGAGAATTGAAGATTCAGAACATACAGCAGAGGAATTATACAGAAAAAGCTGGGCGTTCAAAACGCCCAGTGAAGAAGGCAAACTGGCGTTTAAACGCCAGCCAGGGTGCCTGGCTGGGCGTTTAACCCCAAAAGGGTAGTGCTTTGGGCGTTAAACACCAGAATGTGCACCATTCTGGGCGTTTAACGCCAGGATGGCACAAGAAGGAAGATTTTGTTTTTAATGCAAATTTTTTCAAGTTTTCAAAGTTTTTCAAAATCAAATCTTTTTCAAAATCAATTTCTTTCCTTTTTCAAAAATATTTGCTATCAATTAATGATTTGATTCAACATTTCAAGTATGTTGCCTTTTCTGTTGAGAAAGGTTTAATGTTTGAATCATATCTTTTCTTGTTAGCCAAGTCATTAATTTTTAAAATCAAATCTTTTTAAAATTGTTTTTTTTTCAAATCATATCTTCTCAATCACATCTTTTTAAAACCATAACTTTTCAATCATATCTTTTTAATCACATCTTTTTCAAAATAGTTTTCAATCATATCTTTTTACTTTCAAATTTCAAAATCATTTTCAAAAATTACTTGATTTCTTCTCCACTCTTGGTTTTCGAAAATCAATTACTATTTTTCAAAATGTTTTTAAAATCTTTTACTTAATTTTTGAAAATTTCTTCCCCTCTTCTCACATCCTTCTATTTATGGACTAACACTATTCCTCAATGAACAATTCGAACTCCATCTCTTTTGATAAGTTCGAATTCTTCTACCTCTCCTTCTATTTTTCTTTTCCTCTGACACCTCAAGAAATCTCTATACTGTGACATAGAGGATTCCATACTTTCTTGTTCTCTTCTCTTTCATATGAGCAGGAGCAAAGACAAAAGCATTCTTGTTGAGGCTGTAAAACCCGGTTAATTAACGGCTAATTAACCCATAAATGAGAATTTATTTTAGAAAGCCTAAAATGTGATTTTTATGGCTAAATGTGATAGAGGAGACTGAGACGAGAATTTTGGTACCAATTTTATAGAATTCGGACCAAGATTGGACCGAACGGGCCAAACCGGGCCAACCGGACCCAAAGTGGGCCCTTGGCCCAACATAACTAAACCAAAACCCTAGTTTTCAGCACTCTCTCTCCTCATTTGAGACACTAAACACGCTGAAATGGAGGCCATGGGGGGAAGAACACTCTCTCAAGTTCTTTCTCTCACTTGATCTTCAAACCACCATAACTTTTGATCTAGAGCTCCGATTGCCGCTCCGTTTGCGGCCACGCGTTCACCGTGGAGAGCTCTACAAAACCCATACAACTAATCTTGAGGACCCAACTCTCTTGAAGGAGAAGGTTAATCTTATCTCCTTGGACCTTGGGTGTGGTTGTGTATGTGTGGATATTGGAGCTTGATTGGTGACTTTGAAAAGCTTGGAAAGGGTTTGGTGGTGAAAAATCTGTTCTTGGAGGTGTTGAGGCCTTGAGAGCTTGTGGATAAGTGGTTTGGAAGTGCTCCGGTGGAGCTTGGGAAAATCGGCTAAGGTATGGTTTCGGTTTCCCGTATCTAATATGTAATGTGGTAGGAAATACTTAGGCTAGAGGCCCTAAGATAGGCATTGAATTGTGGATGTTGTTGAATGATTGAGATATATGATGTGGTCATATATGTGATGATGATTATTGATGCCTTAGTGGTATGATGTATGAGAAATATGCATGTTGTGATATATGCTTGATGATTGGTTATGGTTGAATTGTGGGTTGAACCATGTTGATGGTGAGTATGATATTGATTATGTACAATGATGATTTATTGGAATTGATGTTGTTGAGAATTGGCATAAGGAATAGTATATGATATGTCAATATTTTTGAGTTTGAGCCACTTGGGTGAAGTGGGCTAAAATGATGATATAGTGATTTTGTATATTGTGGTAATGTGTCAATGTGTGAGTTGAGGAGGCTTGATGTTGAATTTGATACATTTTGATTGATTTCAAAGAAAAGGGATGAAATTGGCATGTTTTGATTGACTTTGAAAAGAGTTGAAAATGGTTTGTTTTGAAAATGGCATATTGTGGTTTTGTATGAAAATATGGTTTTTGGGCATACTTTGACGGCACATAACTTGGACTACGGATCTCTGTTTTGTACCAAATCTGTTTAAAAATGAAATTGGATCCGGGATGTCCATGCCATTTGAAGAACGGGTGAAAAACGATTTAAAATGAGGAAGTTATGTCCGTTGGAAGGTTGGGGTTCAAATCTGTGAATTCTGCAGCTTTTAACTTAGAAAATTTTTAGCACCTGGCGCGTACGCGCCGATCTTCCGAAAAAGTGCCATCCACGCGTACGCGTGATGTGCGCGGGCGCGCCGATTGTGCTGCACCCAATGCCCAGCCATTTTCCAGAGAGTTATGCCAGAACTGTGCCGGTGTTGTGCCTGGGGCACGAGAACACCCGCGCGTACGCGTGGTTGGCGCGTGCGCGTCGATTGGCAAATTTGGAATCCACGCGTTAGCGTGCATGACGCTTGCGCGTCGATGAGTTTTTGAGGCCATCCACGCGTGCGCGTGGAGTGCGCGTACGCGTGGCCCTGTTTTCATCCCAAAGTTGATTTTTGAGTTTTAAAAGCCAAATCTCATACTTCTAAGCCTCCGATCTCACCATTTATGTCTTAAATCATTATGACATGCCTAGCTGTTAAAAAGGGGTTAGTGAATGAGGTAACTTGCGAGTGAAGCAAGGGAAAAATGAATGATCAATGAGGATCAATATGATTATGTGAGATGCGGAGGATGGTGGTGGAAGTGCTTGTTATGCCATGGGCCGAAAGGCTGTAATTGTTAATGAAATGGCTGGTTATGGATTTAACCGTGAGCCGGAATAGCTGTGTATGCTATGAATATTGGCTGGTTATGGATTTAACCGTGAGCCGGAATAGCTGTGTATGCTATGAATATTGGCTGGTTCTGGACTGAACCGTGAGCCGGATGGCTGATATGGATGTTGATCCATGGATGAGGATTCATGCATGTTTATGCTGAATTATTGATAATTGTGATTTGCACTTCCACTATCTGAGATACGAGTTTCCCTGGTAGTAGCAGTGGCTAGCCACCACGTGCTCCAGTTGAGACTTGATACTCTGGTGACCCTATGTCGTAAGTGTGGCCAGGCACTGTGAAAGACCCGGATGAGCTCGCCCCCGAAATATTCACCAGTGAGGGTGATGGATATGGATCATGTTTATGATCAAGTTTATAACGAGTATAACTCGAGTTGGGGATGCGCGACAGAGGGACAGTCCAATGGTTAGCGACCAGGACTTGTCGGGTTGGCTCTATAACCGACAAGATGATATCATCGGCCACTAGGGACAGGCATTCATCATATGCATACTATGTGAATTGTTTGAGATTGCCTATTTGACTGCATATTACTTGCTAATTGTCTAAATGTCTTAACTGCTCCTATTTGTATATTCTTTGTCTGATATAACTGTGTTTGCTATAATATACTCCTGCTGGTGGTTGGGAGGTTTGAAGGAATTGGAAAGGGAAGTATTAGTTAGATTGAAGAATCTTTAGTCAGATGCCCTTATATGGTTTAGCTTGTTTATAAGCTCTGATATTATCTGGAGGAAGTTCTAGGATTGCCTTTGGCTTTCCTCTATTATTATGTATTATATATGTGGAAGCTGTTACCATGCTGGGGACCTCTGGTTCTCACCCATGCGGATTTTGTGGTTTTTAGATGCAGGACGTACGGTTTCCCGCTGAGGCATGCTGGAGACTTCTAGATTTGCGAAGATTCCTTGTTCTTGGGGACTATGTTTTGGTTTATACGTTTTGCTTGGATACTTTTATCTCCATTAAATAATACAAACTGTGATGACTCCTCTTATGGGAGATTTTGGAGAATAGGTTTTATGTATTTGTGTCCCTTTGGGTTTCCTTTGGGGTTTTCCTTATTTTATCATATGTATATATTGTTATGCTCGGACCGATTATCTTCGCAGCCGGATTTTGAGCCTTGATATTCCTGTTTTTGACACTCCTTTGTATATATATATAATCTCGCGTTGGATTATCCCTGTTCGTTACGTTAACGATCGGAGTGTTGCGCTTTTGAGTTGCGGTTTTTGTTTACCCCTTTTTCTACAAAGGCTCCTAGTTATAATCAATCATTCATACTACTATACGTACTAATTTTATTTTAGAGGTCGTAATACCTTGCCATCTCTGAATTATGACTTAAGCATAAGACTGTGTATGGTAGGGTGTTACATTATGGTATCAGAGCAGTTCGTTCCTATAGAGCCTGAGGGATGGACTGACTATGCTTTTGTGCATTCTCTGTGTGTGTGTTATGTGCTATTAGTATATCTGCTTGATATAATTGGCATAAACGTTCATGAGCAGGCATTTGGGACTTTGAAGCACTAGACTTCCGATATTGAGACTGATCAACTTAATATCGATTGTTTGGTGTGTATAGGAACCAGATGGCGCCTCATGGACGCGGTAGAGGTAGTGCGAGAGGTCGTACAAATGCTCGTGCACCGGAGAATAACCCTAATGACCCGATGAACTTTACGACTGCGTTGGAGAACATGGCTGCTGCTATGCAAGCCACTGCGGAGGCCCTTGGTCAACAGATGAACAACCATGGCAACGACAGAAATGGAGCTCAGAGACCAATGGAGATTAGAACTTTCGTTGTGTTGGTGAACAAGTGTGGGGTTGCTGAAGAGTGTGTGAAGAGGGTAGCCGCTAAGAAGGGAAGTCACAAAGGATCATTCCCACAGAATCGAGGGAAGAGCATTGCACCTAGAGGTCCGCCTTTCAAGAGGAGAGGTTCCTTTAGGAGGCCCAACAACAACAACTTCCAAGGGAAAAGGTTTGGGAAGCAACCTCAGAATGATCAAGTTTGTACTAGGTGTGGAAGTCACCATCCGAGAGCACCATGCAAGGCCGGATGGGGTTTGTGCTACAATTGTGGAAAGGCAGGACATAAGCTCCCATGGTGTCCGGAACGGCAGAAGCAAGGTGCTGGGAAAGCACAACAAACTGGTCGGGTGTTCACCACCTCAGCTGTGGGTGCAGAGGGATCCGAGACACTCATTCGAAGTAACTGTGAAATGGCTGGTCAAACTTTAAATGCTTTATTTTATTCGGGAGCATCGCATTCATTTATTACATTTGAGAAAGCCCATGAGTTAGGATTGAAGATCGTAACCTTAGGTTATGACCTAAAAGTGTACAATGCTACCCATGAGGCCATGGTAACTAGGCTAGGATGCCCGGAAGTTTCCTTTAGGTTCAAGCAGCGTGATTTTGTTCATAATTTAGTCTGCTTGCCGATGATCGGTCTTGATCTTATCTTGGGATTGGATTGGTTATCTAAGAACCATGTTCTGCTTGATTGTTCTACAAAGTCGGTGTACTTTATGCCGGAAGATACAGAAGGGCCGGTCGTGGTGAATAATTATTACTTGAATTCGATGATGGTGAACTGTTCCGGAACCGAATGTCAGGGTATCATGTTGTTAACCGCGGGCGTTTCGGGTGATGATCAAAGGTTGGAACAGATTCCAGTTGTGTGTGTGTTTCCGGAAGTGTTTCCCGATGATATTGATGAGTTTCCACCTAACCGAGAGGTTGAGTTTGCTATTGAGTTGGTGCCCGGGGCGGGACCAATCTCAAGTGCTCCTTACAGGATGTCACCGTTAGAAATGAACGAGCTAAAGTCTCAGTTAGAGGATTTGTTGGGAAAGAATTTTATACGACCAAGTGTCTTTCCGTGGGGTGCTCCAGTGTTACTGGTGAAGAAGAAAGATGAGAGTATGCGGCTTTGTGTGGATTACAGGCAGCTGAACAAGGTTACAATAAAGAATAAGTACCCATTGCCAAGAATTGATGATCTCATGGATCAGTTACAAGGAGCTGGAGTTTTCTCCAAGATTGATTTACGATCCGGTTATCACCAGATAAGGGTGAGGGGTGAGGATATCCCTAAGACCGCTTTCAGGACTCGTTATGGTCATTACGAGTACACTGTAATGTCTTTTGGGTTGACGAACGCTCCTGCGGTATTCATGGATTACATGAATAGAGTCTTCCGTCCGTTTCTGGATAAATTCGTTGTTGTCTTCATTGATGACATACTGATTTATTCCAAGACTGAAGAAGAGCATGCGGAACACTTGAGGACCGTGTTGCAGATTCTAAAGGAGAAGAAACTTTATGCAAAACTGTCTAAGTGTGAGTTTTGGAAGAGTGAGGTGAAGTTTTTGGGCCATGTGGTGAGTAAGAAGGGAATAGCCGTAGACCCAACTAAGGTGGAGGCTGTGATGGATTGGAAACAACCAACCACCGTAACAGAGATAAGGAGTTTTCTGGGTTTAGCTGGCTATTACCGAAGGTTTATCAAGGGCTTTTCACAGATAGCGTTACCAATGACAAAGTTAACCCGCAAAGACACTCCGTTTGTTTGGACTCCTGAATGCGAGGAGAGCTTTCAGACATTGAAGAAAAAGTTGACTACTGCCCCTGTGTTAGTATTACCCGAGCCGAATGAGCCATTTGAGGTGTATTATGATGCCTCATTAAAGGGTTTAGGGTGCGTGCTGATGCAGCATCATAATGTGGTGGCGTATGCCTCACGACAGTTGAGACCTCATGAAGTTAATTATCCTACACACGATTTGGAACTCGCTACGGTTGTGTTTGCCTTGAAGGTGTGGAGGCATTATCTCTATGGGGTTAAGTTCCAAGTTTTCTCTGATCATAAGAGCTTGAAGTACCTCTTTGATCAGAAAGAGCTTAATATGAGGCAGAGAAGGTGGATGGAATTGTTGAAGGATTACGACTTTGAGTTGCATTACCATCCGGGAAAGGCGAATGTAGTGGCGGATGCATTAAGTCGGAAGTCATTATATGCGGCTTGGATGATGCTTCAAGAGGAGAAGTTGCTCAAGGGATTCGAGAGTCTGAAAATTGGTACTCAAGAATTATCCGGAACCTTGTGTTTGAGCCGATTAGAAATCTCAAGTGACTTTAAGTCTGAACTCCTAAAGGCTAATCAAAATGATGAAGCGTTATGGAAGGTGTTACCGGCCATTGAGCAAGGAAAACAGTGGAGAGTGTCGGAAGAAAAAGATGGGTTATGGAGATTCAAGGGTAGGATTATTGTGCCGGATGTTGGCACTTTGAGGCAAGATATTTTGAAGGAGGCACACAAAAGTGGATTCTCCATTCACCCGGGAAGTACTAAGATGTACCATGATTTGAAGGCGATGTTTTGGTGGCCGGGTATGAAGAATGATGTGGCGGAATATGTATCAAAGTGCTTAACTTGTCAAAAGGTAAAGATTGAACATCAAAGACCTTCCGGGATGTTGCAACCTTTAGAGATTCCACAATGGAAGTGGGAAAGTATTGCAATGGACTTTGTGTCAGGATTGCCAAGGACTAGGGCTGGTTTTGATGCTATTTGGGTGATTGTGGACCGACTGACGAAGTCAGCTCACTTTTTGCCCATTCGTATGACTTACACCCTTGAGGAGCTAGCACGGTTATACATAAAGGAGATTGTGAGACTTCATGGTGTACCTGCTACTATAATCTCTGATAGAGATCCTCGCTTCACTTCAATGTTTTGGGGTGCATTTCAGAAGGCTTTTGGAACCCGATTAAGCTTGAGCACGGCTTACCATCCTCAAACAGATGGTCAATCTGAGAGGACGATCCAAACACTAGAGGATATGTTGAGAGCTTGTGTTTTGGACCAACCGGCAAGTTGGGATCGGTATATGCCATTAGTGGAGTTTGCATACAATAATAGTTATCATGCGAGCATCGGAATGGCTCCGTATGAGGCCTTGTATGGGAGGAAATGTCAATCTCCGCTATGTTGGTATGAAGCTGGAGAGAAAAGCTTTTTGGGACCAGAAATGATAGTCGAGACTACTGAACAAGTCAAGAAAATCCGAGATAGGATGCTTACGGCGCAGAGTCATCAAAAGAGATATGCCGATCAAAGGCGAAAGCCCTTAGAATTTGAGGAAGGAGACCATGTTTTCCTTAAGGTTACTCCGACCACGGGAGTAGGTAGGGCGATTAAAGCAAAGAAGTTGAATCCTCGATACATTGGTCCATTTCAGATCCTAGAGAGGATTGGGCCGGTGGCGTATCGGATGGCTCTACCACCTCATCTTTCGAACCTGCACGACGTGTTTCACGTGTCGCAGCTTCGGAAGTACACTCCTGATGCTAGCCATGTGTTAGAACCTGAGTCGGTTCAGTTAAGGGAAGATTTGACGCTTCCAGTGGCTCCAGTCAGAATTGATGATACTAGTATTAAACGGTTGCGTGGAAAAGAGGTTTCATTAGTCAAAGTGGCATGGAGTCGAGGCGGTGTTGAGGAACACACTTGGGAACTTAAGTCGGAGATGCAAACGGATTATCCGCATTTATTCTCAGGTAATTGCATTTGAATTTTGTGGGCAAAATTCCCAATTAGGTGGGTAGAATGTAAAACCCGGTTAATTAACGGCTAATTAACCCATAAATGAGAATTTATTCTAGAAAGCCTAAAATGTGATTTTTATGGCTAAATGTGATAGAGGAGACTGAGACGAGAATTCGGACCAAGATTGGACCGAACGGGCCAAACCGGGCCAACCGGACCCAAAGTGGGCCCTTGGCCCAACATAACTAAACCAAAACCCTAGTTTTCAGCACTCTCTCTCCTCATTTGAGACACTAAACACGCTGAAATGGAGGCCATGGGGGGAAGAACACTCTCTCAAGTTCTTTCTCTCACTTGATCTTCAAACCACCATAACTTTTGATCTAGAGCTCCGATTGCCGCTCTGTTTGCAGCCTCGCGTTCACCGCGGAGAGCTCTACAAAACCCATACAACTAATCTTGAGGACCCAACTCTCTTGAAGGAGAAGGTTAATCTTATCTCCTTGGACCTTGGGTGTGGTTGTGTATGTGTGGATATTGGAGCTTGATTGGTGACTTTGAAAAGCTTGGAAAGGGTTTGGTGATATAACTGTGTTTGCTATAATATACTCCTGCTGGTGGTTGGGAGGTTTGAAGGAATTGGAAAGGGAAGTATTAGTTAGATTGAAGAATCTTTAGTCAGATGCCCTTATATGGTTTAGCTTGTTTATAAGCTCTGATATTATCTGGAGGAAGTTCTAGGATTGCCTTTGGCTTTCCTCTATTATTATGTATTATATATGTGGAAGCTGTTACCATGCTGGGGACCTCTGGTTCTCACCCATGCGGATTTTGTGGTTTTCAGATGCAGGACGTACGGTTTCCCGCTGAGGCATGCTGGAGACTTCTAGATTTGCGAAGATTCCTTGTTCTTGGGGACTATGTTTTGGTTTATACGTTTTGCTTAGATACTTTTATCTCCATTAAATAATACAAACTGTGATGACTCCTATGGGAGATTTTGGAGAATAGGTTTTATGTATTTGTGTCCCTTTGGGTTTCCTTTGGGGTTTTCCTTATTTTATCATATGTATATATTGTTATGCTCGGACCGGTTATCTTCGCAGTCGGATTTTGAGCCTTGATATTCCTGTTTTTGACACTCCTTTGTATATATATATAATCTCGCGTTGGATTATCCCTGTTCGTTACGTTAACGATCGGAGTGTTGCGCTTTTGAGTTGCGGTTTTTGTTTACCCCTTTTTCTACAAAGGCTCCTAGTTATAATCAATCATTCATACTACTATACGTACTAATTTTATTTTAGAGGTCGTAATACCTTGCCATCTCTGAATTATGACTTAAGCATAAGACTCTGTATGGTAGGGTGTTACAGAGGCTGACCCTGAACCTGAAAGGACCTTGAAGTGAAAGCTAAGAGAAGCTAAGGCACAACTCTCTGTAGAGGACCTAACAGAAATCTTCAAAAAAGAAGAACCCATGGCAGCCGAAAACAACAACAATGCCAACAATGCAAGGAAGGTGCTGGGTGACTTTACTGCACCTACTCCCGACTTCTATGGGAGAAGCATCTCTATCCTTGCCATTGGAGCAAACAACTTTGAGCTTAAGCCTCAATTAGTTTCTCTAATGCAACAGAATTGCAAGTTCCATGGACTTCCATTGGAAGATCCTCATCAGTTTTTAGCTGAATTCTTGCAAATCTGTGACACTATCAAGACTAATGGGGTTGACTCTGAGGTCTATAGACTTATGCTATTCCCTTTTGCTGTGAGAGACAGAGCTAGGATATGGTTGGACTCACAACATAAGGAAAGCCTGAACTCTTGGGAAAAGCTAGTCAATGCCTTCTTGGCAAAGTTCTTTCCACCTCAAAAATTGAGTAAGCTTAGAGTGGAAGTCCAAACCTTCAGACAGAAGGAAGGAGAATCCCTCTATGAAGCTTGGGAAAGATACAAACAATTGATCAGAAAGTGTCCTTCTGACATGCTTTCTGAATGGAGCATCATAGGTATCTTCTACGATGGTCTCTCTGAACTATCCAAGATGTCTTTGGATAGCTCTGCTGGAGGATCTCTTCATCTGAAGAAGACGCCTACAGAAGCTCAAGAACTAATTGAAATGGTTGCAAATAACCAATTCATGTACACTTCTGAAAGGAATCCTGTGAACAATGGGACAAATCAGAAGAAATGAGTTCTTGAGATTGATACTCTGAATGCCATATTGGCTCAGAACAAAATATTGACTCAGCAAGTCAATTTGATTTCTCAAAGTCTGTCTGGAATGCAAAATGCACCAGGTAGTACTAAGGATGCTTCATCTGAAGAAGAAGCTTATGATCCTGAGAACCCTTCAATGGAAGAGGTGAATTACATGGGAGAACCCTATGGAAACACCTATAACTCTTCATGGAGAAATCATCCAAATCTCTCATGGAAGGATCAACAGAGACCTCAACAAGGTTTCAACAATAATAATGGTGGAAGAAATAGGTTTAGCAATGGCAAGCCTTTTCCATCATCTTCTCAGCAACAGACAGAGAATTCTAAGCAGAGCCACTCTGACTTAGCAACCATGGTCTCTGATCTAATCAAAACCACTCAAAGTTTCATGACTGAAACAAGGTCCTCCATTAGGAATTTGGAGGCACAAGTGGGACAGCTGAGCAAGAAAATTACTAAACTCCCTCCTAGTACTCTTCCAAGCAATACAGAAGAAAATCCAAAAAGAGAGTGCAAGGCCATCAACATGGCCGAACTTGGAGAGGATGAAGAGGCCCTGAATGCCACCGAGGAAGACCTTAATGAACGTCCACTAGCCTCCACTGAGTTCCCTAATGAGGAACCATGGGTATCTGAGGGTCACACTGAGACCATAGAGATTCCATTTGATTTACTTCTGCCATTCATGAGCTCTGATGAGTATTCTTCCTCTGAAGAGGATGAATATGTCACTGAAGAGCAAGTTGCTAAATACCTTGGAGCAATCATAAAGCTAAATGACAAGTTATTTGGTAATGAGACTTGGGAGAACGAACCTCCTTTGCTCACCAAAGAACTGGATGACTTGTCTAGGCAGAGATTACCTCAAAAGAGACAAGATCCTGGGAAGTTTTCAATACCTTGTACCATAGGCACCATGACCTTTAAGAAGGCTTTGTGTGACTTAGGATCAAGTATAAACCTCATGCCTCTCTCTGTAATGGAGAAGCTAGGGATCTTTGAGGTACAAGCTGCAAGAATCTCACTAGAGATGGCAGAAAACTCAAGAAAACAAGCTTATGGACTTGTAGAGGATGTTTTGGTGAAGATTAAAGACTATTACATCCCTGCTGATTTCATAGTTCTAGAGACTGGGAAGTGCATGGATGAATCCATCATCCTTGGCAGACCCTTCGTAGCCACAGCAAAGGCTGTGATTGATGTTGACAGAGGAGAATTGATCATTCAAGTGAATGAAGAATCCTTTGTGTTTAAGGCTCAAGGATATCCCTCTGTAAACATGGAGAGGAAGCATGAAGAGCTTCTCTCAAAACAGAGTCAAATAGAGCCCCTACAGTCAAACTCTAAGTTTGGTGTTGGGAGGTCGCAACCAAACTCTAAGTTTGGTGTTGAACCCCCACAATCAAACTCTAAGTTTGGTGTTGGGAGGTTCCAACATTGCTCTAAACATTTGTGAGGCTCCATGAGAGCCCACTGTCAAGCTACTGACATTAAAGAAGCGCTTGTGGGAGGCAATCCAATGTTACATTTTATCTATTTTCCTTTGTTATTTCATGTTTTCTGTAGGTTGATGATCATGAGAAGTCACAAAATCAATTGAAAAAGCAAAAACAAAATGAAAAACAGAAAGAAAAATAGCACACCCTGGAGGAGAACTTGCTGGCGTTTAAACGCCAGTGAAGCTAGCAAATGGGCGTTTAACGCCCAGTCTGGCACCATTCTGAGCGTTTAATGCCAGAAAGGGGCACCAGACTGGCGTTAAACGCCAGGAAAGGGCAAGAAGCTGGCGTTAAACGCCAGAAATGGGCACCAGCCCGGTGTTTATCGCCAGAATTGGCACATAGTGAATTTTTGCACGCCACTTGGTGCAGGGTTGAATTTTCCTTGACACCTCAGGATCTGTGAACCACACAGGATCCCCTCCTACCCCACCACCCTCTCTCTTCTTCTTCACCCATTCACCAATCACCTCAACACCTCTTCCCCAAAAACCCTTCACCTATCAAATCCCATCTTTCTCTTCACCACTCACATCCATCCTTCATAAAACCTCACCTACCTTACCATTCAAAATTCAAACCACTTTTCCTCCCAAACCCACCCTCCCATAGCCGAACCCTACCCCTCTCTCCACCCCTATATAAACCCATCTTCACTCCTTCATTTTCACACAACCTAAATACTACTTCTCCCCCTTTGGCCGAACCACAAAGCCATCTCCATCTCCTCTATTTCTTCTTCTTCTACTCTCTTCTTTCTTCTTTTGCTCGAGGACGAGCAAACCTTTTAAGTTTGGTGTGGTAAAAGCATTGCTTTTTGTTTTTCCATAACTATTTATGGCATCCAAGGCCGGAGAAACCTCTAGAAAGAGGAAAGGGAAGGCAAAAGCTTCCACCTCCGAGTCATGGGAGATGGAGAGATTCTTCTCAAGGGTGCATCAAGACCACTTCTATGAAGTTGTGGCCTTGAAGAAGGTGATCCCCGAGGTCCCTTTCAAACTCAAAAAGAGTGAATATCCGGAGATCCGACATGAGATTAGAAGAAGAGGTTGGGAAGTTCTTACCAACCCCATTCAACAAGTCGGAATCTTAATGGTTCAAGAGTTCTATGCCAATGCATGGATCACCAAGAACCATGATCAAAGTGTAAACCCGGACCCAAAGAATTGGCTTACAATGGTTTGGGGGAAATACTTAGACTTTAGTCCGAAAAATGTAAGGTTGGCATTCAACTTGCTCATGATGCAAGGAGATGAACATCCTTACACTAGAAGGGTCAACTTTGATCAAAGGTTGGACCAAGTCCTCACTGACATTTGTGAAGAGGGCGCCCATTGGAAGAGAGATTCAAGAGGGAAGCTGGTTCAATTGAGAAGGCATGACCTCAAGCCCATGGCTAGGGGATGGTTGGAGTTTATCCAACGCTCAATCATTCCCACTAGCAACCGGTCTGAAGTTACTCTAGACGGGCCATCATGATTCATAGTATCATGATTGGAGAGGAAATGGAAGTTCATGAGGTTATAGCCCAAGAACTCTATAAGGTGTCGGACAAGTCCTCTACCTTGGCAAGGTTAGCCTTTCCTCATCTCATTTGTCACCTCTGTTATTCAGTTGGAGTTGACATAGAGGGAGACATCCCCATTGATGAGGACAAGCCCATCACTAAGAAAAGGATGGAGCAAACAAGAGATCCCACTCATCATGAAATCCCTGATATGCCTCAAGGGATGCACTTTCCTCCACAAAATTATTGGGAGCAAATCAACACCTCCCTAGGAGAATTGAGTTCCAACATGGGACAACTAAGGGTGGAGCACCAAGAACATTCCATCCTCCTCCATGAAATTAGAGAAGATCAAAGAATCATGAGAAAGGAGCAACAAAGACAAGGAAGAGACATTGAGGAGCTCAAGCACTCCATAAGATCTTCAAGAGGAAGAACAAGCCGCCATCACTAAGGTGGACCCGATCTTTAATTTCCTTGTTCTTTATTTCCCTGTTTTTCGAAAAATCATGCTTATGTTTATCAATGTTTGTATCTTGTGATCATTAGTGTCTTAGTGTCTATGCCTTAAAGTTATGAATGTCCTATGAATCCATCACCTTTCTTAAATGAAAAATGTTCTTAATTGAAAAAGAGAAGAATTGCATGAATTTTAGATTTTATAACAGATTAATTATTTTGATGTGGTGGCAACACTTTTGTTTTCTGAATGTATGCTTAAACAGTGCATATGTCTTTTGAATTTGTTGTTCATGATTGGTTGGCTCTTGAAAGAATGATGAAAAAGGAGACATGTTACTGAGGATCTGAAAAATCATAAAAATGATTCTTGAAGCAAGAAAAAGCAGTGAATACAAAAAAAAAAAGAAGAAGCGAGAAAAAAAAGAAAAGAAAAAAGAGAAAAAAACGAAAAAAAAAGAAAGAGATAAAGTTGTGATCCAAGGCAAAAAGAGTGTGCTTAAGAACCCTGGACACCTCTAATTGGGGACTCTAGCAAAGCTGAGTCACAATCTGAAAAGGTTCACCCAATTATGTGTCTGTGGCATGTATGTATCCGATGGTAATACTGGAAGATAGAGTGCTTTGGGCCACGGCCAAGACTCATAAAGTAGCTGTGTTCAAGAATCATCATACTTAACTAGGAGAATCAATAACACTATCTGGATTCTGAGTTCTTATAGAAGCCAATCATTCTGAATTTCAAAGGATAGAGTGAGATGCCAAAACTGTTCAGAGGCAAAAAGTTAAAAGCCCCGCTCATCTAATTAATACTGATCTTCATAGATGTTTTTGGAATTCATTGCATATTCTCTTCTTTTTATCTTATTTGATTTTCAGTTGCTTGGGGACAAGCAACAATTTAAGTTTGGTGTTGTGATGAGCGGATAATTTATACGCTTTTTGGCATTGTTTTTAGTATATTTTTAGTATCTTTTAGTTAGTTTTTAGTATATTTTTATTAGTTTTTAATTAAAATTCACTTTTCTGGACTTTACTATGAGTTTGCGTATTTTTCTGTGATTTCAGGTATTTTCTGGCTGAAATTGAGGGACCTGAGCAAAAATCTCATTCAGAGACTGAAATGGACTGCAGATGCTGTTGGATTCTGACCTCCCTGCACTCGAAGTGGATTTTCTGGAGCTACAGAAGCCCAATTGGCGCGCTCTCAATGGCGTTGAAAAGTAGACATCCTGGGCTTTCCAGAAATGTATAATAGTCCATACTTTGCCCAAGATTTGATGGCCCAAACCGGCGTTCCAAATCAGCTCAAAACTGCCCGGCGTTAAATGCCGGAACTGGCACAAGAATGGGAGTTAAACGCCCAAACTGGCACAAAAGCTGGCGTTTAACTCCAAGAAGAGTCTCTACACGAAAATGCTTCAATGCTCAGCCCAAGCACACACCAAGTGGGCCCGGAAGTGGATTTTTATGTCATTTACTCATCTTTGTAAACCTAGGCTACTAGTTTTCTATAAGTAGGACCTTTTACTATTGTATTTTCATCTTTGGACATCTAGTTCTTAGATCAGATCTTTCAATATTTGAATATTTTGATCATGTTTATATGATTGAACCCTCTTTGGGAGGCTGGTCTCACGGCCATGCCTAGACCTTGTTCTTATGTATTTTCAACAGTGGACTTTCTACACACCATAGATTAAGGTGTGGAGCTCTGCTGTACCTCGAGTATTAATGCAATTACTAGTGTTCTTCTATTCAATTCAGCTTGTTCTTGTTCCAAGATATCACTTGTTCTTCAACTTGATGAATGTGATGATCCGTGACACTCATCATCATTCTCACCTATGAACGTGTGACCGTCAATCACCTCCGTTCTACCTTAGATTGGGTGGATATCTCTTGGGTTCTTTAACCGGAATCTTTGTGGTATAAGCTAGAATTGATGGCGGCATTCAAGAGAATCCGGAAGGTCTAAACCTTGTCTGTGGTATTCTGAGTAGGATTCATTGATTGAATGACTGTGACGAGCTTCAAACTCGCGATTGTGGGGCGTTAGTGACAGACGCGAAAGAATCACTGGATTCTATTCCGACATGATCGAGAACCGACAGCTGGATAGCCGTGCCGTGATAGGGTGCGTTGAACATTTCCACTGAGAGGAAGGGACTGTAGCCATTGACAACGGTGATGCCCAACATACAGCTTGCCATGGAAAGGAGTAAGAAGGATTGGATGAAGACAGTAGGAAAGCAGAGAGACGGAAGGGACAAAGCATCTCCATTCGCTTATCTGAAGTTCTCACGAATGAATTACATAAGTATCTCTATCTTTATCTTTATGTTTTAGTCATATATCATCCATAACCATTTGAGTAGTCCTGACTGAGATTTACAAGGTGACCATAGCTTGCTTCATACCAACAATCTCCGTGGGATCAACCCTTACTCGCGTAAGGTTTATTACTTGGACGACCCAGTGCACTTGCTGGTTAGTTGTGCGAAGTTGTGTTTATGCCATGGTATTGAGCACCAAGTTTTTGGATTCATTACCGGGGATTATTTGAGTTGTGAAAAGTAGTGATCAGCCAGCCCCCAAACGTGATCTAAGATAGCATAAAACTGATCAAAGATGATCCGAAGATATGAATACAATAGTAAAAAGTCCTATTTGTACTAGACTAGCTACTAGGGTTTACAGAAGTAAGTAATTGATGCAGAAATCCACTTCCGGGGCCCACATGGTGTGTGCTTAGGTTGAGCTTGAATTTTACATGTGCAAAGGTCATTCTTGGAGTGAAACGCCAATTTGTAACGTGTTTCTGGCGTTTAACTCTGCTTTGCAACATGTTTCTGGCGTTTGACTCCAGAATTGGGTAGAGAGCTGGCGTTCAACGCCAGTTTGCGTCATCTAAACTCGAGCAAAGTATGAACTATTATATATTGCTGGAAAGCCCTAGATGTCTACTTTCCAAAGCAATTGAGAGCGCGCCATTTGGAGTTCTGTAGCTCCAGAAAATCCACTTTGAGTGCAGAGAGGTCAGAATCCAACAGCATCTGCAGTCCTTCTTCAACCTCTGAATCTGATGTTTGCTCAAGTCCCTCAATTTCAGCCAGAAAATACCTGAAATCACAGAAAAACAAACAAACTCATAGTAAATTCCAGAAATGTGATTTTTAATTAAAAACTAATAAAAATGTAATAAAAACTAACTAAATCATACTAAAAACTATGTAAAAATAATGCCAAAAAGCGTATAAATTATCCGCTCATCAGACCAAAAATTGGCTATGGTCACGGTTTTTCAAAAAAGAGTGACCTAAAAGGGTCTATGGTCACGATTTTGGGGGGTGACCTAAAGGGTTCTATGGTCACAGTTTTAGGGGGTGGCCTAAAGGGGTCTATGGTCACGGTTTTGGGGAGTGGCCTAAAAGGGTCTATGGTCATGATTTTAGGGGTGACCTAAAGGGGTCTATGGTCACGGTTTTTTACAGTGACCAAAAAGGGTCTATGGTCATGATTTTTCAAAAAAGGGTGACCTAAAAGGGTCTATGGTCACGGTTTTGGAGGGTGGCCTAAAGGGGTATATGGTCACGGTTTTGGGGGTGGCCTAAAAGGTTCTATGGTCACGATTTTGGGGGTGGCCTAAAAGGTTCTATGGTCACGATTTTGGGGGTGACCTAAAGGGGTCTATTGTCACGGTTTTTTACAGTGACCAAAAAGGGGTTATGGTCACGGTTTTTCAAAAAAGAGTGACCTAAAAGGGTCTATGGTCACGGTTTTAGGGAGTGGCCTAAAGGGGTCTATGGTCACGGTTTTGGGGGTTGGCTTAAAAGGGTCTATGGTCACGATTTTAGGGGTGACCTAAAGGGGTCTATGGTCACGGTTTTTTACAGTGACGAAAAAGGGTCTACGAGATTTCTCTCCGTATTGAATTTCATCAAATCCTAACAAGTCGGAATAGGTACTAGTTAAGTTATGGGATTTATGTTATTTCATTCGTTATACGAAAGAGTAGGTCGAGAAACTATATAATATATAATATAAGTATATATTAGTATATAAGTATAACTAAATATAAGTCTAACTATATAGATATATAGTTATAGAATAGTTATAGAACAGATATCGAAATGAAATAGATAGAATAAAAGAATATTTTAATAAAAATAAATTTATTTTGAAAATATGGAATAGTTTTTTTTTCTATTTAATCTTATTATTTTTCAAATTTATATTATTCTGTTTCATATCTATTTATATATATGATATATGAAACAGAATAATGTGAAATCTAATATTAATTTGCATTATGTATTTTATATTTATAATATATAAATATAACTCTAAATAGAATTTCTATATTTCTAAAAACTAAAAATAAAAGATAAAAAAAAGATTTTGAATGATTTTAATTGAACAAGAACCACTTATCCTTTATTTATTAATATAAATATAGAATATCTAATATAATTAATTTATTATATTATTTTTTCAAAGAAAAGATATTAAACATGAAAGAATCATAATAATAATCTCAATTTTAATTTGAAAGTTGAATTAGAAAGGAATTAAATTTTTAATCAATTTTTTCTACTTGTTCCTGGAGTAAAAAGATTCCCGGAATAGGTACCAGTTAAGTTATGGGATTTATGTTTTTTCATTTGTTATACGAAAGAGTAGGTCGAGAAACTATATAATATATAATATAAGTATATATTAGTATATAAGTATAACTAAATATAAGTCTAACTATATAGATATATAGTTATAGAATAGTTATAGAACATATATCGAAATGAAATAGATAGAATAAAAGAATATTTTAATAATAAGAAATTTATTTAAAATAAATGCTCTATTAGCTTATAAGTCACAAAATCCTCTATTAGATGACAATTCGAAGCATTATTTTTTAAATACTCTCATGGAGAGGGTATACCTAAATATCTTTCTGTGTATCATTTTCATTTTTAGCGTTGATGTACAACTTTTTCTTGAATCAAAAACAAAAAAAAAAGTCTATTTACAATAATGAAGAAAATGTGGAAAGAACTGATCAAACAAATAAAAGTCTAATTTAATACAAAAAAAAAACAACAAGAATTAGTGAACAATAGTAAAATAATTCCTTCATAGTGATATTTTTTATAGAGATAGGAGAAAAAATTCACATGGATATAGTAAATCTTGCTTGGGCTGCTTTAATGGTAGTTTTCACATTTTTCCTTTCTCTCGTAGTATGGGGAAGAAGTGGAATTTAAAGGTACAACTAATTGGGGTGGGGGATCCAACTGTATCAATTGTTTTCTAGCTGGGTTATTAAATTTTTCTATTGAATATTTTTTATTTCATTTCCTTTTAATTAATACCATACCAATTCCTTTAATTCAAATATATCTGCATTTCGGAAGTCTATTTTATTTGAGTGGTGTAAGGTATAAGTTGTAAAGCAATAAGAATATACAGATAAAAATGAAGGGTGAAAGAAAGAAAAAAGATATATCAATGATATAGAATTTGAATATGTAAAGGTCTTATGGTTATCTCATAAAAAGGGGAAGTGTAATAAAGCATCAACATTAACTAAATCCATATATAGATATATATATTCCCAAAATAAACAAATCAAGAGCACCGAGTCAATAAAAACTGAGAAGGTTGATTCAAGAAGTTACAAAGGTTGTACCTGTGAACCAACCCCCCAAAGCAAAATAGGCGCAAGGAAAGAGCAACAGACCGGACCAACCCACAAAAACGATGTGTGACCTAAAAGGGTCTATGGTCACGGTTTTGGGGGGGTGACCTAAAGGGGTCTATGGTCATGGTTTTGGGGTGGCCTAAAAGGGTTTATGGTCACAGTTTTAGGGGTGATCTAAAGGTGTCTATGGTCATAGTTTTTTACAATGACAAAAAAGGGTCTATGGTCACGGTTTTTCGAAAGGGTGACCTAAAAGGGTCTATGGTCACGGTTTTGAGGGTGACCTAAAGGGGTCTATGGTCACGGTTTTTTACAGTGACCAAAAAGTGTCTATGGTCACGATTTTTCAAAAGGGTGACCTAAAAGGGTCTATGATCACGGTTTTGGGGGGTGACCTAAAGAGGTTTATAAACACAGTTTTAATCATTTGAGTTTAAATTAATTAAGATTTTTATGTATTTTTTTTATAATTTTAAATATTTTATCTTTTAAAAATTTTAATATTTAAAAGCTAATAATAATTTTATATGATTTATTTTAAATATTAAAATTTTAAATTTAAATTTATAAATAAAAAATTAAGTTGAATACTATTAATTTTAAATTAAAAAAATTTAAAACTTAATAACATAAAAAATGATTTAATAACTTAATAATGGAAGTGTTATATAATTAAATTTAAGAAATTTCTATTATGAATAAATTATGGTTTATTTATTAAATTGAGTTCTTAGAGTTAGAGATTAATTTATTAGGAATGATTAAATGGATTTTTGCAAATACTTTAGATTTAAGTCAATTAATATTTATGTACAACTTTTATTTTAATTAGTTATTTTATATAAATTGAAATTAAAGTTATGATGGAAAAATAAGGAAAGGTCATATAATTTAATTTAGGTAATTGATATTTTGAATTTAACCGTATTTTATAAAATGTAATTAGTATGTTTACTTTATAATTTAAATTAGAAATAATTATTTGAACTCAATGATATTTTGATAAATGAAATTTTATTTGTTCTAAAAATAATCCTTATAATATTATATTTAAATTCTAGATTACTATTCTATCACAAATATTTTATAAAATTGTTATATTACTCATATATATTTAACTCTAACTCTAAAATTCCTAAATAAAACCCTAATTTCCCAATTCCTAAATCAAAACACAACGCACTGCACACACATATTCAGAAAAGGAAGGAAATGAGAAACAAGGGGAGCTCGAGGGGAAGAAGAAGGGAAGGAGAGGGAGAAGAGCGTGCCGGCATCGCGCCCATCTCATCACCGTGGAGCTATCGCCGCTCTCATCATGGGCTGTCGCTCGTTGTCGTTGCAGGGTTCTTCGTCAGCGCTACTGTAGACAAGAAGAGAAAGAGAGAAAGCCAGAGCGAGAGAAGAGGAGGAGGGGCGCTATCTCGCGCCGTCACTGTCACGCCTTATTGTCGCAGCTATGGAGACCACCACCGTTGTTGGAATCGTGAACTGAGGAGAAAGGGAGAGCGACGCTGAGAGAGATTGACGGAAGCCAGTGAAGCACGTGAGAGAAGGGGAGCCAATTTTCGTCACCGCCACCGCACCCAGTCACCACCGGTGGAGCTCGCAGTCCCTGGAGGCGAATCGGTGTCGCGTCCTTGCTGCCAATAGTAGGTACATCTCTACATCCTCTTGGAACTATCATATGTAATGCAAAATGAACATAATGCTTAGTTTCATATGGTAAAATAAACTGGTGCTTCTATTCCGGTTTATATTTATATTTTGTCAAGATTTGAAGTCTAAGGTGGTGGTCTTCAAGGCCGAGTTGGATAAAGGGTTTGAATGTGGAGCTTGAATCCAAGAACAAGAAGCTCCGTGAGGATCTTGCTGCTGCCGAAGCTAAGATGGTAGTAGCTGTTGGTACCAGTGGCAAGGTATGAAAAGATTTGATTGGTTTGTATATATATATATATATATATATATATATATATATATATATATATATATATATATATATATATATATATATATATATATATATGTTTTTGTAAACTTTACTTGTTTTTGCTGAATGAAGGTGGCAATTGGGGAACGCCAGAGCCCCAAATTCAAAGACATATAGAAATTCATTGCTGAGAAAGAAAGTCTCCACCAAACCAGTGCTTGCCACCATCAATGCCATCAGCCTTTGGCAAAAAGCCCAAAAGCCCCCCCCTCACACACTTGTTGAATTATGTCACTCCTTAAAGAATCATGATATGAAGAGGGACATAAAAGGGCCTCTAAATCATCCGTAACCGGTAGCGATTATTTGCACATAGTAGCATTGTTGGAGAAATTCAGAACCGTTCAACTCATCTTTTAGCAATTAAGTATTGTGTGATTATTACACTTTCTAGTTCCTGTTTCTTTTTTCACCTTAAAATTATGTACTGCTTGTTGATCTGGTGGGCCATTGGCTCTTTATATGTAGCACTAAGGATTTCATATTATATTAATGAGTAAAAATTATTTTAGGTAATTTTATTTGTTGAATTGGAAACTCATGTATGTTTTTGTTCCAATGTGAATCAATTTTTTCTCCTTGTTAGTGCATGTAAGGATTCAACTTATCATTTTGACCGGTATATCATGCCATTAATTATGTGACTCTCTTCAGCCTTATGTATGGAGTTGAGGATCCGTCAATTGCAGGGATGGTTTTAGATAGTCCATTCTCTGATTTAGTTGATTTGATGATGGAACTTGTAGATACATATAAAGTTCGTCTTCCAAAGTTCACTGTGAGTATATATAGTTGTTTTTATACTTATAACTAATGCTTAATCAAAATTTGGTAATAGTTTTACTATTGTTAAGCTGATTTTGTTTGATTTTTAATGTTATAGGTAAAGTTTGCAATCCAATACATGCGAAGAGCAATTCAAAAGCTTTTGGGTTGCACCAAAGAAAATCCAGAAGAAGGGAAAGGGTGCTGCTTAATTGTTCTATTCTCATACTTGTATTTTGGATGAGATGGAATGAGTCTTATAAGGACTTTAGTTATCTACATGTAATATTTTGATGTCTTGTGTACTTTTTGAAACGAGATTTTACGTGTTATTACATGTAATGGATAATTACACTCTATTTTTATTTGTGTTGTTTGGACTAGAAACATATCTAGCTTATAATAAAACTTTTATGATTTAGATTTCTTGAATTTCTTATTTTTAGATTTATTTGGTAATTATCATCATTATATTTAAAAAAAATTAAATCACATAACAAAACAGGCTATGGTCACAGTTTTTAAGTAGGGTGACCATAGATAGACTATGGTCACGGTTCACCGTGACCATAGATAAGGTTATGGTCACAGTTTTAAGGAGGGGTGACCATAAATAAGCATATGGTCACGGTTTTAAAGAGGGGTGACTATAGAGGCTATGGTCACGGTGAAAACCGTGACCATAGATAAGGCTATGGTCACGGTTTTAAGGAGGGGTGACCATAGAGCTATGGCCACGGTGAAAACAGTGGCCATAGATAAGGCTATGGTCACAGTTTCAAAGAGGGGTGACCATAGAGGCTATGATCACGGTTTTCAGGAGGGGTGACCATAGAGGCTATGGTCACGGTAAAAACTGTGACCATAGATAAGGCTATGGTCACGGTTTAAGGAGGGGTGACCATAGAGCTATGGCCACGCTAAAAACCGTAACCGTAGATAAGGCTATGGTCATGATTTTAAAGAGGGGTGACCATAGATAAGGCTATGGTCACAGTTTTCAAGAGGGGTGACCATAGAGGCTATGGTCACGGTGAAAAAACGTGGCCTAAAGTGTCAGAATTTGAAAATTGTAACTGTGACCATAGAAACCGTGACCATAGATAAAAAAATCGTGACGATAGACCTATGTCCACGAGAGAATAAGCCACGGTAAAAAACAGTGACCATAGGTCCAAAACCATGACCATAGATCTATGGTCACCCTTTTTCTTAGCTTTGGTCACGGTTTTTTACCGTGACCATAGGCCTTTTTTTTGTAGTGACATAAGGCAAAGGAAATGGATGAAATTCTTAAAGGACTACGACTTTAAACTAAACTATCATCCCGGGAAGGCAAATGTGGTCGTGGACGCCCTTAGCAGGAAGAATGCAAGTCTCTCCTGGATGAAAATTAAGGAAGAAGAATTAAGGACTACTTTTGAAGGACTTAAGTTGGGACTAAAAGTGACTTCATAGGGAACATGTTTGGCACAGATGTAGTTAACTCATGACTTTAAGACGGCGATCCGATGAGTGCAAGCTCAAGAGTCAGAGATGACCAGGCTTTTGTCATGTGTCAACAAGGACCAACAGAGAGAAGTAAGATGGGATGCAGAAGGGCTATGACGATTCAAGGGTAAAATATGTGTACCAGAATCTGATTATCTGCGACATGAAATATTAAGGGGGGCACATCATGGAAGATTTTTTATCCACCCTGGTATTACCAAGATGTACCAGGATTTGAGTCAGATGTTCTGGTGGCCCGGAATGAAAAGAGACATTGCTACCCTTCTTTCCAAGTGTCTCACATGTCAAACGGTTAAGATTGAGCACCAGAAGCCGTCAGGAACTCTTCAACCTCTAGAAGTGCCACAGTGGAAATGGGAGGTGATTACTATGGACTTTTTTTCAGGACTGCCAAAGACCACATCCGGAAATGATGCCATTTGGGTAATTATGGACAAACTGACCAAGTCTACTCACTTTTTACCAATTCGAATGGACTATTCAATGGAAAGGCTTGCAAAAATTTTATATTCGGGAAATAGTCAGGTTGCATGGGGTACCATCCAATATTGTGTCAGATAGGGACCCGAGATTCACTTCACGATTTTGGGGAGCTTTTCAAAAAGCATTCGGAATGCGTCTGCATATGAGTACAGCTTATCATCCTCAGACGGATGACTAGTCAGAAAGGACTATTCAAACACTGGAAGATATGTTACAAGCAAGTGTCCTAGACCAGAAAGGAAGTTGGGAAAGATACTTGCCGCTTGTAGAAGTTGCCTACAACAACAGTTTCCATGAAAGTATCGGGATGGCACCATACGAAGCACTCTACGGTCGCAAATGCCAATCACCACTATGCTGGTATGAAGGGATAGAATCCAGTATGCTGGGGACAGAGTTAGTTCAGGAGACAACCGAGCAAATCAACAGAATTCGTGAGAGAATTTTGATGGCTCAGAGCCGACAGAAGAGCTATGCCGATAGGTGAAGGAAACCTTTAGAGTTTACTGAGGGTGATCATGTTTTTCTTAAAGTAACACTAACCACCGGAGTGAGTCGTAGTCTCAAGACCAAGAAACTAAGTCCTAGGTTCATAGGTCCTTTTGAGATTCTAAAAAGAGTGGGATCAGTAGCCTACCAAATAGCTCTTCCCCCTTATCTATCCAATCTTCATGATGTATTCCACGTTTCCCAGCTTAGAAAATATAATCCTGATAAAAGTCATGTCCTAGAACTTTAAACAATACCGTTACGGAATGACTTGACGTTTCAAGTACCACCCGTGCAAATAGTCAACCAAAGTATCAAACAGCTGAGAGGCAAGGAGGTTCCATTAGTAAAAGTTGCTTGGGGATGAGATGGCATGGAAGAAAACACCTAGGAGCTAGAGAGCACAATGAAGACGGATTACCCACAGTTATTCTAAGGTCACTAGATTTTGAGGGCAAATTTTTCTTTAAGGAGGGTAGAATATAAGAACCAAAATTTTAGTAAATAGACTTTTTTGGCTAGAAAAAAACGAAAAAGAAAAATAAAAAGAAAAAGAGAGTTACGAGGTCAAACTTAGTTTTATGAGGGAAATTAATCCCTTTAAGTCAAATTTGACTAATGAATATTAAATACTATCTTACCGTTGGCTTAGTGGTGTACGAAATTGTGATTCACACTTTTCACAACTCCGGTGCAACTAACCAGCAAGTACACTGGGTCGTCCAAGTAATAAACCTTACGTGAGTAAGGGTCGATCCCATGGAGATTGTCGGCTTGAAGCAAGCTATGGTCATCCTTGTAAATCTCAGTCAGGCGGATTCAAATGGTTATAAGGTTTTGATAATTAAAAAATAAATAAAATATAAAATAAAATAAAGTTACTTATGTATTTCATTGGTGGGAATTTCAGATAAGCGTCTGGAGATTCTTTGTTGCCTCTAAACCTCTACTTTCCTCTTGCCTTCTTCCAACCATGCATGCTCCCTTCCATGGCAAGCTGTAGGATCCTCTCAGTGAAAATGGTCCTCTACAGTTTCTGCACGGCTAATCAACTATCGGATTTCTCGTCTCGGATGAAAAATACCAGGTACAGCTACCGCATGGCTAATCATCTGCCGGTTCCCGCTAGTGTCGGAATAGGATCCATTGATCCTTTTGCACACTGTCACTTGCACCCAACATTCGCAGGTTTGAAGCTCTTTACAGTCATCCCTTCCTAGATCCTACTCGGAATACCACATACAAGGTTTAGACTTTCCGGATCCCAGGAATGCTGCCAATGGTTCTAGCCTATACCACAAAGATACTAATCTCACGGACTCGGTCCGTGTATTAGATATCCAAGAGAATATACTCCGGTTGTCGTCCAATGACTACGTTGAACATCATGTAGACCGCTTGTGGTTGTCAGGCACGCGGATCTTGGCTAAGCGAGTAACGAAGATAGTGGGTGATTGTCACGGGTCACCCCTTTATTCTGACTTAACTGAATTAAGTACGAGAGTATATCTTGGAGAAGAAGTAGGCGTGAATTGAGAGAAAAACAATAGTATTTGCATTATTTCATGAAGAACAGCAGAGCTCCACACCTTAATCTATGGGGTGTAAAAACTCCACCGTTGAAAATACATAAATGAAAAAGGGTTAGGCATAACCAAATGGCCAGCCTCCCATGGAGGTCTCAAGGTGTAAAAGTTACATATGATTCCAAAGATGGTCAAAAGACCTATAAAAGTAGTTTTTATACTAAGCTAGTAACCTAGGGTTTACAGAAAATGAGTAACTAAGTGAAGAAATCCACTTCCGGGGCCCACTTGGTGTGTGCTTGGGTTGAGCATTGAATCTTTTTCGTGCTTAGACTGTTCTTGGAGTTAAACGCCAGCTTTGGTGCCAGTTTGGGCGTTTAACTCCAATTCTCATGCCAGTTTGGGCGTTTTATGCCAAGAAGTTTTAGGCTGGCTTTGGACGCCATGTTGGGCCATTAAATCTCAGGCAAAGTATAGACTATTATATATTGCAGGAAAGCCCAGGATATCTACTTTTCAACGCAATTGAGAGCGGGCCAATTGAGCTTTTGTAGCTCCAGAAAATACACTTCGAGTGTAGGAGGGTCAGAATCCAACAGCATCTGCAGTCCTTTTTCAGCCTCTGAATCAGATTTTTGTTCAGGTCCCTCAATTTCAGCCAGAAAATACCTGAAATCACAGAAAAACACACAAACTCATAGTAAAGTCCAAAAATGTAATTTTTGAATAAAAACTAATAAAAACATAATAAAAAGTGACTAAAACATACTAAAAACTATGTAAAAACAATGCCAAAAAGGGTATAAATTATCCGCTCATCACAACACCAAACTTAAATTGTTGCTTGTCCCCAAGCAATTGAAAATAAAATAGGATAAAAAGAAGAGAATATACAATGAATCTCAAATATCAATGAAGCTCAGTTCCAATTAGATGAGCGGGGCTAGTGGCTTTTTGCTTCTGCATAGTTTTGGCATCTCACTTTATCCTTTGAAGTTTAGAATGATTGGCATCCATAGGAACTCAGAATTCAGATAGTGTTATTGATTCTCCTAGTTCAGTATGTTGATTCTTGAACACAGCTACTTTATGAGTCTTGGCCGTGACCCTAAGCATTTTGTTTTCCAGTATTACCACCGGATACATAAATGCCACAGACACATAATTGGGTGAACCTTTTCAGATTGTGACTTAGCTTTGCTAGAGTCTCCAGTTAGAGGTTCCCAGAGCTCTTAAGCACACTCTTTTTGCTTTGGACCACGACTTTAACCGCTCAGTCTCAAGCTTTTCACTTGACACCTTCACGCCATAAGCACATGGTTAGGGACAGCTTGGTTTAGCCGCTTAGGCCAGGATTTTATTCCTTTGGGCCCTCCTATCCATTAATGCTCAAAGCCTTGGATCCTTTTTACCTTTGCCTTTTGGTTTAAAGAGTTATTGGCTTTTTGCTTTTGCCTTTTGGTTTAAAGAGCTATTGGCTTTTTCTGCTTGCTTTTTTTTCTTTTTCCTTCTTTTTCCTTATTTTTTTCGCCATTTTTTTTCGCAAGCTTTGTGTTTCACTGCTTTTTCTTGCTTCAAGAATCAATTTTATGATTTTTCAGATTATCAATAACATTTCTTCTTTTTCATTATTCTTTCAAGAGGCAAAAATTTTAACATTCATAAACAACAATATCAAAAATATGCACTGTTCAAGCATTCATTCAGAAAACAAAAAGTATTGCCACCACATCAAAATAATTAGATTATTTTCAAGATATAATTCGAAATTCATGTACTTCTTTTTCTTTTTCAGAAAATATTTTTCATTTAAGAAAGGTGATGGGTTCATGGAATCATTCATAACTTTAAGACATAGACACTAGACACTAATGATCATGTAATAAAGATATAAACATAAAAAAAACATAAAGCATAGGAAACGAAAAATAGAAAATAAAGAACAAGGAAATTAAAGAACGGATCCACCTTAGTGATGGTGGCTAGTTCTTCCTCTTGAAGATCTTATGGAGTGCTTGAGCTCCTCTATGTCTCTTCCTTGCCTTTGTTTCTCGTCTTTCATGGGCTTTTGGTCCTCTCTAATTTCATGGAGGATGATGGATGCTCTTGGTGCTCCACTCGTAGTTGCTCCATGTTAGAACTCAAATCTTCTAAAGAGGTGTTGAGTTGCTCCCAATAGTTATGTGGAGGAAAGTGCATCCCTGGAGGCATCTCAGGGATATCATGATGAGGAATTTCCTCATGCTCTTGTTGAGGTCCATGAGCAGGCTCTCTTGTTTACTCCATCCTTTTCTTAGTGATGGGCTTGTCCTCTTCAATGAGGGTGTCTTCCTCTATGACAATTCCAGCTGAATTGCATAAGTGACTGGTATGCGAAATCGTGATTGTTAATTCCTTGGTAACGGCGCTAAAAATTTAATACGCACGTTCATAATCTTAGTTTTTCTTCACAACTTCGCACAACTAACCAGCAAGTCCTTTGTCAGAAAATCCATTTCGAGTGCAGAGAGGTCAGAATCCAACAGCATCAGCAGTCCTTTGTCAGCCTCTGAATCAGATTTTTGCTCAAGTCCCTCAATTTCAGCCAGAAAATACCTGAAATCACAGAAAAACACACAAACTCATAGTAAGGTCCATAAATGTGAATTTTGCCTAAAAACTAATAAAAATATACTAAAAAGTAGCTAGATCCTATTGAAAACTATATAAAAATAATGCCAAAAAGCGTATAAATTATCCGCTCATCACAAAACCAAACTTAAATTGTTGCTTGTCCCCAAGCAACTGAAAATCAAATAGGATAAAAAGAAGAGAATATACTATAAATTCTAAACTATCAATGAAACTTAGCTCCAATCAGATGAGCAGGACTATTAGCTTTTTGCCTCTGAACAGTTTTGGCATCTCACTTTATCCTTTGAAGTTCAGAATGATTGGCATCTATAGGAACTTAGAATTCAGATAGTGTTGTTGATTCTCCTAGTTCAGTATGTTGATTCTTGAACACAGCTACTTTATGAGTCTTAGCCGTGGCCCTAAGCACTTTGTTTTCTAGTATTACCACCGGATACATAAATGCCACAGACACATAACTGGGTGAACCTTTTCAGATTGTGACACAGCTTTGCTAAAGTCCCCACTTAGAGGTGTCCAAGGTTCTTAAGCACACTCTGTTTTTGCTTTGGACCTCGACTTTAACCGCTCAGTCTCAAGCTTTTCACTTGACACCTTCATGCCACAAGCACATGGTTAGGGACAGCTTGGGTTAGCCGCTTAGGCCAGGATTTTATTCTTTTGGGCCCTCCTATCCATTAATGCTCAAAGCCTTGGATCCTTTTATTTTACCCTTGCCTTTTGGTTTTAAGGGCTATTGGCTTTTTCTGCTTGCTTTTTTTTCTTTTTCTTTCATTATTTTTTTTGCCACTATTTTTTTTCTTTTCTACAAGCTTTGTATTCACTGCTTTTTCTTTCTTCAAGAATCAATTCTTTGATTTTTCGGATTATCAATAACATTTCTCCTTTTCCATCATTCTTTCAAGAGCCAACAATTTTAACATTAATAAACAACAAATTCAAAAGACATATGCACTGTTCAAGCATTCATTCAGAAAACAAAAAGTGTTGCCACCACATCAAAATAATTAAGCTAACTTCAAGGATGAATTTGAAATTCATGTACTTCTTGTTCTTTTGTAATTAAGCACATTTTTCATTTAAGAGAGGTAAAGCGTTCATGGAATTATTCATAGCTTTAAGGCATAGACACTAGACACTAATGATCATGTAATGAAGACACAAACATAGACAAACATGAAGCTCAAAAACTGAAAAACAAAAGGATAAGAATAAGGAGATTAAGGAACAGGTCCACCTTAGTAAGGGTGGCGTCTTCTTCCTCTTGAAGAACCAATGATGCTCTTGAGCTTCTCTATGTCTCTTTCTTGCCCTTGTTGCTCCTCCCTCATAGCTCTTTGATCTTCTCTAATCTCATGAAGGAGGATGGAATGCTCTTGGTGCTCCACCCTTAGTTGTCCCATGTTAGAACTTAATTCTCCTAGGGAGGTATTGATTTGCTCCCAATAGTTTTGTGGAGGAAAGTGTATCCCTTGAGGTATCTTAGGGATTTCATGATGAGGAATTTTCTCTTGCTCTTGTTGAGGTTAGTGGGGATCCTGTGAGGTCCACAGATCCTGAGGTGTCAAGAATTTCTCATCCCTGCACCATTTAGGCGTGCAAAACACCCTCTGTATGCAATACTGGAATTTAACGCCAGACTGCTGCCTATTTTTGGCGTTAAACGCCCAAATGTAGCCTATTTCTGGCGTTTAACGCCAAGTTGATGCTTGTTTCTGACGTTAAACGCCAGCTTGGTGCTTGTTTCTGGCGTTAAACGCCAGACAGATGCTTGTTTCTAGCGTTTAAACGCCAGAGTTCTCTTCCTCCAGGGTGTGCTGTTTCTTCTGCTATTTTTATTCTATTTTTAATTTTTGCAATTATTTTGTGATTCCACATGATCATAAACCTAAAAAAACATAAAATATCAATAGAAAATAAACAGATATAATTAAATAACATTGGGTTGCCTCCCAACAAGCGCTTCTTTAATGTCAATAGCTTGACAGTGAGCTCTCATGGAGCCTCACAGATGTTCAGAGCATTGTTGGGACCTCCCAACACCAAACTTAGAGTTTGAATGTGGGGGTTCAACACCAAACTTAGAGTTTGGTTGTGGCCTCCCAACACCAAACTTAGAGTTTGACTGTGGGGGCTTTGGTTGACTCTGCAGTGAGAGAAGCTTTTCATGCTTCCTCTCCATGGTTACAGAAGGAGAACCTTGAGTCTTAAATACAAGGTAGTCCTCATTCAGTTGAAGGACCAACTCTCCTCTGTCCACATCAATCACAGCTTTTGCTGTGGCTAGGAAGGGTCTTCCAAGGATGATGGATTCATCCTCATCCTTCCCAGTGTCTAGGATTATGAAATCAGCAGGGATGTAAAGGCCTTGAACCTTTACTAACACGTCCTCTACTAGTCCATAAGCCTGTTTCATGGATTTGTCTGCCATCTCTAATGAGAATTTGGCAGCCTGTACCTCAAAGATTCCTAGTTTCTCCATTACAGAGAGTGGCATTAAGTTTATGCCTGACCCCAGGTCACACAGAGCCTTCTCAAAGGTCATGGTGCATATGTCACAGGGAATTAGGAATTTACCAGGATCCTGTTTCTTTTGAGGTAAAGTGTGCTGAACCCAGATATTCAGTTCATTAATGAGCAATAGAGGCTCGTCCTCCCAAGTCTCATTACCAAATAGCTTGGCATTCAACTTCATGATTGCTCCTAAGCACTGGGCAACTTGCCCTTGAACAATGTCTTCATCTTTTTCGGAAGATGCATAGTCATCAGAGCTCATGAGTGGTAAAAGGAGGCTTAATGGAATCTCTATGGTCTCTAGATGAGCCTCAGATTCCTTTGGTTCCTCAAAAGGGAACTCCTTTCTGTCCAGAGGACGTCCCAAGAGGTCTTCCTCACTGGGATTCATGTCCTCCTCCTCCTCTGGGCATTCGGCCACACCAAGTAAAGTTATGGCCTTGCACTCTCTCTTGGGATTTTCTTCTGTATTGCTTGGGAGAGTATTAGGAGGAGTTTCAATAATCTTCTTATTCAGCTGACCCACTTGTGCCTCCAAATTTCTAATGGAGGACCTTGTTTCATTCATAAAACTCAATATGGTCTTGGATAGATCAGAGACTATGGTTGCCAGGCCAGAATGGCTCTGTTCAGGATTCTCTGTCTGTTGCAGAGAAGATGATGGAAAAGGTTTGCTATTGCTAAACCTATTTCTTCCACCATTGTTATTGAAGCATTGTTGAGGCTTCTGTTGGTCCTTCCATGAGAAATTAGGATGATTTCTCCATGAAGGTTTATAGGTGTTTTCATAGGGTTCTCCCATGTAATTCATCTCTGCCATTGCAGGGTTCTCAGGATCATAAGCTTCTTCCTCAGAAGAAACCTCTTTAGTACTGTTGGATGCAGCTTGCAATCCATTCAGACTCTGAGAAATCATATTGACTTGCTGAGTCAATAATTTATTCTGAGCCAATATGGCGTTCAGAGTATCAATTTTAAGAACTTCCTTCTTTTGAGGCGTCCCATTGTTCACAGGATTCCTCTCTGAGGTGTACATGAATTGGTTATTTGCAACCATTTCAATGAGTTCCTGAGCTTTTGCAGGGATTTTCAGATGAAGAGATCCTCCTGTAGAATGGTCCAATGACATTTTTGACAACTCAGACAGACCATCATAGAATATACATATGATGCTCCATTTTGGAAGCATGTCAGTAGGACATCTTTTGCTCAGTTGCTTATATCTTTCCCAAGTTTCATAGAGGGACTCTCCTTCCTTCTGCCTGAAGGTTTGGATTTCCACTCTAAGCCTGCTCATCTTTTGAGGAGGAAAGAATTTAGCCAGGAAAGCACTGACCAGCTTATCCCAAGAGTTCAAGCTTTCCTTAGGTTGTAAATCCAACCATATTCTAGCTCTGTCTCTTACAGCAAAAGGGAAAAGCATAAGCCTGTAGACTTCAGGATCAACTCCATTGGTCTTGACAGTGTCACAGATTTGCAAGAATTCAGCTAAAAACTGATGAGGATCTTCCATTGGAAGTCCATGAAACTTGCAATTCTGCTGCATTAGAGAAACTAATTGAGGCATAAGCTCAAAGTTGTTTGCTCCAATTGCAGGAATTGAGATGCTTCTTCCACAGAGGTTGGAAGAGGGTGCAATGAAGTCACCTAGCATCTTTCTTGCATCTCCACCATTGTTATTATTTTGGCCATGTCTCCTTCTTTTTCGAAATTTTCTGTCAGGTTTTCCCCAGGGAGTTGTGCCTTAGCTTTCCTTAGCTTCCTCTTCAGAGTCCTTTCAGGTTCTGGATCAGCTTCAACAAGAATGTTCTTATCCTTGTTCCTGCTCATATGAAAAAGAAGAGAATAGAAAAAGAAAATATGGAATCCTCTATGTCACAGTATAGAGATTCCTTATGTGAGTATAAGAAGAGAAGAATAATGTAGAGAAAAGAGATGAAGAATTCGAACACCGAGAGAGGGAAATGGTTCGAATTATGAGTAGAAGAGGAGTGTTAGTAATTAAATAAATAAATAGAAAGAGGTGAGAGAGGAGAATTTTCGAAAATAATTTGAAAAGAAGAAGAAAATATTTTTGTTTTTATTTTAAATTTAGTTAGAATTCGAAGATTAAGAGAAGAAATAAAATTAAAGTTAAAATTTAAAACAATTAGTTAATTAAAAAGAATTTTGAAAAAGGTGTTAGTGATTTTCGAAAATTGAAGAGAGGAAATTAGTTAGGTAGTTTTGAAAAAGATAAGAATTTTAAAAAACAAAAAGTCAAGTGGTTAATTGAAAAAGATTTGAAAATCAATTTTGAAAAGATAAGAAGTTAGAAAAGATTTTGAAATTGATTTTGAAAAAGATGTTATTGAAAACTTATTTTGAAAAAAGATTTGAAAAAGAAATTTAGAAAGATTTGATTTTTTGAAATCAAAGTTAATTACTTGACTAACAAGAAACAAAAAGATATGATTCTAAAATTTAAAGATTGAACCTTTCTTACTAGGCAAGTAACAAACTTTAAAATTTTTGAATCAATCACATTAATTGTTAGTAAATATTTTGAAAAATATGAAACAAAGTTAAGAAAAAGATTTTGAAAATCATTTTTAAAATTTTCGAAAATAAAATAAAAAAAGTGAAAAAGATTTGATTTTTGAAAAGGTTTTGAAAAGATAGGATTTTTAAATTGAAAATTTGATTTGACTCATATGAAACAACTAAATTTTGAAAATTTTTGAAAAAGTAAACTCAAATATTCGAATTTTATGAGAAGAAAAAGGGAAAGATATTTTTTTGATTTTTTGAATTTTCAACGATGAAAGAGAAAAACAACAAAATGACTCAACATGAAAATTATGAATCAAAACACACAATGCATGCAAGAACACTATGAATGTCAAGATGAACTCCAAGAACTTATTTTTGAAAATTTTTTAAGAAAATATGCACATGCAAGACACCAAACTTAGAAATTTTTCATGTATAGACACTATGAATGCAAGAATGCATATGAAAAATAACATATAATGCAAAACAAGAAAATCACAAGATCAAACAAAGAAGATCATCAAGAACAACTTTGAAGATCATGAAGAACACATGCATGAATTTTCGAAAAATGCAAGAAAAAAGAAAAACATGCAATTGACACCAAACTTACAATTTGACACTAAACTCAAACAAGAAACACAAAATTATTTTGGTTTTTATGATTTTATAATTTTTTTTGGTATTTTTCGAAAATTAATTTGAAAAAGAAAATAAAGAATTCAAAATTTTTAATAAGAATTCCAAGAATCATGCAATGTTAGTCTAAAGCTCCGGTCCAGGAATTAGACATGGCTTACTAGCCAGCCAAACTTTCAGTGAAAGCTCCGGTCCAAAACACTAGACATGGCCAATGGCCAGCCAAGCCTTAGCAGTACATACAAGCATTTCATAATAGGTGGAATCCTCAGTCCAAAAGAATTTAGACATGGCTTAACAGCCAGCCAGGCTTCAACATGTCATGGTGAAACTTTAGAATTCATTCTTGAAAATTTTGAAGAATTTTTTTTCTAGAAAACAAATATTTTTTTCGAAAACAGAGGAAAAATTTTTGAAATATTTTTGAAAAATTTTTGAAAATAAAACAAAAAGAAGATTACCTAATCTGAGCAACAAGATGAACTGTCAGTTGTCCAAACTCAAACAATCCCCGGCAACGGCGCCAAAAACTTGGTGCACAAAATCGTGATTGTTCATTCCTTGGTAACGGCGCTAAAAACTTAATACGCACATTCATAATCTTAGTTTTTCTTCACAACTTCGCACAACTAACCAGCAAGTGCACTGGGTCGTCCAAGTAATAAACCTTATGTGAGTAAGGGTCGATCTCACAGAGATTGTTGGCTTGAAGCAAGCTATGGTCATCTTGCAAATCTCAGTCAGGCGGATTCAAATGGTTATGGTGAATTGATAATTAAAATATAATTAAAACATAAAATAAGATAGAGATACTTATGCAATTCATAGGTGAGAATTTCAGATAAGCGTATGGAGATGCTTTTGTTCCTTTTGAACCTCTGCTTTCCTACTGTCTTCATCCAATCATTCATACTCCTTTCCATGGCAAGCTATATGTTGGGCATCACCGTTGTCAATGGCTACATCCCGTCCTCTCAGTGAAAATGGTCCAAATACGTTGTCACCGCACGGCTAATCATCTGTCGGTTTTTGATCCTGCTGGAATAGGATCCAGTAATCCTTTTGCGTCTGTCACTACGCCCAGCACTCGCGAGTTTGAAGCTCGTCACTGCCATCCCTTTCCAGATCCTACTCGGAATACCACAGACAAGGTTTAGACTTTCCGGATCTCAGGAATGGCCGCCAATAATTCTAGCCTTTACCACGAAGACTCTGATCATAGATTAGGAGGCTAAGAGATATACATTCAAGCTTGTTTTCATGTAGAACAGAAGTGGTTGTCAGGCACGCGTTCATAAATGAAAACGGTGATGAGCGTCACATAATCATCACATTCATCATGTTCTTGTGTGCGAATGAATATTTTAGAGAAGAATATGCTTGAGTTGAATAGAAGAACAATAGTACTTCGCATTAATTCATGAGGAACAGCAGAGCTCCACACCTTAATCTATGGTGTGTAGAAACTCTACCGTTGAAAATACATAAGAACAAGGTCTAGGCATGGCCGAATGGCCAGCCTCCCAAATGGCATATGAATTCGAAAAATAGGAAAAAGACCCCCTAATACAATAGTAAAAAGTTTTATTTATACTAAACTAGTTACTAGGGTTACAGATATGAGTAAATGATGCAGAAATCCACTTCCGGGCCCACTTGGTGTGTGCTTGGGCTGAGCATGGAAGTTGTTACGTGTAGAGGTCTTCCTTGGAGTTGAACACCAGTTTGGAACTTGTTTCTGGCATTTGACTCTGCTTTGCAACTTGTTTCTGGTGTTTGACTCTGCTTTGCAACTTGTTTCTGGCGTTTAACACCAGAATAAGGTAGAAAGCTGGCGTTAAATGCCAGTTTACGTCATCTAAACTCGAGAAAAGTATGAACTATTATATATTTCTGGAAAGCCCTGGATGTCTACTTTCCAACGCAATTCAGAGCGCGCCAATTGGACTTCTGTAGCTCCAGAAAATCCATTTCGAGTGCAGGGAGGTCAGAATCCAACAGCATCAGCAGTCCTTTGTCAGCCTCTGAATCAGATTTTTGCTCAAGTCCCTCAATTTTAGCCAGAAAATACCTGAAATCATAGAAAAACATACAAACTCATAGTAAAATCTAGAAATGTGAATTTTGCTTAAAAACTAATAAAAATATACTAAAAAGTAGCTAGATCCTACTGAAAATTATATAAAAACAATGCCAAAAGCGTATAAATTATCCGCTCATCAGTGACAAATGAGATGAGGGAAGGCTAAGCTTGCCAAAGTGGAGGGATTGTCTGCCACCTTGTAGAGTTCTAGGGATATGATCTCATGAACTTCTACTTCCTTTCCAATCATGATACTATGGATCATGATAGCCCGGTCTACAATAACTTCAGACTGGTTGCTAGTAGGAATGATAGAGCATTAGATGAACTCTAGCCATCCCCTAGCCACGTGTTTGAGGTCATGGCTTCTCAATTGAACCGGCTTGCCTCTTGAGTCTCTCTTCCATTGAGCTCCTTCCATATAGATGTCCATGAGGACTTGGTCCAACCTTTGATCAAAGTTGACCCTTCTAGTGAAAGGGTGAGGATCTCCTTGCATCATTGGCAAGTTAAATGCCAACCTCACATTTTCCCGACTGAAATCCAAGTATTTCCCCGAACCATTGTGAGCCAATTCTTTGGGTTCGGGTTCATACTTTGGTCATGGTTCCTAGTGATCCATGCATTAGCATAGAACTGTTGAACCATTAAGATTCTGACTTGTTAGATGGGGTTGGTGAGAGTTTCCCAACCTCTTCTTCGAATCCCATGTCGGATCTCCGGATATTCACTTTTTTGAGCATGAAGGGGTCCTCGGGGATCACCTTTTTCTTAGCCACCACTTCATAAAAGTGGTCTTGATGGACCTTTGAGATGAATCTCTCCATCTCCCATGACTCGGAGGTGGAAGCAATTTCCTTCACTTTCTTCTTTCTAGAGGTTTCTCCGGCCTTAGGTGCCATTAATGGTTATGGAAAAACAAAAAAAAGCAGTGCTTTTTCCACACCAAACTTAAAATGTTTGCTCGTCCTTGAGCAAAAGAAGAAAGAAAGGAGGAGAAGAAGAAGAAATGGAGGAGATGGAGGTGTGTGTTGGGTTCGGCCAAGGTGGGTAGGAGTGTGTAGAATGTGTGAAATGGAAGATGGTAAGGAGGGGTATTTATAGGGTAAGAGAGAGAGGGAATTCGGTTATGAATGGGTGGGTTTGGGAGGGAAATGTTTTGAATTTGAATGGTGAGGTAGGTGGGGTTTGATGATGGATAGATGTAAGTGGTGAAGAGATTATGGAGAAGAGGGTATTTAGAGAAGAGTGTTATGGAAAGGTGTGAAGAGGAGAGAAGAAGATGTGGGGTAGGTGGGAATCCTGTGGGGTCCACAGATCCTGAGGTGTCAAGAAATTTTGCTCCCTGCACCATTATGGCATTAAACGACAGCTCCGCTACCTTTCCTGGTGTTAAACGCCAGTCTACTGCCCCTTTCTGGCGTTTAACGCCAGCCAGACACCCTTTTCTGGTGTTAAACGCCAGTCTGTCTGCCGTTTCTGGCGTTTAACGCCAGCCAGATGCCAGACACCCTTTTCTGGCGTTAAACGCCCAGAATGCTGCCAGACTGGGCGTTAAACGCCCACTCTGCTATCCTTACTGGCGTTTAAACGCCAGTAAGCCTGTCCTCCAGGGTTTGCTGTTTTTGATGCTGTTTTTCATTTTGCTTTAATTCTGCAGTAGTTTTTTTTTTGTGACTTCACATGATCATCTTCCTAAAGAAAACATAACATAACAATGGAAAACAAATAAATATAATTAAATAGCATTGGGTTGCCTCCCAATAAGCGCTTCTTTAATGTCAATTGCTTGACAGTGAGCTCTTAGAGAGCTTCACAGAAACTCAGAGCTTAATGGTGGCCTCCCAACACCAAACTTAGAAGTTGATTGTGGGGGCTCTGTTTGACTCTATATTGAGAGAAGCTTTTCATGCTTCCTCTCCATGGGTACAAAAGAAGATCCTTGAGCCTTAAACACAAGGTAGTCCTCATTTAATTGAAGGACTAACTCTCCTCTGTCCACATTGATCACAGCTTTTGCTGTGGCTAGGAAGGGTCTTCCAACGATGATAGATTCATCTTCATCATTTCCAGTGTCTAGGATTATGAAGTCAGCAGGGATGTAAAAGCGTTCAACCTTCACTAAGACATCCTCTACAAGTCTATAAGCCTATTTCCTTTATTTGTCTGCCAATTCTAGTGAGAATCTTGCAGCTTGTTGGTGCACGAATTTGTTACATGTCAATGTCAATATTACTATTTCTTACAAATTCGCACAACTAACCAGCAAGTGAATTGGGTCGTCCAAGTAATACCTTACGTGAGTAAGGGTCAAATCCCACGAAGATTGTTGGTTTGAAGCAATCTATGGTTATCTTGTAAATCTTAGTCAGGAAGTCAATTATATTTATCAGTTTGAATTTACGAAAAATAAAAGAGCATAAATCTTAGTCAGGAAGTCAATTATATTTATCAGTTTGAATTTGCAAAAAATAAAAGAGCATGAATTAAATACTTGTTATGCAGTAATGGAGAATGTGTTGGAGTTTTGGAGATGCTTTGTGCTCTGAATCTCTGCTTTCCTCTATCTTCTTATTCACGCATGAACGTTCCTCCTATGGCAAGCTGTGTGTTGGTGGATCACCGTTGTCAATGGCTACCATCCGTCCTCTCAGTGAAAATGGTCCAGGTACGCTGTCACCGCACGGCTAATCATCGGTAGGTTCTCGATCATACCGGAATAGGATTTACTGTCCATTTGCGTCTGTCACTACGCCCAGCACTCGCGAGTTTGAAGCTCGTCACAGTCATCCAATCCTTGAATCCTACTCGGAATACCACAGACAAGGTTTAGACTTTCCGGATTCTCATGAATGCTGCCAATAGATTCTAGCTTATACCACGAAGAGTCTGATTAAGGAATCCTAGAGATACTCATTCAATCTACTGTAGAACGGAGGTGGTTGTCAGGCACAAGTTCATAGGTTGAGAATGGTGATGAGTGTCACGGATCATCACCTTCGTCATAATGAAGCGCGAATGAACATCTTAGATAGGAACAAGCGTATTTGAATAGAAAACAGAAATACTTGCATTAATTCATCGAGACACAGCAGAGCTCCTCACCCCAACAATGGAGTTTAGAGACTCATGCCATCAAAGAGTACAAAGTTCAGATCTCACTACAAGAAAAACACCCATTCAGGTACACTTGAAAAGTGTAGCCAAAAGTGAAAAAAAAAATGATGCCTTAGGCTACGGCTACGCTTTTGGGGTGATTCCTATTCGGCCGTTGCCTATTCTCAAAGGCTACGCTTTTCTGCACCAAGGGCTACGCTTTTAGCGTTTGAGAATAGGCTACGCTTTTTAAGTGATGCTGTCCAGGACCAAAGGCTACGCTTTTCAGCTTTTATTTTTTGAGAATAGGCTACGCTTTTCAACGCTACTGCATCACTTGTAAAGTGTAGCCACATTGTATACCATAGCTACTTTTTATAAGTGTAGCCTTAGATCCCTCTTTTTTTTGTATACTATAGCTACTGTATATAAGTGTAGCCTTAGGTCCCTCATTATTTTTTTATTATTTTCTATATATATATATATATATATATATATATATATATATATTCTAATAATTTTTTTTCTAAAACCTAATATTTAGTAATATGATTATATCTATAATCCTATTTTTTTAATTAAATTAGTCAAAAATTATAAAATAAAAATAAATACATAATAATACCATACAATATTCTTTAAATAATAAAAATTATCCTTTAACAAAATATATTTATAATGAACTAAAAATATTGGGATGATCATAAATGAGTATTCATACATCTCACACTAAATTAAACATACCCACATCAAAATATACATTAGACCACTTAAAATTTATTACTAATAAACTATAAAAAACCAAAATATTGTATCCTACATAAGTATCTTCTAATAAAAATTATTAACCTTCTGATAGAAGAGAAAAAAATCTTGTTCTTTAAATATCTTGTTCGACGGAAGATCGTATTTGGGAGATTTCTGGTTCTTCATCTGCCTCAAATCTTGTTCTGTAGGTTCTGGCAACTACAAAAGAAAAAAATCAAAATTATATAACACTTATTAAACCCCTTAAGGCTTAAATTTGAAAGCATACATAGCACAAAAATGGAAAAAAATGAAATTCACAAACAAAAACAGAAACAAGGTAAAGAAGTGTATATCATACCAATTCAATGTGACCCTGAGGGAAATAGAAAACTCTATCTTGAACACAAGGAACATCCATTAATGGCCCTGCACACAGCCTCCATAGCTCTAAAAAAATCATCACCAGCCCCATTTGCCACAAAACAAAACACAAACATGTTGGAAACTTTGCATGGTTTTTTTCAGACTAAAGTTGGAAACTTTTTTCTCTCATTTTTGCATTAAGCTCTTCCTTAGTAACCTCCATGTTCACAAGGCAAAAGGGTCATTCACTTCATATTGAAAAATTAAAGGAAAACATTAAAAATAAAGGGTCCCAACAACATTAGTCAATTGCTAAAAGAACACAGACATTACTCTTTTTCAGCTCAACACTCACATTAACCAAACATGGTAACAACAAAACCACATGAAAATAAATAAATAAGTGGGAGATATTGAGCAGAGGAAGAGATATTATTAGATCCATTAAGACTTAAAAGAGTCAACTATCTAAGGTAAAGAGTCAACCATAGTCTCTTGAAACTCAGCTCCAAGATAGCCACTAGAAACATGGAACCAGTTATCCAATAACAAGTAGTTTGCCACAGTACCCAGAAATATGTAGATAGTAATAAGAGACAATCAAGAAGACACGAAAGGAGAGAATGAAGGGCACAGACCTCATTTTGGATCCTGTTGCATAAAGATTCAACCAATTAATTTCTGTCAAATCCCATATTAACCACTTTTTGAAGAAGCTTTTCGTCAATCTGCAAAACCATGATATTGGTGGATTTTGTATATATGAATTGATTATAATATATCCAGAAATTCAAATGAAAATGCAACAACAAAACCCAAAATTTAGGTTCAAAATCAGCAACAATATCAACCCAGCCAGAGCATTCCAAATTTCAAATATTCACAAACAAACCAACAAATCATGAAACAGAAACTATAGATATTCAATTGGAGCACCTAAATCTGGAGGAAACAATCCTCAACAATTTGATCAAGACACATAGTCCAATCACAATTAAGACACAAAAGCACAAAGATAATCCTGTTTTCTTGTAGTGAATATGAAAAAATTAATTCATTGCACTTTTTGAACTTCTTCATTTCACATGAACTTATTATAATTGAGCAGTCAAAAAAGATATAGTGCTAAGTACCTAAACTAGCTGAGGGGAAACTATGGCAATTATATGAATTCAATCAGCAAAATATAACAAAATCAACAAACCCTGATGAAGCAATATGCAAAATCAAAAAGCAAAATATAAAATCAAAAAGCAAATTCTAATAAAGGAAGAAAGAATCAATACTATTCAGATTTAACATAAAATTTTCAGTACATGTCCTCTAATTATTCCTTTTCTCTTAATCAATACTATTCAGATTTAGAATCAATATGTCATCATTCTTGTTATTCAGATTCACAACACCAATAGGAGCAATTAAAAGTTACACGGCAACAACACCAACAATTAAATCACAATAACAAAATAAAAAAAAAAAAAATAATAACAAGCGGAATTCAAACTCAGATGCGGGCCAGAACTCAAACCGAGATGAGGGAGAGGGAGCAATGGGGCACAGGAGACAGAAATGGAATAGACAATGGCCATGGAACAGAGGCGAAGCAACCCGATGATAGACAAGCTGCGACGGTGCTGGAGCAGTGGGAGTGGGGACGACGACTGGACTAGATTCGACGGCGGTGACACAGCTAGAAGAGGAGCAGTAGGAGGGAGTTTTTTAAAATAAAAAATATAGATATTTAATCAACAAATTTTATTATCAGATTTAAGTAAAAATATTTTGCAAGATAAAATAGGATATACAGAAGAATGGTAAACAAATCAAAAGGAGCCCATTTTTCTGCCTTATGATTCATTCCAACCAAGTGATGAAATTCAAGCAATGAAGTTTTTATATACACTTTTCACATACTATATATTTTTATTTTTGCCATTGTTCAAAAAAGCTCTTGGTGTTTATTTAGCTGAGTGGGTAGTAATTATAGAGCATAGTTAATTTTTCAGAAATATAGAAATTAGAACCAAAGTGAAAATGAGAATCCCTTTCTTTATCAAAAATTCAAATGCGCAAATTCCATCTTCATATAGTTTGAATTTCCATCTTTTGTTGGAACAAAAAAAAGTAACTTTATAGGTAGCATCCAAGATTTTTTCATTCTAATTATCTCCTTGAAGTAAAAATAAGAGATTAGAAATACACACCTCAAAGTTAAGTAGTTTGGATGCAATGGCATCAATCTTCTCTAAATACTCATTTATTGTAGCCTTAGAAATCCTGCATGACCAGAGTCAGACACTAATCCACAAATATTCAGTTAAAGAAACACATAAATATATCAGGAAGATTGTAGCTTTTATAAATAATAAGTTACTGGTTCTACTTTTAAACACAAACAATGTTCAATGTAAGTCATTTAGATTACTATTGTATAAGGTGTCTTATTATGTTAGGCACAATATTGGGCCACACTCATTTTTTGGAATAAGTTATTTTTAACAGAACCAGAAGGCAATTGCAATTTAAGGGAAGAGAAGGGAACACAATAAGTGTCACTAACAGATTCCAAAACTAGCTGCCTCAGATGCCGTGAACAAAACACCAAACAAATTACTCGAATCTAATTAACTAAATACATATCAATCAAAATGTCACCTGAAAAATAAATAAACATTTTAAAATCCATGGAAGAAAAAACACACCTCTGAAGTTTTCGGAGGTTGCAATAAACTTGAGACAGACTGCTTTCAGCTGAAAACAATGATGCTGCTCTGTTAATGTTAAAGTTGTAGCCAGTGTTTATACAATCAGTATTCTGATCTTTCACAGGACCACAAATTTGGGCTCTGAAAACGGGTGACCGTGCAGCTAGTACCAATTTCTGTGTGTGATCTCACCACACCAACACTACAATTTATTGAGTTTTATTTACAGCTTGGATGAAAAGTAGCTGGAAAAATAAGTATAATCGTTAGGAGCAGACAATATTAGCTAGAAACCAGAACAATGCACAGCATCAATATAGACATCACAGTAAATATTGTTTGATGTAATAACAAGTAGGATTTCAGTTCAAAAATGGTGTATCTGGCTCATGCATCAACTTAGTTACTCTCAAATTTCAACATTCTAATTGAAATACAAGAAATACATAAGAGCATAGTTGTTGTGTTTGTGATTACTGAGCGAAAACCGGTTTCTAAAATCGGAACCCTAAACCCCTTAAACTTCAGAATCTAATGGAAATTAATACATACCTAATCGATGCCATGAGCACAGAGAGGACGATGAGAAGTGCAGAGATCGACGATGGTATGGGCGGCACAGCGACGATTAGAGCAGGAAGGCGAAGAGGAGCGACGGTCAGTGGTGAGTGGTGAGTGGTGAGTCGTGTGTGGCGGTGACTGGTGAGTGGGGGTGAGTGGTGACTGGGATGCGACGATAGTGAGACAGCGGGTTTCGATCTTTGCGATGGTGAGGGTTTTCTTCGTGCTTTGGAGGTTTGGGTAAAAATTTCTTCTCTGAAAGGGTTCTCTGAAAAGGTTTTGATCTTCTCTGAAAAGTGATGATGAGCTTTGGAGGGAATGACTAAAAATTTCACTAAGTGGGTGGTGAGTGTGCATGTGTGCTTACGGGAAAAATTTCAGAGGAAAAAAATTCACAAATGTCAAGTTTTTGGCTTTAGATACATTAGGCATCACTTTTAAAACGCACCCAAAACTCAATAAATAGGCTACTCTCTAAAAGCATTTTCTTTGATACAAAAAGTGAATCTATAACTATCAACCTACGGCTACGCTTTATAAGTGATTTCTATAATACCTAAGGCTACACTTTTTAAATGATGCCACAATTGTGTATCCTTTTCTCTTATAAAAGGGCAACACAGAGAAAAGCGTAGCCTATTCCTAAAATAGGCTACGCTTTTCAAATGTAGCTTAAAAAAAGTGTGGCTGAATGGGTATTTTTCTTGTAGTGTCTAAAATGTCATGAGGTACAAAATAAATCTCTAAAAGTTGTTTAAATATTAAACTAGTAACCTAGGTTTACAGAAAATGAGTAAACTATGATAGATAGTGCAGAAATCCACTTCTGGGGCCCACTTGGTGTGTGCTGGGGCTGAGACTTAATCTTCTCACGTGCCTGGGCTGTTTCCGGAGTTGAACGCCAGGTTGTAACCTGTTTCTGGCGTTGAACTCCAACTTGTAACCTGTTTCTGGCGCTGAACGCCAGACTGCAACATGGAACTGGAGTTGAACGCCAGTTTACGTCGTCCATCTTTGAGCAAAGTATGAACTATTATATATAGATGGAAAGCCCTGGATGTCTACTTTCCAAAGCAATTAGAAGCGCGCCAATTGGACTTCTGTAGCTCCAGAAAATCCATTCCGAGTGCAGAGAGGTCAGAATCCAACAACATCAGCAGTCCTTTTTCAGCTTGAATCAGATTTTTGCTCTGCTCCCTCAATTTCAGCCAGAAAATACCTGAAATCACAAAAAAACACACAAACTCATAGTAAATTCCAGAAATGTGATTTTTATTTAAAAACTAATAAAATTATAATAAAAACTAACTAAAACATACTGAAAACATACTAAAAATAATTTCAAAAAGCGTATAAATTATCCGCTCATCACAACACCAAACTTAAATTGTTGCTTGTCCCCAAGCAACTGAAAATCAAATAGGATAAAAAGAAGAGAATATACTATAAATTTCAAACTATCAATGAAACTTAGCTCCAATCAGATGAGCGGGACTAGTAGCTTTTTGCCTCTTGAATAGTTTTGGCATCTCACTTTATCCATTGAAGTTCAGAATGATTGGCATCTATAGGAACTTAGAATTCAGATAGTGTTATTGATTCTCCTAGTTCAGTATGTTGATTCTTGAACACAGCTACTTTATGAGTCTTGGCCGTGGCCCTAAGCACTTTGTTTTCCAGTATTACCATCGGATACATAAATGCCATAGACACATAACTGGGTGAACCTTTTCAGATTGTGACTCAACTTTGCTAGAGTCCCCAATTAGAGGTGTCCAGGGTTCTTAAACACACTCTTCTTTTTGCTTTGGACCTTGACTTTAACCGCTCAGTCTCAAGTTTTTACTTGACACCTTCACGCCACAAGCACATGGTTAGGGACAGCTTGGTTTAGCCGCTTAGGCCAGGATTTTATTCCTTTAGGCCCTCCTATCCACTGATGCTCAAAGCCTTGGATCCTTTTTATTACCCTTGCCTTTTGGTTTTAAGGGCTATTGGCTTTTTCTGCTTGCTTTTTCTTTTTCTTTCTCTCTTTTTTTTTTCATTTTTCTCTTTTTTTCGTATTTTTTTTTCTGCAAGCTTTTGATTTACTGCTTTTTCTTGCTTTAAGAATCATTTTTATGATTTTTCAGATCATCAAATAACATGTCTCCTTTTCATCATTCTTTCAAGAGCCAACATATTTAACATTCATAAACAACAAATTCAAAAGACATATGCACTGTTCAAGCATTCATTCAGAAAATAAAAAGTGTTGTCACCACATCAAAATAATTAAACTAGTTTCAAGGATGAATTTGAAACCATGTACTTCTTGTTCTTTTGTAATTAAAACATTTTTCCTTTAAGAGAGGTGATGGATTCATAGGACATTCATAACTTTAAGGCATATACACTTAAACACTAATGATCATGTAGTAAAGACACAAACATAAATAAAACATAAAGCATAGTAAACGAAAAACAGGAAAATAAGAACAAGGAGATTAAGGAACGGGTCCACCTTAGTGAGGGTGGCGTCTTCCTTTTTTTGAAGAACCAATGGTGCTCTTGAGCTCCTTTATGTCTCTTCCTTGCCTTTGTTGCTCTTTCCTCATAGCTCTTTGATCTGCAGTCAATTGCTCTACCACTGAATTATGGAAAAACAAAAGCAATGCTTTTACCACACCAAACTTAAAAGGTTTGCTCGTCCTCGAGCAAAAGAAGAAAGAAGTGGAGAAGATGGAGGAGATGGAGGTGTGTGAATGGGTGGGTTTGGGAGGGGAATGGTTTAAATTTGAATGGTGAGGTAAGTGGGGATCCTGTGGGGTCCACAGATCCAGTGGGGTCAAGGATTTAGCATCCTTGCTCCAATTAGGCGTGTAAAACGCCCTCTGTATACAATCCTAGCGTTTAACGCCAGGCTGCTGCCTGTTTCTGGCGTTAAACGCCCAAATGTAGCCTGTTTCTGGCGTTTAACGCCAGGTTGATGCTTGTTTCTGGCGTTAAACGCCAGCTTGGTGCTTGTTTCTGGTGTTAAACACCAGACAGATGCTTGTTTCTGGCGTTTAAACGCCAGAATGCTCCTCCTCCAGGGTGTGCTATTTTTAATGTTGTTTTTCATTTTTGTTTTTGATTTTTTAATAGTTTTTGTGACTCCACATGATCATCAACCTAAAAAAAATAAAATAACAATAGAAAATAAATAATTAAATAACATTGGGTTGCCTCCCAACAAGCGCTTCTTTAGTGTCAATAGCTTGACAGTGAGCTCTCATAGAGCCTCACAGATGTTCAGAGCAATGTTGGGACCTCCCAACACCAAACTTAGAGTTTGAATGTGGGGATTCAACACCAAACTTAGAGTTTGGTTGTGGCCTCCCAACACCAAACTTAGAGTTTAACTGTGGGGACTTTGGTTGACTCTGCAGTGAGAGAAGCTTCATGCTTCCTCTCCATGGTTACAGAAGGAGAACCTTGTGTCTTATAGTTTGCAATGTCTGCAAACCACAGAGCTTCCTGAATAGCAAACAATTGCTCATCTGGAAAGGTTTCAGAGATCTCAGTAGGAGGGAGGGATGCTCCTGCTACTGGTTCTATCCGGGACAGGTGATCAGCTACTTGATTCTCTGTTCCTTTTTTGTCTTTTATTTCTATATCAAACTCTTGCAGAAGCAACACCCATCTTATGAGCCTGGGTTTTGAATCCTGCTTTGTGAGTAGATATTTAAGAGCAGCATGGTCAGTATACACAATCACTTTTGATCCTACTAAGTATGATCTGAACTTGTCAATGGCGTAAACCACTGCAAGTAATTCTTTTTCTGTGGTTGTGTAATTTTTCTGGGCATCATTTAAAACGCGACTAGCATAATAAATGACATGCAGAAGCTTGTCATGCCTCTGTCCCAATACTGCACCAATGGCATGATCACTGGCATCACACATTAGCTCAAATGGTAATGTCCAGTCTGGTGCAGAAATGACTGGTGCTGTGACCAGCTTAGCTTTCAGCGTTTCAAACGCCTGCAGGCACTCTGTGTCAAACACAAATGGCGTGTCAGCAGCTAGCAGATTGCTTAGAGGTTTTGCGATTTTTGAAAAATCCTTTATAAACCTCCTATAGAATCCTGCATGCCCCAGAAAGCTTCTGATTGCCTTAACATTGGCAGGTGGTGGTAATTTTTCAATTACCTCTACCTTAGCTTGATCCACCTCTATTCCCTTGTTCGAAATCTTGTGCCCAAGGACAATCCCTTCAATCACCATAAAGTGACATTTTTCCCAGTTTAAAACCAGGTAAGTCTCTTGGCATCTTTTCAGAACCAGTGTGATGAGCGGATAATTTATACGCTTTTTGGCATTATTTTTAGTATGTTTTTAGTATATTTTAGTTAGTTTCTATTATATTTTTATTAGTTTTTATTTAAAATTCACTTTTCTGGGCTTTACTATGACTTTGTGTGTTTTTCTGTGATTTCAGGTATTTTCTGGCTGAAATTGAGGGACCTGAGCAAAAATCTGATTCAGAGGCTGAAAAGGACTGCAGATGCTGTTGGATTCTGACCTCCCTGCACTCGAAGTGGATTTTCTGGAGCTACAGAAGCCCAATTGGCGCGCTCTCAATGGCGTTGGAAAGTAGACATCCTGGGCTTTCCAGCAATGTATAATAATCCATACTTTTCCCGAGATTTGACGGCCCAAACCGGCGTTGCAAATCAGCTTCAGAATTCCCGGCGTTTAACGCCGGAACTGGCATAAAAATTGGAGTTAAACGCCCAAACTGGCATAAAAGCTGGCGTTTAACTCCAGAAAAAATTTTCTACACATGGAAGCTTCAATGCTCAGCCCAAGCACACACAAAGTGGACCCCGGAAGTGGATTTTTACGTCATTTACTCATTTTTGTATACCCTAGGTTACTAGTTCACTATTAATAGGATCTTTTGACATTGTATCTGTACCTCATGACACTTTACATGTTTCTCATTATATCTTCTACAGCATGAGTCTCTAAACCCCATGGTTGGGGGTGAGGAGCTCTGTTGTGTCTTGATGGATTAATGCAATTACTACTGTTTTTCATTCAATCACGCTTGCTTCTATTCTAATATATCACTTGTTCCTAAACTTGATGAATGTGATGATCCGTGACACTCATCATCATTCTCACCTATGAGTGTGTGCCTGACAACCACCTCCGTTCTACCTTAGATTGAGTAGATATCTCTTGGATTCTTTAATCAGAATCTTCGTGGTATAAGCTAGAACTGATGGCGGCATTCAAGAGAATCCGGAAGGTCTAAACCTTGTCTGTGGTATTCTGAGTAGGATTTAATGATTGAATGATTGTGACGAGTGGTGCACGAAATTGTGATCACTACTTTTACACAGAACAATCCCCGGTAATGGCTTCAAAGACTTGGTGCTCAATACCATGGCATAAACACAACTTCGCACAACTAACCAGCAAGTGCACTGGGTCGTCCAAGTAATAAACCTTACGCGAGTAAGGGTCGATCCCACGGAGATTGGTGGTATGAAGCAAGCTATGGTCACCTTGTAAATCTCAGTCAGGCAGACTCAAATGGGTATAGTGATGAACGAAAATAACATAAAAGATAAAGATAGAGATACTTATGTATATCATTGGCGAGAGCTTCAGATAAGCGAATGAAGATGCCTTCCCTTCTGTCTCTCTGCTTTCCTACTGCCTTCATCCAATCCTTCCTACTCCTTTCCATGGCAAGCTCGTGTAGGGTTTCACCATTGTCAGTGGCTACCTCCCATCCTCTCAGTGAAAGCGATTGCATATGCCCCTGTCACGGTCATAGCGGAATTCATCTGTCGGTTCTCAATCAGGCCGGAATAGAATCCAGTGATTCTTTTGCGTCTGTCACTAACGCCCCGCCCTCAGGGTTTGAAGCACGTCACAGTCATTCAATCATTGAATCCTACTCAGAATACCACAGACAAGGTTTAGACCTTCCGGATTCTCTTGAATGCCGCCATCAGGTCCTGCCTATACCACGAAGACTCTGATCTCACGGAATGGTTGGCTCGTTTGTCAGGCGAGCACTCGGTTGTCAGGCGATCAACCATGCATCATGCAATCAGAAATCCAAGAGATATTCACTAAGCCTCAAATGCTTGTAGAACAAGAATGGTTGTCAGTCACCTTATTCATAGGTGAGAATGATGATGAGTGTCACGGATCATCACATTCATCAAGTTGAAGAACAAGTGATATCTTGGTAAAAGAACAAGCAGAATTGAATGGAATAACAATAGTAATTGCATTAATACTCGAGGTACAGAGCTCCACACCTTAATCTATGGTGTGTAGAAACTCCACCGTTGAAAATACATAAGAACAAGGTCTAGGCATGGCCGAATGGCCAGCCTCCCAGAGTGAGTTCAATCATCAAAACATGATCAAAAGACTCTCTATCGATCCGAAGATCTCTCTAATACAATAGTAAAAGGTCCTACTTATAGAAAACTAGTAGCCTAAGGTGTACAAAGATGAGTAAATGACATAAAAATCCACTTCCGGGCCCACTTGGTGTGTGCTTGGGCTGAGCAATGAAGCATTTTCGTGTAGAGACTTCTCTTGGAGTTAAACGCCAGCTTTTATGCCAGTTTGGGCGTTTAACTCCCAATCAGGTGCCAGTTCCGGCGTTTAACGCTGGAATTTCTGTAGGTGACTTTGAACGCCGGTTTGGGCCATCAAATCTTGGGCAAAGTATGGACTATCATATATTGCTGGAAAGCCCAGGATGTCTACGTTCCAACGCCGTTGAGAGCGCGCCAATTGGGCTTCTGTAGCTCCAGAAAATCCACTTCGAGTGCAGGGAGGTCAGAATCCAACAGCATCTGCAGTCCTTTTCAGTCTCTGAATCAGATTTTTGCTCAGGTCCCTCAATTTCAGCCAGAAATACCTGAAATCACAGAAAAACACACAAACTCATAGTAAAGTCCAGAAAAGTGAATTTTAACTAAAAACTAATAAAAATATACTAAGAACTCAACTAAAACTACTAAAAACATACTAAAAACAATGCCAAAAAGCGTACAAATTATCCGCTCATCACAACACCAAACTTAAATTGTTGCTTGTCCCCAAGCAACTAAAGATCAAATAAGATAAAAAGAAGAGAATATGCAATGAACTCCAAAAACATCTATGAAGATCAGTATTAATTAGATGAGCGGGGCTTTTAGCTTTTTGCCTCTGAATAGTTTTGGCATCTCACTTTATCCTTTGGAACTCAGAATGATTGGCTTCTTTAGGAACTCAGAATCCAGATAGTGTTATTGATTCTCCTAGTTAAGTATGATGATTCTTGAACACAGCTACTTTATTGAGTCTTGGCTGTGGCCCAAAGCACTCTGTCTTCCAGTATTACCACCGGATACATACATGCCACAGACACATAATTGGGTGAACCTTTTCAGATTGTGACTCAGCTTTGCTAAAGTCCCCAATTAGAGGTGTCCAGGGTTCTTAAGCACACTCTTATTGCCTTGGATCACAACTTTATTTCTTTCTTTCTCTTTCTCTTTTTTTTCGTTTGCTTTTTGCTTCTTTTTTTTTTTGTATTCACTGCTTTTTCTTGCCTCAAGAATCATTTTTATGATTTTTCAGATCCTCAGTAACATGTCTCCTTTTTCATCATTCTTTCAAGAGCCAACATTCATGAACCACAAATTCAAAAGACATATGCACTGTTCAAGCATACATTCAGAGAACAAAAGTGTTGCCACCACATCAAAATAATTAAACTGTTATAAAATTCAAAATTCATGCAATTCTTCTCTTTTCAATTAAGCACGTTTTTATTTTAAGAAAGGTGATGGATTCATAGGACATTCATAGCTTTAAGGCATAAACACTAAGACACTAATGATCACAAGACACAAACATGGACAAACATAAAGCACAAAAATTCGAAAAACAGAAGACTAAAGAACAAGGAAATCAAGGAACGGGTCCACCTTAGTGATGGCGGCTCTTCCTTCCTCTTGAAGGTCCTATGGAGTGCTTGAGCTCCTCAATGTCTCTTCCTTGCCTTTGTTGCTCCTCTCTCATGATTCTTTGATCTTCTCTAATTTCATGGAGGAGAATGGAGTGTTCTTGGTGTTCCACCCTTAGTTGTCCCATGTTGGAACTCAATTCTCCTAGGGAGGTGTTTAGTTGCTCCCAATAGTCTTATGGAGGAAAGTGTATCCCTTGAGGCATCTCAGGGATCTCATGATGAGAGGTGTCTCTTGTGTGCTCCATCCTTTTCTTGGTAATGGGCTTATCCTCATCAATGGTGATGTCTCCCTCTATGTCAACTCCAACTGAATAACAGAGGTGACAAATGAGGTGAGGAAAGGCTAACCTTGCTAAGGTAGAGGACTTATCCGCCACCTTGTAGAGTTCTTGGGCTATGACCTCATGAACTTCCACTTCTTCTCCAATCATGATGCTATGGATCATGATGGCCCGGTCTAAAGTAACTTCGGACCGGTTGCTAGTGGGGATGATTGAGCGTTGGATAAACTCCAACCATCCTCTAGCCACGGGTTTGAGGTCATGCCTTCTCAATTGAACCGGCTTGCCTCTTGAATCTCTCTTCCATTGTGCGCCCTCTTCACATATGATTGTGAGGACTTGGTCAACCTTTGATCAAAGTTGACCCTTCTTGTGTAAGGATGTTCATCTCCTTGCATCATAGGCAAGTTGAACGCCACCCTCACACTTTCCGGACTAAAATCCAAGTATTTCCCCCGAACCATAGTAAGATAATTCTTTGGATCCGGGTTCATACTTTGATCATGGCTCTTGGTGATCCATGCATTGGCATAGAACTCTTGAACCATCAAGATTCCAACTTGTTGAATGGGGTTGGTAAGTACTTCCCAACCTCTTCTTTGGATCTCATGGCGGATCTCCGGATATTCACCCTTTTTGAGTGAAAAGGGGACCTCGGGGATCACCTTCTTCAAGGCCACAACTTCATAGAAGTGGTCTTGATGCACCCTTGAGATGAACCTATCCATCTCCCATGACTCGGAGGTGGAAGCTTTTGCCTTCCCTTTCCTCTTTCTAGAGGTTTCTCCGGCCTTGGATGCCATAATGGTTATGGAAAAACGAAAAAGGGTTTGGGAGGGAAAGTGGTTTGAATTTGAAGGGTGAGGTTGGTGGGGTTTTATGAAGGATGGATGTGAGTGGTGAAGAGAAAGATGGGATTTGATAGGTGAAGGGGTTTTGGGGAAGAGGTATTGAGGTGATTGGTGAATGGGGGAAGAAGAGAGAGAGTGGTGGTGGGGTTGGTGGGGATCCTGTGGGGTTCACAGATCCTGTGGTGTCAAGGAAAAGTCATCCCTGCACCAAATGTTGCTCAAAATCACGTTTTGAGCCATTTTTGGCGTTAAACGCCGGGCTGGTGCCCATTCCTGGCGTTTAACGCCAGGTTCTTGCCCTTTTCTGGCGTTTAACGCCAGTCTGGTGCCCCTTTCTGGCGTTAAACGCCCAGAATGGTGCCAGACTGGGCGTTAAACGTCCAACTGCTAGGCTTACTGGCGTTTGAACGCCAGCAGCTTCTTCCTCCAGGGTGTGCTATTTTTCTTCCTGTTTTTCATTTTGTTTTTGCTTTTTCAATGGATTTTGTGACTTCTTATGATCATCAACCTACAAAAAACATAAAATAACAAAAGAAACTATATAAATTATAATCATTGGGTTGCCTCCCAACAAGTGCTTCTTTAATGTCAGTAGCTTGACAGAGGGCTCTCATGGAGCCTCACAGATACTCAGAGCAATGTTGGAACCTCCCAACACCAAACTTAGAGTTTGAATGTGGGGGTTCAACACCAAACTTAGAGTTTGGTTGTGGCCTCCCAACACCAAACTTAGAGTTTGACTGTGGGGGCTCTGTTTGTCTCTGATTTGAGAGAAGCTCTTCATGCTTCTTCTCCATGGTGACAGAGGGATATCCTTGAGCCTTAAACACATAGGATTTTTCATTCACTTGAATGATCAGTTCACCTCCATCAACATCAATCACAGCCTTTGCTGTGGCTAGGAAGGGTCTGCCAAGGATGATAGTTTCATCCATGCACTTCCCAGTCTCTAGGACTATGAAATCAGTAGGGATGTAATGGTCTTCAATCTTAACCAAAACATTCTCTACAAGTCCATGAGCTTGTTTCCTTGAGTTGTCTGCCATCTCTAATGAGATTCTTGCAGCTTGTACCTCAAAGATCCTTAGCTTCTCCATTACTGAGAGAGGCATGAGGTTTACACTTGACCCTAAGTCACACAGAGCCTTCTTGAAGGTCATGGTGCCTATGGTACAAGGTATGGAAAACTTCCCAGGATCTTGTCTCTTTTGAGGTAATTTCTGCCTAGACAAGTCATCCAGTTCTTTGGTGAGCAAAGGAGGTTCATCCTCCCAAGTCTCATTTCCAAATAACTTGTCATTTAGCTTCATGATTGTTCCAAGGTATTTAGCAACTTGCTCTTCAGTGACATACTCATCCTCTTCAGAGGAAGAATACTCATCAGAGCTCATGAAAGGCAGAAGTAAGTCCAATGGAATCTCTATAATCTCATTTTGAGTCCCAGATTCCCATGGTTCCTCATTGGGGAACTCATTGGAGGCTAGTGCACGCCCATTGAGGTCTTCCTCAGTGGCGTTCACTGCCTCTCCATCCTCTCCAAATTCGGCCATGTTTATGGCTTTGCACTCTCCTTTTGGATTTTCTTCTGTGTTGCTTGGGAGAGTACTTGGAGGGAGTTCAGTAACTTTCTTGCTCAGCTGTCCCACTTGTCCTTCCAAATTTCTAATGGAGGACCTTGTTTCATTCATGAAACTTTGAGTGGTTTTAATTAGATCAGAGACCATGGTTGCTAAGTCAGATGGGTTCTGCTTAGGATTCTCTGTCTGTTGCTGAGAAGATGATGGAAAAGGTTTGCCATTGTTAAACCTGGTTCTTCCACCATTATTATTGAAACCTTGTTGAGGTCTCTCTTGATTCTTCCATGAGAGATTTGGGTGATTTCTCCATGAAGAATTATAGGTGTTACCATAGGGTTCTCCTAGGTAATTCACCTCTTCCATTGAAGGGTTCTCAGGATCATAAGCTTCTTCCTCAGATGAAGCCTCCTTGGTACTGCTTGGTGCATTCTGCATTCCAGACAGACTTTGAGAAATCAAATTGACTTGTTGAGTCAATATCTTGTTCTGAGCCAATATGGCATTCAGAGCATCAATCTCAAGAACTCCTTTCTTCTGACTTGTCCCATTGTTCACAGAATTCCTTTCAGAAGTGTACATGAATTGGTTATTTGCAACCATTTCAATGAGCTCTTGAGCCTCTGTAGGCGTCTTCTTCAGATGAAGAGATCCTCCAGCAGAGCTATCCAAGGACATCTTAGATAGTTCAGAGAGACCATAATAGAAAATACCTATGATGCTCCATTCAGAAAGCATGTCAGAAGGACACTTTCTGATCAATTGTTTGTATCTTTCCCAAGCTTCATAGAGGGATTCTCCATCCTTCTGTCTGAAGGTTTGGACTTCCACTTCTAAGCTTACTCCATCTTTGTGGTGGAAAGAACTTTGCCAAGAAGGCATTGACTAGCTTTTCCCAAGAGTCCAGGCTTTCTTTAGGTTGAGAGTCCAACCATATTCTAGCTCTGTCTCTTACAGCAAAAGGGAATAGCATCAGTCTATAGACCTCAGGGTATACCCCATTAGTCTTGACTGTGTCACAGATTTGCAAGAATTCAGCTAAGAACTGATGAGGATCTTCCATTGGAAGTCCATGGAACTTGCAATTCTGTTGCATTAGAGAAACTAATTGAGGTTTAAGCTCAAAGTTGTTTGCTCCAATGGCAGGGATAGAGATGCTTCTCCCATAGAAGTCGGGAGTAGGTGCAGTAAAGTCACCCAGCACCTTCCTTGCATTGTTTGCATTATTGTTGTTTTCGGCTGCCATGTCTTCTTTGAAGAATTCGGTCAGGTCCTCTAAAGAGAGTTGTGCTTTGGCTTCTCTTAGCTTTCTCTTCAAGGTCCTTTCGGGTTCAGGGTCAGCTTCAACCAGAATGCCTTTGTCTCTGCTCCTGCTCATATGAAAGAGAAGAGAACAAGAAAATGTGGAGTCCTCTATGTCACAGTATAGAGATTCCTTGAGGTGTCAGAGGAAAAGAGAAATAGAAAGAAGAAGGAGAAGAAGAATTCGAACTTTACTTAGATAAGGTTCGAATTGTGCATTGAGAAGGAGTGGTACTCCATAAATAGAAGGATGTGAGAAGGAGGGAAGTAATTGTTCGAAAATTAATTAAAACATTTTGAAAACATTTTTGAAAAACACTAATTGATTTTCGAAAATAAAAGTGGAGAAGAAATCAAGTGATTTTTGAAAAGATTTTTAAATTAGAAATCAAAAAGATTTGATTGAAAACTATTTTGAAAAAGATGTAGTTAAGGAGATATGATTGGTTTTAAAAAAATGCGATTGAAAAGATATGATTTGAAAACAATTTTAAAAAAAAGAGATTTGATTTGAAAATAATTTTAAAAGATTTGATTTTGAAAGTTAATGTCTTGCCTAACAAGAAAAGATATGATTCAAACATTTAAGCCTTTCTCAACAGAAAAGGCAATATACTAGAGATGTTCAATCAAATCATTTATTGTTAGTAAGTATCTTTGAAAAAGGAAAGAAATTGATTTTGAAAACATTTGATTGAAAAGATATGATTTGAAAAAGATTTGATTTTGAAAAACTTTGAAAACTTGAAAAAAAAATTGATTTGAAAACAAAATCTTCCCCCTAGCACCATCCTGGCGTTAAACGCCCAGAATGGTATCCATTCTGCCGTTTAACGCCCAAAATGCACCCTTTTTGGGCGTTAAACGCCCAACCAGGTACCCTGGCTGGCGTTTAAACGCCAGTCTGCCTTCTTCACTGGGCATTTTTGAATGCCCAGCTTTTTCTGTATAATTCCTCTGCAGTATGTTCTGAATCTTCAATTCTTTGTATTATTGACTTGAAAAGACACAAAATAAAAATATTTTTGGATTTTTAATAATCAAAATGCAACAAGAATCAAATAACAATGCATGCAAGACACCAAACTTAGCAGTTTGTATACTATTGACACAATATGAGACACATAAACACTCAAGTCAAAAGAATTCAAAGATCAGAGTAAGAAATCATCAAGAATTACTTGAAGATCCTTAAGACACATGAATGAATGCATGCAATTGACACCAAACTTAAGATGAGACACTAGACTCAAGCAAGAAATATTTTTGGTTTTTATGATTTTCTAATTTTTTTGTGTTTTTCGAAAATTAAGTGAAAACATCAAAATTCTTAATGAGAATTCCAGGAATCAGTGCAATGCTAGTCTAAGACTCCGGTCCAGGAATTAGACATGGCTTCACAGCCAGCCAAGCTTTCAAAGAAAGCTTCGGTCCAAAACACTAGACATGGCCAAAGGCCAGCCAAGCCTTAGCAAATCATTGCTCCAAAAGCAAGATTGATGAAAATCAATAAGCTCTTGTGATGAAAAGTTGAAACCTCGGTCCAATGAAATTAGACATGGCTTTACAGCCAGCCAGATTTCAAACAAATCATCATGAAACTCTAGAATTCATCTTCAAGAATTTCGAAAAAAAAATAAATGCCTAATCTAAGCAACAAGATGAACCGTCAGTTGTCCATACACAAGAACAATCCCCGGCAACGGCGCCAAAAACTTGGTGCACGAAATTGTGATCACTACTTTTACACAGAACAATCCCCGGTAATGGCTCCAAAGACTTGGTGCTCAATACCATGGCATAAACACAACTTCGCACAACTAACCAGCAAGTGCACTGGGTCGTCCAAGTAATAAACCTTACGCGAGTAAGGGTCGATCCCACGGAGATTGGTGGTATGAAGCAAGCTATGGTCACCTTGTAAATCTCAGTCAGGCAGACTCAAATGGGTATAGTGATGAACGAAAATAACATAAAAGATAAAGATAGAGATACTTATGTATATCATTGGCGAGAGCTTCAGATAAGCGAATGAAGATGCCTTCCCTTCTGTCTCTCTGCTTTCCTACTGCCTTCATCCAATCCTTCCTACTCCTTTCCATGGCAAGCTCGTGTAGGGTTTCACCATTGTCAGTGGCTACCTCCCATCCTCTCAGTGAAAGCGATTGCATATGCCCCTGTCACGGTCATAGCGGAATTCATCTGTCGGTTCTCAATCAGGCCGGAATAGAATCCAGTGATTCTTTTGCGTCTGTCACTAACGCCCCGCCCTCAGGGTTTGAAGCACGTCACAGTCATTCAATCATTGAATCCTACTCAGAATACCACAGACAAGGTTTAGACCTTCCGGATTCTCTTGAATGCCGCCATCAGGTCCTGCCTATACCACGAAGACTCTGATCTCACGGAATGGTTGGCTCGTTTGTCAGGCGAGCACTCGGTTGTCAGGCGATCAACCATGCATCATGCAATCAGAAATCCAAGAGATATTCACTAAGCCTCAAATGCTTGTAGAACAAGAATGGTTGTCAGTCACCTTATTCATAGGTGAGAATGATGATGAGTGTCACGGATCATCACATTCATCAAGTTGAAGAACAAGTGATATCTTGGTAAAAGAACAAGCAGAATTGAATGGAATAACAATAGTAATTGCATTAATACTCGAGGTACAGCAGAGCTCCACACCTTAATCTATGGTGTGTAGAAACTCCACCGTTGAAAATACATAAGAACAAGGTCTAGGCATGGCCGAATGGCCAGCCTCCCAGAGTGAGTTCAATCATCAAAACATGATCAAAAGACTCTCTATCGATCCGAAGATCTCTCTAATACAATAGTAAAAGGTCCTACTTATAGAAAACTAGTAGCCTAAGGTGTACAAAGATGAGTAAATGACATAAAAATCCACTTCCGGGCCCACTTGGTGTGTGCTTGGGCTGAGCAATGAAGCATTTTCGTGTAGAGACTTCTCTTGGAGTTAAACGCCAGCTTTTATGCCAGTTTGGGCGTTTAACTCCCAATCAGGTGCCAGTTCCGGCGTTTAACGCTGGAATTTCTGTAGGTGACTTTGAACGCCGGTTTGGGCCATCAAATCTTCGGCAAAGTATGGACTATCATATATTGCTGGAAAGCCCAGGATGTCTACTTTCCAACGCCGTTGAGAGCGCGCCAATTGGGCTTCTGTAGCTCCAGAAAATCCACTTCGAGTGCAGGGAGGTCAGAATCCAACAGCATCTGCAGTCCTTTTCAGTCTCTGAATCAGATTTTTGCTCAGGTCCCTCAATTTCAGCCAGAAAATACCTGAAATCACAGAAAAACACACAAACTCATAGTAAAGTCCAGAAAAGTGAATTTTAACTAAAAACTAATAAAAATATACTAAGAACTCAACTAAAACTACTAAAAACATACTAAAAACAATGCCAAAAAGCGTACAAATTATCCGCTCATCAACGAGCTTCAAACTCCTGAAGGCTGGGCATTAGTGACAGACGCAAAAGAATCACTGGATTCTATTCCAACCTGATTGAGAACCGACAGATGATTAGCCATGCTGTGACAGAGCGCGTTGAACATTTTCACTGAGGGGATGGGAGGTAGCCATTGACAACGGTGAAACCCTACATACAGCTTGCCATGGAAGGAGCCTTGCGTGTATGAAGAAGAAGACAGTAGGAAAGCAGAGATTCTGAAGATGGAGCATCTCCAAACCTCAACCTGTTCTCCATTACTGCAAAACAAGTACTTATTTCATGTTCTTTTACTTTTCACAATCGAACCTGATAATTATTGGTATCCTGACTAAGAGTTACAAGATAACCATAGCTTGCTTCAAGCCGACAATCTCCGTGGGATCAACCCTTACTCACGTAAGGTATTACTTGGACGACCCAGTGCACTTGCTGGTTAGTTGTGCGGAATTACAAAAGTGTGATTGCAATTTCGTGCACCAAGTTTTTGGCGCCGTTGCCGAGGATTGTTCGAGTTTGGACAACTGACGGTTTATCTTGTTGCTTAGATTAGGACTGTTTTATTTTTGTTGGTTTAGAGTCTTTTATTTGAGTTTAGTTTTATATTTTAAGTTTGGTGTCAATTGCATGCTTTTGCTTTCTTTTAATTTTCGAATTTGCATGTCCTTAGTCCTTTTTTTATCTTTAAAAATTCTAAATTTGGTGTCTTTTTTGTGTTTTCCTTTAAAATTTTCGAAAATTTGTGCTTGATTTTCTAAAAATTTTAAGTTTGGTGTCATTTTGTTGTTTTTCTCTTTCCTCATTTCAAAAAATCAAATCTTTTTCAAAATAATTTTAATCATATCTTTTCAATTGCTAATTCCAAAATATTTTTAATTAACTAATTGATTTAGTTTTTAATTTTCTTTGATCTTATTTTCTTTTAGTTTTCAAAATTTTATTTTATTTTCCATTTATTTTATTTTATTTTTTTCGATCACTTTTAAAAAAAAAATTACTTTACTTGTGAATTCATATCATATTCCCTTTCTCCATCATGGACCTAAGTGGAATTGAATAGTCCAGAAGGACTCTGAGGTTATATGCTAACCCCATTACAGCTGCATATGGGAGTAGCATCTGTATACCTCCCATTAAAGCAAGCAGCTTTGAGCTAAATCCTCAACTCATTATCATGGTACAGCAAAATTGCCAGTATTCCGGTCTTCCACAGGAAGAACCTACTGAGTTTCTGGCACAATTCTTACAAATTGCTGACACAGTACGTGATAAAGAGGTGGATCAGGATGTCTACAGACTATTACTATTTCCATTTGCTGTAAAAGATCAAGCTAAGAGGTGGTTGAATAACCAACCTACAGCAAGCATAAAGACATGGAAACAGTTATCAGACAAATTCCTGAATCAATTTTACCCTCCAAAAAGGATGACACAGCTAAGGCTGGACATCCAAGGCTTTAAACAAGAGGATAATGAATCCCTTTATCATGCCTGGGATAGGTATAGAGGTATGCTAAGAAAATGCCCCTCTGAAATATTTTCAGAGTGGGTACAGTTAGACATCTTCTACTATGGGCTTATAGAAAAAGCTCAGATGTCTCTAGACCACTCAGCTGGTGGATCTATACATATGAGGAAGACAATTGAAGAGGCTCAAGAGCTTATAGATACTATTGCTAGAAATCAACATTTGTACTCTAGCAATGAGTTCTCTACAAAAGAAGAAGTTATGGCAGTAGCCACTGATCCTAATCCTCAAGAACAGATGGTTGAGCTTAATCAGCAATTACTCCTGATGACAAAACAGTTAGCAGAATTTAAAGAGATGCTCCAAGAAACTAAAATTGCTAACAAGAATATAGAATCACAGTTGAATCAGACAAAACAGCAGTTATCTAAACAGATAACAAAAGAATGCCAAGCAGTTCAACTAAGGAGTGGGAAGACATTAAATAACACTACTCAAAGTGGCAAAAAGCCAAGAAAGGAACAACTGACAGAGGATAACCAAACCACTGCCCAAAATCCCTCTGAGGACAGTAAGAGCCCAGAGAGGAATACTCCTGGCGTTCAAATGCCAGAAAGGGGGGAAAAGTTGGCGTTAAACGCCCATTCCTTGCCCAGTTCTGGCGTTTAAACGCCAGAAATGGGTGGAAAGCTGGCGTTAAACGCCCATCATGCACCCATTCCTGGCGTTCAAATGCCAATGAGGAATCAGACACCTGAGAGTGCTGATAGTAACCCCTCTAAAAAGGCTTCTCCAACCACATCTGTAGGGAATAAACCCGCAGCAACCAAGGTTGAAGAATATAAAGCCAAGATGCCTTATCCTCAGAAACTATCTCAGGATAAGCAATTTGCCCGCTTTGCAGACTATCTCAGGACTCTTGACATAAAGATTCCGTTTGCAGAGGCACTTGAGCAAATACCTTCTTATGCTAAGTTCATGAAAGAAATCTTAAGTCATAAGAACGATTGGAGAGAAACTGAAAAAGTTTTTCTTACTGAAGAATGCAGTGCAGTCATTTTAAAGAGCTTACCAGAGAAGCTTAAAGATCCTGGAAGCTTTATGATACCATGCACATTAGAGGGTACTTGTACCAAGAAAGCTATATGTGATCTTGGGGCAAGTATCAACCTAATACCTGCATCCACTATCAGAAAGCTTGGCTTGGCTGAAGAAGTCAAACCAACCCGAATATGCCTCCAACTTACTGATGGCTCCATTAAATATCCATCAGGCATAATTGAGGACATGATTGTCAAGGTTGGGCCATTTGCCTTTCCCACTGACTTTGTAGTGCTGGAAATGGAGGAGCACAAGAGTGCAACTCTCATTCTAGGAAGACCTTTCCTAGCAACTGGACGAACCCTCATTGACGTCCAAAAAGGGGAATTGACCCTGAGAGTCAATGAGGATGAGTTTAAGTTGAATGTTGTCAAAGCTATGCAGCATCCAGACACATCAAATGACTGCATGAGCGCTGATATTATTGATTCTTTGGTGAAAGAGATCAATATGACTGAGAGTCTCGAATCAGAGCTAGAGGACATCTTTAAAGATGTTCATCCTGATCAGGAGGAACCATAGGAAATAAAAGAACCTCTAAAAATTTCTCAGGAAGAGAATAAGCCTCCCAAACCTGAGCTCAAACCACTACCACCATCCCTGAAGTATGCATTTCTGGGAGAAGGTGACATTTTTCCAGTGATCATAAGCTCTACTTTAAATTCACAGGAAGAGGAAGCAATGATTCAAGTGCTAAGGACCACAAGACAGCTCTTGGGTGGTCCATAAGTGATCTTAAGGGCATTAGCCCAGCAAGATGCATGCACAAGATCTTATTGGAAGATAATGCCAAGCCAGTGGTTCAACCACAAAGGCGGCTCAATCCAACCATGAAGGAAGTGGTGCAGAAAGAGGTCACTAAGTTATAGAGGCTGGGATTATTTATCCTATTTCTGATAGCCCCTGAGTAAGCCCTGTCCACGTTGTCCCCAAGAAGGGAGGCATGACAGTGGTTCATAATGAAAAGAATGAACTGGTTCCTACAAGAACAGTTACAGGGTGGCGTATGTGTATTGACTACAGAAGACTCAATACAGCCACCAGAAAGGATCATTTTCCTTTACCATTCATAGACCAGATGCTAGAGAGACTAGCAGGTCATGAATATTACTACTTTTTGGATGGCTATTCAGGTTACAACCAAATTGCAGTAGATCCTCAGGACCAAGAGAAAACAGCATTCACATGTCCTTCTGGAGTGTTTGCCTACAGAAGGATGCCTTTTGGTCTGTGTAATGCACCTGCAACCTTTCAGAGGTGCATGCTCTCTATCTTCTTAGATATGGTAGAGAAATTTCTGGAAGTCTTCATGGATGACTTTTCAGTATTTGGAGACTCATTTAAATCCTGCCTCAACCATCTAGCACTTGTTCTGAAAAGATGCCAGGAGACCAACCTAGTTTTAAATTGGGAAAAATGTCACTTTATGGTGACTGAAGGGATTGTCCTTGGGCATAAAATTTCAAACAAGGGAATAGAGGTGGATCAAGCTAAAGTTGAAGTAATTGAAAAATTACCACCACTTACCAATGTTAAGGCAATCAGAAGCTTTCTGGGGCATGCAGGATTCTACAGAAGGTTTATAAAGGATTTTTCAAAAATTACAAAACCTCTGAGTAATCTGCTAGCTGCAGACACGCCATTTATCTTTGATAAGGAGTGTCTGCAGGCGTTTGACCTTCTGAAAGCTAAGCTGGTCACAGCACCAGTTATCTCTGCACCAGACTGGACACTGCCATTCGAACTAATGTGTGATGCCAGTGATCATGCCATTGGTGCAGTATTGGGACAGAGGCACAACAAGCAACTACATGTCATTTATTATGGCAGCCGTATTCTAAATGGTGCATAGAAGAACTACACAACCACAGAAAAGGAGTTACTTGCAGTGGTTTATGCCACTAACAAGTTCAGATCTTACTTAGTAGGATCAAAAGTGATTGTGTATACTGACCATGCTGCTCTTAAATATCTACTCACAAAGCAGGATTCAAAACCCAGGCTCATAAGATGGGTGTTGCTTTTGCAAGAGTTTGATATAGAAATAAGAGACAGAAAAGGGACAGAGAATCAAGTAGCTGATCACCTATCCCGGATAGAACCAGTAGCAGGAGCATCCCTCCCTCCTACTAAGATTTCTGAAACCTTTCCGGATGAGCAATTGTTTACTATTCAGGAAGCTCCGTGGCTTGCAGATAGTGCAAACTATAAGACTCAAGGTTCTCCTTCTGTAATCATGGAGAGGAAGCATGAAGAGCTTCTCTCAAAACAGAGCCCCCACAGTCAAACTCTAAGTTTGGTGTTGGGAGGCCACAACCAACTTCTAAGTTTGGTGTTGAACCCCCACATTCAAACTCTAAGTTTGGTGTTGGGAGGGTCCAACATGGCTCTGAGTATCTGTGAGGCTCCCTGAGAGCCCACTGTCAAGCTACTGACATTAAAGAAGCGCTTGTTGGGAGGTAACCCAATGTTATATTGATCTATTTTCCTTTGTTGTTTTATGTTTTCTATAGGTTGATGATCATGAGAAGTCACAAAATCAATTGAAAAAGCAAAAAAAGTAAGAAAAACAGAAAGAAAAATAGCACACCCTGGAGGAAAACCTTGCTGGCATTTAAACGCCAGTAAGGGCAGCAAATGGGCATTTAACGCCCAGTCTGGCACCATTCTGGGCGTTTAACGCCAGAAAGGGGCACCAGACTGGCGTTAAACGCCAGGAAAGGGCAAGAAGTTGGCGTTAAACACCAGAAATGGGCACCAGCCCGACGTTTAACGCCAAAATTGGCATAAAGAGCATTTTTTGCTGGCCACTTGGTGCAGGGATGAATTTTCCTTGACACCTCAGGATCTGTGGATCCCACAGGATCCCCACCTACCCCACCACTCTCTCTCTTCTTCACTCATTCACCAATCACCTCAACATCTCCACCCCTATATAAACCCATCTTCACTCCTTCATTTTCACACACCCTAAACACTACTTATCCCCCTTGGCCTAACCACAAAGCCTCATCCATCTCCTCCATTTCTTCGTCTTCTTCTATCTTCTCTCTTCTTTTGCTCGAGAACGAGCAAACTTTCTAAGTTTGGTGTGGTAAAAGCATTGCTTTTTGTTTTTCCATAACCATTTATGGCATCTAAGGCCGGAGAAACCTCTAGAAAGAGGAAAGGGAAGGCAAAAGCTTCCACCTCCGAGTCATGGAAGATGGAGAGATTCATCTCAAGGGATGCACTTTCCTCCACAAAACTATTGGGAGCAAATCAACACCTCCCTAGGAGAATTAAGCTCTAACATGGGACAACTAAGGATGGAGCACCAAGAGCATTCCATCATCCACCATGAGATTAGAAAAAGATAAAAAAGCTATGAGGGAAGAGCAACAAAGACAAGGAAGAGACATAGAGGAGCTCAAAAGCACTCCATAAGATTTTCAAGAGGAAGAACAAGCCGCCATCAATAAGGTGGACCCATTCTTTGATTTTCTTGTTCTTTATTTTCTGTTTTTCGAATTTTTATGCTTTATGTATATCTATGTTTGTGTCTTTATTACATGATCATTAGTGTCTTAGTGTCTATGCCTTAAAGTTATAAATGTCCTATGAATCCATCACCTTTCTTAAAAGAAAAATGTTTTTATTACAAAAGAACAAGAAGTACAGGATTTCGAATTCATCTTTGAAACTAGTTGAATTAGTTTGATGTGGTGACAATACTTTTTTGTTTTCTGAATGAATGCTTGAACAGTGCATATGTCTTTTGAATTTGTTGTTTTAAGAATGTTAAAATTATTGGCTCTTGAAAGAATGATGGAAAAGGAGAAATGTTATTGAGGATCTGAAAAATCATCAAATTGATTCTTGAAGCAAGAAAAGCAGTGAATAAAAATGAAAAAAAAAAGAAAAAAAGAAAAAAAAAAGAGGATGAAAAAGCAAGCAGAAAAAGCCAATAGCCCTTTAAACGAAAAGGAAAGGGCCTACAAGAATAATATCCTGGCCTAAGTGGCTAAACCAAGCTGTCCCTAACCATGTGCTTGTGGCGTGAAGGTGTCAAGTGAAAACTTGAGACTAAGCGGTTAAAGTCGTGATCCAAAGCAAAAAGAGTGTGCTTAAGAACCCTGGACACCTCTAATTGGAGACTCTAGCAAAGCTGAGTCACAATCTGAAAAGGTTCACCCAGTTATGTGTCTGTGGCATGTATGTATCCGGTGGTAATGCTGGAAAACAGAGTGCTTTGGGCCACGGCCAAGACACATAAAGTAGCTGTGTTCAAGAATCAACATACTTAACTAGGAGAATCAATAACACTATCTAAATTTTGAGTTCCTATAGATGCCAATCAGTCTGAACCTCAAGGGATAAAGTGAGATGCCAAAACTGTTCGGAGGCAAAAAGCTACTAGTCCCGCTCATCTAATTGGAGCTAAGTTTCATTGATACTTTGGAGTTTATAGTATATTCTCTTCTTTTTATCCTATTTGATTTTCAGTTGCTTGGGAACAAGCAACAATTTAAGTTTGGTGTTGTGATGAGCGGATAATTTATATGCTTTTTGGCATTGTTTTTAGTATGTTTTTAGTACATTTTAGTTAGTTTCTATTATATTTTTATTAGTTTTTATTTAAAATTCACTTTTTTGGGCTTTACTATGAGTTTCTATGTTTTTCTATGATTTCAGGTATTTTCTGGCTGAAATTGAGGGACCTGAGCAAAAATCTGATTTAGAGGCTGAAAAGGACTGCAGATGCTGTTGGATTCTGACCTCCCTACAGAAGCCCAATTGGCGCGCTCTCAACGGCGTTGGAAAGTAGACATCCTGGGCTTTCCAGCAATGTATAATAATGCATACTTTGCCTGAGATTTGACGGCCCAAACTGGCGTTGCAAATCAGCTTCAGAATTCCCGGTGTTTAACGCCGAAACTGGCATAAAAATTGGAGTTAAACGCCCAAACTGGCATAAAAGCTGGCGTTTAACTCCAGAAAAAGTCTCTACACATGGAAGCTTCAATTCTCAGCCCAAGCACACACCAAGTGGACCCCGGAAGTGGATTTTTACGTCATTTACTCATTTCTGTATACCCTAGGTTACTAGTTCACTATTAATAGGATCTTTTGACATTGTATCTATACCTCATGACACTTTACACGTTTCTCATTGTATCTTCTACAGCATGAGTCTCTAAACCCCATGGTTGGGGTGAAGAGCTCTGCTGTGTCTTAATGGATTAATGCAATTACTACTGTTTTTCATTCAATCACGCTTGCTTCTATTCTAAGATATCACTTGTTCCTAAACTTGATGAATGTGATGATTCGTGACACTCATCATCATTCTCACCTATGAACGTGTGCCTGACAACCACCTCCGTTCTACCTTAGATTGAGTAGATATCTCTTGGATTCTTTAATCAGAATCTTCGTGGTATAAGCTAGAACTGATGGCGGCATTCAAGAGAATCCGAAAGGTCTAAACCTTGTCTGTGGTATTCTGAGTAGGATTCAATGATTGAATGACTGTGACGAGCTTCAAACTCTTGAAGGCTGGGCGTTAGTGACAGACGCAAAAGAATCACTGGATTCTATTCCAACCTGATTGAGAACCGACAGATGATTAGCCGTGCTGTGACAGAGCGCGTTGAACATTTTCACTGAGAGGATGGGAGGTAGCCATTGACAATGGTGAAACCCTACATACAGCTTGCCATGGAAGGAGCCTTACGTGTATGAAGAAGAAGACAGTAGGAAAGCAGAGATTCTGAAGATGGAGCATCTCCAAACCTCAACCTGTTCTCCATTACTGCAAAACAAGTACTTATTTCATGTTCTTTTACTTTTCACAATCGAACCTGATAATTATTGGTATCCTGACTAAGAGTTACAAGATAACCATAGCTTGCTTCAAGCCGATAATCTCCGTGGGATCGACCCTTACTCACGTAAGGTATTACTTGGACGACCCAGTGCACTTGCTGGTTAGTTGTGCGGAATTACAAAAGTGTGATTGCAATTTCATGCACCACAGTGTTAGGTGATCAAGACAGGAGCTGAATTAGTCTCCATATACTAAGAAGTCATCCATGAAGGCTTCCAGATATTTTTCCACCATATCAGAGAAAATAGAGAGCATGCATCTCTGAAAGGTTGCAGGTGCATTACACCGCCCAAATGGCATCCTTCTGTAGGCAAATACTCCAGATGGACATGTGAATGCTGTTTTCTCTTGATCCTGGGGATCTACTGCAATTTGGTTGTAGCCTGAATAGCCATCCAAAAAGTAGTAATAATCATGACCTGCTAGTCTTTCTAGCATCTGGTCTATGAATGGTAAAGGAAAATTATCCTTTCTGGTGGTGTATTGAGCCTTCTATAGTCAATACACATGCGCCACCCTGTAACTGTTCTTGTAGGAACTAGTTTATACTTTTCATTATGAACCACTGTCATGCCTCCTTTTTTGGGGACAACTTGGACAGGGCTCACCCAGGGGCTATCAGAAATAGGATAAATAATCCCAGCCTCCAGTAACTTGGTGACCTCTTTCTGCACCACTTCCTTCATGGCTGGATTTAGCCGCCTCTGTGGTTGAACCACTGGCTTAGCATCATCCTCCAATAGGATCTTGTGCATGCATCTTGCTGGGCTGATGCCCTTAAGATCACTTATGGACCACCCAAGAGCTGTCTTGTGTGTCCTTAGCACTTGAAGTAGCGCTTCCTCTTCCAGGGGATTTAAAGCAGAGCTTATGATCACCGGAAAAGTGTCACCTTCTCCCAGAAATGCATATTTCAGGGATGGTGGTAATGGTTTGAGCTCGGGTTTAGGAGGTTTTTCCTCTTCCTGAGGAAGTTTCAGAGGCTCTTTCAATTCCTCTGAATCCTCCAGATCAGGCTGAACATCTTTAAAAATGTCCTCTAGCTCTGATTCGAGACTCTCAGTCATATTGACCTCTTCCACCAGGGAGTCAATAATATCAACGCTCAGGCAATCGTCTGATGTGTCTGGATGTTGCATAGCTTTGACAACATTCAACTTAAACTCATCCTCATTGACTCTCAGGGTTATCTCCCCTTTTTGGACGTCAATGAGGGTTCGTCCAGTTGCTAGGAATGGTCTTCCTAGAATGAGAGTTGCACTCTTGTGCTCCTCTATTTCCAGCACTACAAAGTCAGTAGGGAAGGCAAATGGCCTAACCTTGACAATCATGTCCTCAATTATTCCTGATGGGTATTTAATGGAGCCATCAGCAAGTTGAAGACAGATCCGGGTTGGTTTGACCTCTTCAGTCAAGCCAAGCTTTCTGATAGTGGATGCAGGAATTAGGTTGATGCTTGCCCCAAGATCACATAAAGTTGTCTTGGTGAAATTACCCTCTAATATGCATGGTATCATAAAGCTCCCGGGATCTTTAAGATTTTCTGGGAAGCTTTTCAGAATGACTGCACTGAATTCTTCAGTGAGGAGAACTCTTTCAGTTTCTCTCCAATCCTTCTTATGACTCAAGATATCTTTCATGAACTTGGCATAAGAGGGTATTTGCTCAAATGCCTCTGCAAATGGAATCTTTATTTCAAGAGTCCTGAGATAGTCTGCAAAGTGAGCAAATTGCTTATCCTGCTCCTCTTGGTAGAGTTTTTGAGGATAAGGTATCTTAGCTTTGTATTCCTCAACCTTGGTTGCTGCAAGTTTATTTCCTACAGAAGTGGTTGGAGAAGCCTTTTTAGAGGGGTTGTTATCAACACTTGTGTGTGTCTGATCCCTCACTGGCATTTGAATGCCAGGGTTAGAAGCTTGATTGGCGCTAGACGCCAGCTTCTTACCTGTTTCTGGCGTTTAAACGCCAGAACTGAGCTTCCATTGGGCATTTGACGCCAGCTCCTTGCTTGTTTCTGGCGTTCGAACGCCAGAATTGTTCCTCTTTGGGCTCTTACTATCCTCAGAGGGATTTTGGATAATATTTTGCTCATCCTCTTTAAGTTGTTCTTTCCTTGGCTTCCTGCTGCTTTGAAGTGAGGTATTTAATATTTTTCCACTTCTTAATTGAATTGCTTGACACTCTTCTGTTATTTGTTTCGATAACTGCTGTTTTGTTTGCTTCAACTGTACTTCCATATTCATATTAGCCATTCTTGTGTCTTGTAGTATCTCCTTGAATTTCGCAAGCTGTTTTGTTAGAAAATCTAATTGCTGATTGAATTCAATAACTTGTTCTGCAGGACTGAGTTCAGCAGTTACTGTTTTAGCCTCTTCTTTCATGGAAGACTCACTAGTTAGGTACAGATGCTGATTTCTGGCAACTGTATCAATGAGCTCTTGAGCTTCTTCAATTGTCTTTCTCATGTGTATAGATCCACCAGCTGAGTGGTCTAGAGAAATCTGAGCTTTCTCTGTAAGCCCATAATAGAAGATGTCTAATTGCACCGATTCTGAAAACATTTCAGATGGGCATTTTCTTAGCATCTCTCTGTATCTCTCCCAGGCATCATAAAGAGATTCATTATCTCCTTGTTTAAAGCCTTAGATGTCCAGCCTTAGCTGTGTCATCCGTTTTGGAGGGAAATATTGATTCAGGAATTTTTCTGACAGTTGTTTCCATGTCCTTATGCTAGCCTTAGGTTGGTTATTTAACCACCTCTTAGCTTGGTCTTTTATAGCAAATGGAAATAGTAATAATCGGTAGACATCCTGATCTACTTCCTTATCATGTACTGTGTCAGCAATTTGTAAAAACTGTGCCAGAAACTCTGTAGGTTCTTCTTGTGGAAGACCGGAATACTGGCAACTTTGCTGCACCATGATAATGAGCTGAGGATTCAACTCAAAGCTACTGACTCCGATGGAGGGTATATAGATACTACTCCCATATGAAGCAGTAGTGGTGTTAGCATATGACCCCAGAGTCCTTCTGGACTGTTCATTTCCACTTTTGTCCATGATGGAGAAAGGGAGATGATGTGGATTGTAAATTTTTTTTTGAAAACCGAAATTAAAATAAAAAAATAAAATAAAATAAATGAAAAATTGACTATAATTTCGAAAATTTGAAGAAAAAGAAATAAAAGAAAATTGAAAACTAAATTAATTAATTAAAAAGATTTGAAAAAGATGTGGGTGAGGATTTTCGAAAAAAAATGAAGAGAGAGAAATTGGTTAGGAAGTTTTGAAAAAGATATGTCTTAAAATTAAAGATACTTGTAAGAAAATAAAATAAAAAAATAAAAGATATGAAAAAGATTTGATTTTAAGATTTGAGATTAGAAAAGATAAGATAAGCTAGGTAAGAGAAGATAAGGAATTTAAATTAAAAAGTTTTGAAATTTAAATTTTAAATTTGAAAATTAAATTTTGAAATTTGAAATTTGAAATTTTTTGAAATTTTGAATTTTGAATTTTGGTAGTTGAAATTTGAAATTTGAATTTGAAATAAGATAAGATGAGATTTTGAAAAAGATATAATTTTTTGAAAAAGATTTGAATTTTGAAATTTTAAAACTAAGATAAGATAAAATAAAATTTTTAAAATGAAATCTGAATTTTTAAAAGAAAAATTCGAAAAATCACTTAAAATAAAGGAAAAAGATATTTTTGAATTCAATGAGGAAAGAGAAAATAGTAATTGCATTAATACTCGAGGTACAGCAGAGCTCCACACCTTAATCTATGGTGTGTAGAAACTCCACCGTTGAAAATACATAAGAACAAGGTCTAGGCATGGCCGAATGGCCAGCCTCCCAAAAGTGATCAAAAGATTCAAAGATCTCCCGATGAAAATACAATAGCAAAAGATCCTATTTATAAAGAACTAGTAGCCTAAGGTTTACAAAGATGAGTAAATGACATAAAAATCCACCTCCGGGCCCACTTGGTGTGTGCTTGGGCTGAGCATTGAAGCATTTTCGTGTAGAGAATTCTCTTGGAGTTAAACGCCAGCTTTTGTGCCAGTTTGGGCGTTTAACTCCCATTCTTGTGCCAGTTCCTGCGTTTAACGCCGGGCATTCTTGAGCTGATTTGAAACGCCGGTTTGGGCCATCAAATCTTGGGCAAAGTATGGACTATTATATATTGCTGGAAAGCCCAGGATGTCTACTTTCCAACGCCGTTGAGAGCGCGCCAATTGGCTTCTGTAGCTCCAGAAAATCCACTTCGAGTGCAGGGAGGTCAGAATCCAATAGCATCTGCAGTCCTTTTCAGCCTCTGAATCAGATTTTTGCTCAGGTCCCTCAATTTCAGCCAGAAAATACCTGAAATTACAGAAAAACACACAAACTCATAGTAAATTCCAGAAAAGTGATTTTTAACTAAAAACTAATAAAAATATAATAAAAACTAACTAAAACATACTAAAAACATACTAAAAACAATACCAAAAAGCGTATAAATTATCTGCTCATCAATGCTCCATTCAGAAAGCATGTCAGAGGGACACTTTCTTTTAAGTTGTTTGTATCTTTCCCAAGCTTCATAGAGGGATTCTCCTTCCTTCTGTCTGAAGGTTTGGACTTCCACTCTAAGCTTACTCAATTTTTGAGGTGGAAAGAACTTTGCCAAGAAGGCATTGACTAGCTTTTCCCAAGAGTTCAGGCTTTCTTTAGGTTGTGAGTCCAACCATATCCTAGCTCTGTCTCTTACAGCAAAAGAGAATAGCATAAGTCTGTAGGCCTCAGGGTCAACCCCATTAGTCTTGACAGTGTCACAGATTTGCAAGAATTCAGCTAAAAACTGATGAGGATCTTCCAATGGAAGTCCATGGAACTTGCAATTCTGTTGCATTAGAGAAACTAATTGAGGCTTAAGCTCAAAGTTGTTTGCTCAAATGGCAGGGATAGAGATGCTTCTCCCATTGAAGTCGGGAGTAGGTGCAGTAAAGTCACCCAACACCTTCCTTGCATTGTTGGCATTGTTGTTGTTTTCGGCTACCATGTCTTCTTCTTTGAAGATTTCTGTTAGATCCTCAATAAAGAGTTGTGCCTTAGCTTCTCTTAGCTTTCGCTTCAAGGTCCTTTCAGGTTCAGGGTCAGCCTCAACAAGAATGCTTTTGTCTTTGCTCCTGCTCATATGAAAGAGAAGAGAACAAGAAAATGTGGAATCCTCTATGTCACAGTATAGAGATTCCTTGAGGTGTCAGAGGAAAAGAAAAATAGAAGGAAGAGGTAGAAGAATTCGAACTTATCAAAAGAGATTGAGTTCAAATTGTTCATTGAGGAATAGTGTTAGTCCATAAATAGAAGGATGTGAGAAGAGGGGAAGAAATTTTCGAAAATTAAGTAAAAGATTTTAAAAACATTTTGAAAAATACTAATTGATTTTCGAAAACTAACAGTGGAAAAGAAATCAAGTGATTTTTGAAAAAGATTTTGAAATTAGAAATCAAAAAGATATGATTGAAAACTATTTTGAAAAAGATGTGATTAAAAAGATATGATTGAAAAATAATTTAAAAAGATTTGATTTTGAAAAATTAATGACTTGGCTAACAAGAAAAGATATGATTCAAACATTAAACCTTTCTCAACAGACAAGGCAACATACTTGAAATGTTGAATCAAATCATTAATTGATAGTAAGTATTTTTGAAAATGGAAAGAAATTGATATTGAAAACATATGATTGAAAAGATATGATTTGAAAAAGATTTGATTTTGAAAAATTTTGAAAACTTGAAAAAATTTTGCATTAAAAGTAGAATCTTCCCTCTTGTGCCATCCTGGCGTTAAACGCCCAAAATGGTATACATTCAGGCGTTTAACGCCCAAAACACTACCTTTTTGGGCGTTAAACGCCCAACCAGGCACCCTGGCTGGCGTTTAAACGCCAGTTTTCCTTCCTCACTGGGCGTTTTGAACGCCTAGCTTTTTCTGTGTAATTCCTCTGCTGAATGTTCTGAATCTTCAATTCTCTGTATTATTGACTTGAAAAGACACAAATTAAAAATATTTTTGGATTTTTAATAATGAGGAATAATCAAAATGCAACTAAAATCAAATAACAATGCATGCAAGACACCAAACTTAGCAATTTGTATACCATTGACACTAACAAAATGAGAATGCATATGAGAAACAACAAAACACTCAAGTCAAGAGAATTTAAAGATCAAAGCAATGAAATCATCAAGAACATCTTCAAGATCACTTAAGACACATGAATGAATGCAAGAAGAACAGAAACATGCAATTGACACCAAACTCAAAATGAGACACTAGACTCAACATACAATATTTTTGGTTTTTATGATTTTGTAATTTTCTTTTGGATTTTTCGAAAATTAAGTGGAAAAGAAAATAAAGAGGTCCAAAATTTTTAATAAGAATTCCAGGAATCATGCAATGTTAGTCTAAAGCTGTAGTCTAAAGAAATTAGACATGGCTAGCCAAGCTTCAGCAGGACATTGCATTCAAGAGTTAAATTGATGATAATCAATCAGTTTTGGATGATGAGAACATTACCTTGAAACACTAGAATTCATTCTTAAAAATTCTGACCAAAAATACCTAATCTAAGCAACAAGATGAACCGTCAGTTGTCCAAACTGAAACAATCCCCGGCAACGGCGCCAAAAACTTGGTGCACGAAATTGTAATCTCTTCTTTTTCACAACTCAATTAATCCCTAGTAATGGCTCCAAGAACTTGGTGCTCAATACCATGGCATCACAACTTCGCACAACTAACCAGCAAGTGCACTGGGTCGTCCAAGTAATAAACCTTACGCGAGTAAGGGTCGATCCCATGGAGATTGTTGGTATGAAGCAAGCTATGGTCACCTTGTAAATCTCAGTCAGGCAGATTCAAATGGTTATGGGTGATATATGAATAAAACATAAAGATAAAGATAGAGATACTTATGCAATTCATTGGTAAGAATTTCAGATAAGCGAATGGAGATGCTTTGTACCTTCCGTCTCTCTGCTTTTCTACTGTCTTCATCCAGTCCTTCTTACTCCTTTCCATGGCAAGCTATATGTTGGGCATCACCGTTGTCAGTGGCTACAGTCCCGTCCTCTCAGTGAAAATGTTCAACGCACCCTGTCACGGCACGGCTAATCATCTGTCGGTTCTCAATCAGGTTGGAATAGAATCCATTGATTCTTTTGCGTCTGTCACTAACGCCCAGCCTTCAAGAGTTTGAAGCTCGTCACAGTCATTCAATCATTGAATCCTACTCAGAATACCACAGACAAGGTTTAGACCTTCCGGATTCTCTTGAATGCCGCCATCAATTCTAGCTTATACCACGAAGATTCCGATTAAGAAATCCAAGAGATATCCACCCAATCGAAGGTAGAACGGAGGTGGTTGTCAGTCACACGTTCATAGGTGAGAATGATGATGAGTGTCACGGATCATCACATTCATCAAGTTGAAGAACAAGTGATATCTTAGAACAAGAACAAGCTAAATTGAATAGAAGAACAATAGTAATTGCATTAATACTCGAGGTACAGCAGAGCTCCACACCTTAATCTATGGTGTGTAGAAACTCCACCGTTGAAAATACATAAGAACAAGGTCTAGGCATGGCGGAATGGCCAGCCTCCCAAAAGTGATCAAAAGATTCAAAGATCTCCCGATGAAAATACAATAGCAAAAGATCCTATTTATAAAGAACTAGTAGCCTAAGGTTTACAAAGATGAGTAAATGACATAAAAATCCACCTCCGGGCCCACTTGGTGTGTGCTTGGGCTGAGCATTGAAGCATTTTCGTGTAGAGACTTCTCTTGGAGTTAAACGCCAGCTTTTGTGCCAGTTTGGGCGTTTAACTCCCATTCTTGTGCCAGTTCCTGCGTTTAACGCCGGGCATTCTTGAGCTGATTTGGAACGCCGGTTTGGGCCATCAAATCTTGGACAAAGTATGGACTATTATATATTGCTGGAAAGCCCAGGATGTCTACTTTCCAACGCCGTTAAGAGCGCGCCAATTGGGCTTCTGTAGTTCCATAAAATCCACTTTGAGTGCAGGGAGGTCAGAATCCAATAGCATCTGCAGTCCTTTTCAGCCTCTGAATCAGATTTATGCTCAGGTCCCTCAATTTCAGCCAGAAAATACCTGAAATCACAGAAAAACACACAAACTCATAGTAAATTCCAGAAAAGTGATTTTTAACTAAAAACTAATAAAAATATAATAAAAACTAACTAAAAACATACTAAAAACAATACCAAAAAGCGTATAAATTATCCGCTCATCAATGCTCCATTCAGAAAGCATGTCAGAGGGACACTTTCTGATAAGTTGTTTGTATCTTTCCCAAGCTTCATAGAGGGATTCTCCTTCCTTCTGTCTGAAGGTTTGGACTTCCACTCTAAGCTTACTCAATTTTTGAGGTGGAAAGAATTTTGCCAAGAAGGCATTGACTAGCTTTTCCCAAGAGTTCAGGCTTTCTTTAGGTTGTGAGTCCAACCATATCCTAGCTCTGTCTCTTACAGCAAAAGGGAATAGCATAAGTCTGTAGGCCTCAGGGTCAACCCCATTAGTCTTGACAGTGTCACAGATTTGCAAGAATTCAGCTAAAAACTGATGAGGATCTTCCAATGGAAGTCCATAGAACTTGCAATTCTGTTGCATTAGAGAAACTAATTGAGGCTTAAGCTCAAAGTTATTTGCTCCAATGGCAGGGATAGAGATGCTTCTCCCATAGAAGTCGGGAGTAGGTGCAGTAAAGTCACCCAGCACCTTCCTTGCATTGTTGGCATTGTTGTTGTTTTCGGCTTCCATGTCTTCTTCTTTGAAGATTTCTGTTAGATCCTCAATAGAGAGTTGTGCCTTAGCATCTCTTAGCTTTCGCTTCAAGGTCTTTTCAGGTTCAAGGTCAGCCTCAACAAGAATGCTTTTGTCTTTGCTCCTGCTCATATGAAAGAGAAGAGAACAAGAAAATGTGGAATCCTCTATGTCACAGTATAAAGATTCCTTGAGGTGTCAGAGGAAAGAGGTAGAAGAATTCGAACTTATAAAAAGAGATTGAGTTCAAATTGTTCTTTGAGGAATAGTGTTAGTCCGTAAATAGAAGGATGTGAGAAGAGGGGAAGAAATTTTCGAAAACTAAGTAAAAGATTTTAAAAACATTTTGAAAAATACTAATTGATTTTCGAAAACTAACAGTGGAAAAGAAATCAAGTGATTTTTGAAAAAGATTTTGAAATTAGAAATAAAAAAGATATGATTGAAAACTATTTTGAAAAAGATGTGATTAAAAAGATATGATTGAAAAATAATTTAAAAAGATTTGATTTTGAAAAATTAATGACTTGGCTAACAAGAAAAGATATGATTCAAACATTAAACCTTTCTCAACAGACAAGGCAACATACTTGAAATGTTGAATCAAATCATTAATTGATAGTAAGTATTTTTGAAAATGGAAAGAAATTGATTTTGAAAACATATGATTGAAAAGATATGATTTGAAAAAGATTTGATTTTGAAAAATTTTGAAAACTTGAAAAAATATTGCATTAAAAATAGAATCTTCCCTCTTGTGCCATCCTGGCGTTTAACGCCCAGAATGGTATACATTCTGGCGTTTAACGCCCAAAACACTACCTTTTTGGGCGTTAAACACCCAACCAGGCACCCTGGCTGGCGTTTAAACGCCAGTTTTTTTTCCTCACTGGGCGTTTTAAACGCCCAGCTTTTTCTGTGTAATTCCTCTGCTGAATGTTCTGAATCTTCAATTCTCTGTATTATTGACTTGAAAAGACACAAATTAAAAATATTTTTGGATTTTTAATAATGAGGAATAATCAAAATGCAACTAAAAACAAATAACAATGCATGCAAGACACCAAACTTAGCAGTTTGTATACCATTGACACTAACAAAATGAGAATGCATATGAGAAACAACAAAACACTCAAGTCAAGAGAATTTAAAGATCAAAGCAATGAAAGCATCAAGAACATCTTGAAGATCACTTAAGACACATGAATGAATGCAAGAAGAACAGAAACATGCAATTGACACCAAACTCAAAATGAGACACTAGACTCAACATACAATATTTTTGGTTTTTATGATTTTGTAATTTTTTTTTTGGATTTTTCGAAAATTAAGTGAAAAAGAAAATAAAGAGGTCCAAAATTTTTAATAAGAATTCTAGGAATCATGCAATGTTAGTCTAAAGCTTTAGTCTAAAGAAATTAGACATGGCTAGCCAAGCTTCAGTAGGACATTGCATTCAAGAGCTAAATTGATGATAATCAATCAGCTTTCGTGATGATGAAAACATCACCTTGAAACACTAGAATTCATTCTTAAAAATTCTGACCAAAAATACCTAATCTAAGCAACAAGATGAACCGTCAGTTGTCCAAACCGAAACAATCCCCGGCAACGGCGCTAAAAACTTGGTGCACGAAATTGTAATCTCTTCTTTTCACATCTCAATTAATCCCTAGTAATGGCTCCAAGAACTTGGTGCTCAATACCATGGCATCACAACTTCGCATAACTAACCAGCAAGTGCACTGGGTCGTCCAAGTAATAAACCTTACGCGAGTAAGGGTCGATCCCACGGAGATTGTTGGTATGAAGCAAGCTATGGTCACCTTGTAAATCTCAGTCAGGCAGATTCAAATGGTTATGGGTGATATATGAATAAAACATAAAGATAAAGATAGAGATACTTATGCAATTCATTGGTGAGAATTTCAGATAAGCGAATGGAGATGCTTTGTCCCTTCCGTCTCTCTGCTTTCCTACTGTCTTCATCCAGTCCTTCTTACTCCTTTCCATGGCAAGCTGTATGTTGGGCATCACCGTTGTCAGTGGCTACAGTCCCGTCCTCTCAGTGAAAATGTTCAACGCACCCTGTCACGGCACGGCTAATCATCTGTCGGTTCTCAATCAGGTTGGAATAGAATCCATTGATTCTTTTGCGTCTGTCACTAACGCCCAGCCTTCAGGAGTTTGAAGCTCGTCATAGTCATTCAATCATTGAATCCTACTCAGAATACCACAGACAAGGTTTAGACCTTCCGGATTCTCTTGAATGCCGCCATCAATTCTAGCTTATACCACGAAGATTCCGATTAAGGAATCCAAGAGATATCCACCCAATCGAAGGTAGAACGGAGGTGGTTGTCAGTCACACGTTCATAGGTGAGAATGATGATGAGTGTCACGGATCATCACATTCATCAAATTGAAGAACAAGTGATATCTTAGAACAAGAACAAGCTGAATTGAATAGAAAAACAATAGTAATTGCATTAATACTCGAGGTACAGCAGAGCTCCACACCTTAATCTATGGTGTGTAGAAACTCCACCGTTGAAAATACATAAGAACAAGGTCTAGGCATGGCCGAATGGCCAGCCTCCCAAAGAGGGTTCAATCATAAAAACATGATCAAAAGATAATTGAAAGACGCCTAATACAATAGTAAGAAGTTCTATATATACCAGACTAGCTACTAGGGTTTACAGAAATGAGTAAATGACATAAAAATCCACTTTCGGGCCCACTTGGTGTGTGCTTGGGCTGAGCATTGAAGCATTTTCGTGTGGAGACTTTTCTTGGAGTTAAACGCCAGCTTTTGTGCCAGTTTGGGCGTTTAACTCCCATTCTTGTGCCAGTTCCGGCGTTTAACGCCGGGCAGTTTTGAGCTGATTTGGAACGCCGGTTTGGGCCATCAAATCTTGGGCAAAGTATGGACTATTACACATTGCTGGAAAGCCCAAGATGTCGACTTTCCAACGCCGTTGAGAGAGCGCCAATTGGGCTTCTGTAGCTCCAGAAAATCCACTTCGAGTGCAGGGAGGTCAGAATCCAACAGCATCAGCAGTCCTTTTCAGCCTCTAAATCAGATTTTTACTCAGGTCCATCAATTTCAGCCAGAAAATACCTGAAATCACAGAAAAACACACAAACTCATAGTAAAGTCCAGAAAGGTAATTTTTAACAAAAAACTAATAAAAATATAATAAAAACTAACTAAAACATACTAAAAACAATGCCAAAAAGCATATAAATTATCCGCTCATCAAACCCCCAGATGCAGCATGTTTCTAGCGTTGAACGCCAGTTCTAGCACCCAGATGCAGCATGTTTCTGGCGTTGAACGCCAGTTCTATGCTTGTTTCTGGCGTTCAGCGCCCAGATGCAGCATGTTTCTGGCGTTGAACGCCGTTCTATGCTTGTCTCTGGCGTTCAGCGCCAGCTCTTCCCAGGGTGCATTCCTGGCGTCTGAACGCCAGGATGTTGCTTGTTTCTGGTGTTCAACGCCAGATCCATGATTTGTTCTGGCGTTGAACGCCAGCCAGATGCTCCTTACTGGCGTTTAAACGCCAGTAAGTCCTTCCTCCAAGGTGTGATTTTTCTTCTGCTGTTTTTGATTCTATTTTTTAATTTTTGTATTTATTTTGTGACTCCACATGATCATGAACCTAATAAAACATGAAAGAACAATAAAAATAAAAATAAAATTAGATAAATAAAAATTGGGTTGCCTCTCAACAAGCGCTTCTTTAATGTCAATAGCTTGACAGTGAGCTCTCATGGAGTCTCACAGATGTTCAGAGCATTGTTGAGACTTCCCAACACCAAACTTAGAGTTTGGATATAGGAGTTCAACACCAAACTTAGAGTTTGGTTGTGGCCTCCCAACACCAAACTTAGAGTTTGACTATGTGGGCTTTAGTTGACTTTGTAGTGAGAGAAGCTTTTCATGCTTCCTCTCTATGGTTACAGAGATAGATCCTTGAGTTTTAAACACAAGGTTGTCCTCATTTAGTTGAATGATCAATTCTCGTCTGTCCACATCAATCACAGCTCTTGCTGTGGCTAGGAAGGGTCTTCCAAGGATGATGGATTCATCCTCATCCTTCCCAGTATCCAGGAGTATAAAATCAGTAGGGATGTAAAGGCCTTCAACCTTTACTAACACGTCCTCTACTTGTCCATAAGCCTGTTTCATGGAGTTGTCTGCCATCTCTAATGAGAAATTGGCAGCCTGTACCTCAAGGATTCCCAGTTTCTCCATTACAGAGAGTGGCATTAAGTTTATGCCTGAACCCAGGTCACACTAAGTCTTCTCAAAGGTTATGGTGCCTATGGTACAAGGTATTATGAACTTTCCAGGATCCTGTCTCTTCTGAGGCAATGTCAGTTGATCCAGATCACTTAGTTCATTGATGAACAAGGGAGGTTCATCTTCCCAAGTCTCAATACCAAATAATTTGGCATTCAGCTTCATGATTGCACCAAGAAACTTGGCAGCTTGCTCTTCAGTAACATCCTCATTCTCTTCAGAAGAGGAATACTCATCAGAGCTCATGAAGGGCATAAGGAGGTTCAATGGAATCTCTATGGTCTCTAGATGAGCCTCAGAGTCCTTTGGTTCCTCAGAGGGAAGCTCCTTATTGATCACTGGACGTCCCAGGAGGTCTTCCTCCTTGGGATTCACGTCCTCCTCCTCCCTTGTAGGTTCGGCCATGGTGCTTATGTCAATGGCCTTGCACTCTCCTTTTGGATTCTCTTCTGTATTGCTTGGGAGAGTACTAGGAGGGATTTCAGTGATCCTTTTACTCAGCTGGCCCACTTGTGCTTCCAAATTTCTAATGGAAGACCTTGTTTCATTCATGAAACTTACAGTGGCCTTAGATAGATCAGAGACTAAGTTTGCTAAATTAGAGGTATTTTGTTCAGAGTTCTCTGTCTGTTGCTGAGTGGATGATGGAAAAGGTTTGCTATTGCTAAACCTGTTTCTTCCACCATTATTAAAGCCTTGTTGAGGCTTTTGTTGATCCTTCCATGAGAAATTTGGGTGATTTCTCCATGAGGGGTTATAGGTGTTTCCATAAGATTCACCCATATAATTTACCTCTACTATTTCAGGGTTCTCAGGATCATAAGCTTCTTCTTCAGAAGATGCCTCTTTAGTACTGTTGGATGCATTTTGCCATCCATTCAGACTTTGGGAAATCATGTTGACTTGCTGAGTCAACACTTTGTTCTGAGCCAATATGGCATTCAGAGCATCAATTTCAAGAACTCCCTTCTTCTGAGGCGTCCCATTATTCACGAAATTTCTCTCAGAAGTGTACATGAACTGGTTGTTAGCAACCATGTCAATGAGTTCTTGAGCTTCTGCAGGCGTTTTCTTTAGGTGAATGGATCCACCTGTAGAATGGTTTAGTGACATCTTTGAGAACTCAGACAGACCATAATAGAATATATCTAGAATGTCCATTCTAAAAGCATGTCAGGAGGACACCTTTTGGTCATCTGCTTGTATCTTTCCTAAGCTTCATAGAGGGAATCACCATCTTTTTGCTTGAAGGTCTGAACATCCACTCTAAGCTTGCTCAGCTTTTGAGGAGGAAAGAACTTAGCCAAGAAGGCAGTGACCTGCTTATCCCAAGAGTTCAGGCTATCTTTGGGTTGTGAGTCCAACCATATTCTAGCTCTGTCTCTTACAGCAAAAGAAAAAAGCATGAGCCTGTAGACTTCAGGATCTACTCCATTAGTCTTAACAGTCTCACAGATCTGCAGGAACTCAGTTAAAAACTGATAGGGATCTTCTGATGGAAGTCCATGGAATTTGCAGTTCTATTGCATTAGAGCAACTAATTGAGGTTTCAGCTCAAAATTGTTTGCTCCAATGGTAGGTATTGAGATGCTTCTTCCATCAAATTTGGAAGTAGGTGTAGTATAATCACCAAGCGTCCTCCTTGCATTATTATTTTCGGCTGCCATCTCCTCTTCCTTTTCGAAAATTTCTCTAAGGTTGTCTCTGGATTGTTGTAATTTAGCTTCTCTCAGTTTCCTCTTCAGAGTCCTTTCAGGTTCAGGGTCTGCTTCAACAAGAATGTTCTTGTCCTTGCTCCTGCTCATATGAAAAAGAAGGGAACAGAAAATAATAATAGGGATCCTTTCTCTAAGGTTGTCTCTGGATTGTTGTAATTTAGCTTCTCTCAGTTTCCTCTTCAGAGTCCTTTCAGGTTCAGGGTCTGCTTCAACAAGAATGTTCTTGTCCTTGCTCCTGCTCATATGAAAAAGAAGGGAACAGAAAATAATAATAGGGATCCTTTTTATCACAGTATAGAGGTTCCCTTGTGTGAGTAGAAGAAAAGAAGAAAAAGAATGAAGAAGAGAAGAATTCGAACTCAGAGGAGAAGAAGGGGTTCGAATTTTTGGGTGAGGAGAAGTGTTAGTAGATGAATAAATAAATAGAAGGAGAAGAGGGAGATGGAATTTCGAAAATTAATTAAAATAAAAAAATAAAATTTAAAGTTAAATTTCGAAAATTAAATTTGAAATTAAACTACAATTGAAACAATTAGTTAATTAAAAAGGAAATTTGAAAAAAGAGGGAAGTATTTTCGAAAATTAAAGGTAGAGAGTTAGTTGGGCAGTTTTGAAAAAGATAAGAATCAAATAAAAAGTTAAGTGGTTAATTGAAAGAGATTTCGAAAATCACATTTTGAAAAGATAAAATTGAAATTTGAAAAAAGATATGATTGAAACAAAAAGATAAGATTGATTGAAAAAATAGATTTGAAAATCAATTTGAAAAAGATAAGAAGTTAGAAAAGATTTTGAAATTGATTTAAAAAAAAGATATGATTGAAAATTATTTTGAAAAAGATTTGAATTTTAAAATCAAAATTAATGACTTGACTCACAAGTAATCACAAGATATGATTCTAGAACTTAAAGTTTGAATCTTTCTTAACAAAAAAGTAGCAAACTTGAAATTTTTGAATCAAAACATTAATTGTTGATATATTTTCGAAAATTATGAGATAAAATTAAGAAAAAGATTTTTAAAAAATATTTTTAAAATTTTCGAAAATAAATAAGAAAAATGAAAAAGATATGATTTTTGAAAAAGATTTTGAAAAGATAAGATTTTTAAATTGAAAATTTGATTTGACTCATAAGAAACAACTAGATTTTAAAATTTTTTGAAAAAGTCAATCCAAATTTTCGAAATTTATGAGAAGAAAAAAAAGGAAGGATATTTTTTTGATTTTTAAATTTTTAATGAAGAAAGAGAAAAACATGAAAAAGACTCAATGCATAAAAAATTTGGATCAAAACACACAATGCATGCAAGAACACTATGAATGTCAAGGTGAACACCAAGAACACTATGAATGTCAAGAACTTATTTTTTAAAATTTTCAAGAAAAGAAAAACATGCAAGACACCAAACTTAGAAATCTTTAATGCTTGGACTCTAACAAACGAAAAATGCATATGAAAAACAAGAAAAGACACAAAACAAGAAAATTTAAAGATCAAACAAGAAGACTTACCAAGAACAACTTGAAGATCATGAAGAACACTATGAATGCATGAATTTTCGAAAAATACATAAATTTTTAGAAAAATGCACTTGACACCAAATTTAAAAATTGACTCAAGACTCAAACAAGAAACACAAAAACATTTTTTTGATTTTATGATTTTATGAAATTTTTTTTGTATTTTTTGAAAGTTATTTGAAAAAGAAAAATAAGGATTTCACAATTTTTAATATGAATTCTAGGAATCTTGCATTCTTAGTATAAAGCTTCAGTCCAGGTATTAGACATGGCTCACTAGCCAACCAAGCCTTCAGTGAAAGCTCCGGTCCAAAACACTAAACATGGCCAATGGCCAGCCAAGCTTTAACATATAAATCAGACACATTGCTCCTAAGTCATCAAATTAACTTGCCTCTATGATGATGGTTTAGAAGCCTCAGTCCAAAAGAATTTAGACATGGCTTTACAGCCAGCCAGGCTTCAATGTGCTTCATGAAACTCTAGAATTCATTGTTAAAAATTCTGAAGAACATAAAATAATTTTTTTTTGAAAATTTTTTTTTTGGAAATAAGAACAATAAAAACAAAAAGCTTAAAATTAAAATAAAATTACCTAATCTGAGCAACAAGATGAACCGTCAGTTGTCCAAACTCGAACAATCCCCGGCAACGGCGCCAAAAACTTGGTGCACGAAATTGTGATCTCGAATAATCCCCGGCAACGGCACCAAAAACTCAGTACGCACATTCTTAATCTTAAATTCTTTTTCGTTCACAACTTCGATACAACTAACCAGCAAGTGCACTGGGTCGTCCAAGTAATAAAACCTTACGTGAGTAAGGGTCGATCCCACGGAGATTGTTGGTATGAAGCAAGCTATGGTCATCTTGCAAATCTCAGTCAGGCGGATATTAAATGGTTATGGAGTTTTCGAATAATAAATAATACATAAATAAACATAAAATAAAGATAGAAATACTTATGTAATTCATTGGTGAGAATTTCAGATAAGCGTATAGAGATGCTTTCGTTCCTCTGAACCTCTGCTTTCCTGCTGTCTTCATCCAATCAGTCCTACTCCTTTCCATGGCAAGCTGTATGTAGGGCATCACTGTTGTCAATGGCTACATCCCATCCTCTTTGTGAAAATGGTCCAAATGCTCTGTCACAGAACGGCTAATCATCTAGAGGTTCTCGATCATACTGGAATAGGATTCACCCTCCTTTTGCATCTGTCACTATGCCCAGCACTCGCGAGTTTGAAGTTTGTCACAGCCATCCCTTCCCGGATCCTACTCGAAAAATCACAGACAAGGTTTAGACTTTCCGGATCTCAAGAATGGCCATCCATGGGTTCTAACTTATACCACGAAGATTCTAATATCTCAGACTCGGTCCCCTGTACTAGAAATCTAAGAGATATTCATTCTGCCTTATTTGCATGTAGAACAGAAGTGTTTGTCAGGCATGCATTCATAAGTGAGAATGATGATGATCGTCACATAATTATCACATTCATCATGTTCTTAGTTCCGAATGGATATCTTAGAAGCGGAATAAGTTGAATTGAATAGAAAAATAGTAGTACTTTGCATTAATTCATGAGGAACAGCAGAGCTCCACACCTTAATCTATGGAGTGCAGAAACTCTACCATTGAAAATACATAAGTGATGAAGGTTCAGGCATGGCCGAATGGCCAGCCCCCAAAACATGATCTTTATGATCCTAGAGATGAACTAAAAATCATAAGATGATCCGAAGATGTAAATACAATAGTAAAAAGTTCTATTTATACTAGACTAGTTACTAGGGTTTACAGAAGTAAGTAATTGATGCAGAAATCTACTTCCGGGACCCACTTGGTGTGTGCTTGGGCTGAGCTTGGAGTTCACACGTGCAGAGGCTTCTTTTGGAGTTGAACGCCAAGTTGTAACGTGTTTTTGGCGTTCAACTCTGATTCGTGACGTGTTTCTGGCGTTTAACTCCATAATGGAGCGTAGAACTGGCGTTCAACGCCCTTTTGCGTCGTCTAAACTCGGGAAAAGTATGAACTATTATATATTGCTGGAAAGCCCTGGATGTCTACTTTCCGACGCCGTTGAGTGCGCGCTATTTGGAATTTTGTAGCTCCAGAAAATGCACTTTGAGTGCAGGGAGGTCAGAATCCAACAGCATCAGCAATCCTTCTTCAACCTCTGAATCTGATTTTTGCTCAAATCCCTCAATTTCAGCCAGAAAATACCTGAAATCATAGAAAAACACACAAACTCATAGTAAAGTCCAAAAATGTGAATTTAACATAAAAACTAATAAAAACATCCCTAAAAGCAACTAGATCCTACTAAAAACATACTAAAAACAATGCCAAAAAGCGTATAAATTATCCGCTCATCACTGTGGTTATCTTGTAACTCTTAGTCAGGATAATAATAAATCTCAGTTTTAATTGGTAGTAAATAAAAAGCATTGATTAAATTGTACTTGTTATGCAGTAATGGAGAATATGTTGGAGTTTTGGAGATGCTTTGTCTTCTGAATCTCTGCTTTCCCCCTGTCTTCTTCTTCACGCACGCAAGGTTCCTCCTATGGCAAGTTGTATGCTGGTGGATCACCGTTGTCAATGGCTACCATCCGTCCTCTCAATGAAAATAGTCCAGGTGCGCTGTCACTGCATGGCTAATCATCTGTCAGTTCTCACTCATGTTGGAATAGGACCCATTGATCCTTTTGCGTCTGTCACTACGCCCAACCTTTGTGAGTTTGAAGCTCGTCACAGTCATCCAATCCTTGAATCCTACTCGGAATACCACAGACAAGGTTTAGACTTTCTGGATTCTCAAGGATGCTACTAATCGATTCTAGCTTATACCACGAAGACTCTGATTAAGGAATCCAAGAGATACTCATTCAATCTAAGGTAGAACGGAGGTGGTTGTCAGGCACACGTTCATAGATTGAGAATGGTGATGAGTGTCACGGATCATCACATTCATCATATTGAAGTGCGAATGAATATCTTAGATAGAAACAAGCATGTTTGAATAGAAAACAGAAATAATTGCATTAATCCATCGAGACACAGCAGAGCTCCTCACCCCCAACAATGGAGTTTAGAGACTCATGCAGTCAAAGCTACAAAGTTCAGATCTAAAAATGTCATGAGGTACAGAATAAATCTCTAAAAGTTGTTTAAATACTAAACTCGTAACCTAGGTTTATAGAAAATGAGTAAACTAAGATAGATAGTGCAGAAATCTACTTTCGGGGCCCACTTGGTGTGTGTTGGGGCTGAGACTTGAGCTTTCCACGTGCCTGGGCTGTTTCTGGAGTTAAACGCCAGGTTGTAACCTGTTTTGGGCGTTTAACTCCAACTTGTAACCTGTTTCTGGCGTTTAACTCCAGAATTGGGCAGAAAGCTGGCGTTAAACGCCAGTTTGCGTCGCCTAATCTTGGGCAAAGTATGGACTATTGTATATTTCTGGAAAGCCCTGGATGTCTACTTTCCAACGCAATTGAGAGCGCGCCAATTGGACTTCTGTAGCTCTAGAATCAGATTTTTGAATCAGATTTTTGCTCAGGTCTCTTAATTTCAGCTAGAAAATACCTGAAATCATAGAAAAACACACAAACTCATAGTAAAGTCCAAAAATGTGAATTTTGCTTAAAAACTAATAAAAATATACTAAAAAGTAGCTAGATCCTACTAAAAACTATAAAAACAATGCCAAAAAGCGTATAAATTATCCACTCATCAGGCATTCAGAGTATCAATCTCAAGAACTCCTTTCTTCTGAGTCATCCCATTAGTCACATGATTTCTTTCAGAAGTTTACATGAACTGGTTATTTGCAACCATTTCAATGAGTTCCTGGTTTCTTCAGGCATCTTCTTCAGATGAAGAGATCCACCAGCAGAGTGGTCCAATGACATCTTGGACAATTTAGACAAACCATTATAGAATATACATATAATGCTCCATTCTGAGAGCATGCCAGAAGGACACCTTCTGATCTATTGCTTTTATCTTTTCCAAGCTTCATAGAGGGATTCGCCTTCCTTCTGTCTGAAGGTTTGGACTTCCACTCTAAGCTTGTTCAATTTTTGAGGTGGAAAAAATTTTGCCAAGAAAGCATTAACCAGCTTTTCCCAAGAGTTCAGGCTTTCTTTAGGTTGTGAGTCCAACTATGTCCTAGCTCTGTCTCTTACAGCAAAGGGGAAAAGCATAAGTGTGTAGACCTCAGGATTAACCCCATTGGTCTTAACAGTGTCACAGATTTGCAATAATTCAGCTAAAAACTGATGAGGATCTTCCAATAGAAGTCCATGAAACTTGCAATTTTGCTGCATTAGAGAAACTAATTGAGGCTTAAGCTCAAAGTTGTTTGCTCCAATTGCAGGAATTGAGATGCTTCTTCCACAGAAGTCAGAAGAGGGTGCAATAAAGTCACCAAGCATCTTCCTTGCATCTCCACCATTGTTATTGGGTTCGGCCATCTCTACTTCTTTTTCGAAAATTTCAGTAAAGTCCTCTTTAGAGTGTTGTGTTTTAGCTTCTCTTAGCTTCCTCTTTAGAGTCCTTTCAGGTTCCGGATCAGCTTCAACAAGAATGTTCTTATCCTTGCTCCTACTCATATGAAAAAGAAGAGAACAGAGAAGAATAGGAATCCTCTATATCACAGTATAGAGATTCCTTTATGTGAGTAGAAGAATAGAAGAGTAGAATGAAGAAGGGAGAAGATGGGGGATTCGAACATAGAGAGAGGGAGAGGGTTCGAATTTTGAGGAGAAGAGAAGTGTTAGTGAACAAATAAATAAATAGAAGGAGATGAGAGAGAGAGTTTTTCGAAAATAATTAAAAAAAAGGAAAATATTTTTATTTTTATTTAAAAATCAGTTAGAATTTGAAAATTAAAAAGAAAAATAAAATAAAATTTGAAAACTAAATAAATTACTTAATTAAAAAGATTTTTGAAAAAGTGGTTAGTGATTTTCAAAAATTAGAGAGAGGAAAGTAGTTAGATAGTTTTCAAAAGATAAAAATTTTAAAATCAAACAAAAAGTTAAGTGATTAATTGCAAAAGATTTTGAAAATAAATTTTGAAAAGATAAGAGGTTAGAAAAGATTTTGAAATTAAGTTTTGAAAAAGATATGATTGAAATTTATTTTAAAAAAGATTTAAAAAGAAATTTAAAAAGATTTGATTTTTTTAATTGATGACTTGACTAACAAGAAACAACTAGATGTGATCCTAAAATTTAAAGATTGAACCTTTCTTAACAGGCAAGTAACAAACTTAAAATTTTTGAACCAATCACATTAATTGTTAGTAAAGTTTTCGAACATTAGAAATAAAATTAAGAAAAAGATTTTTGAAAATCAAATTTTAAAATTTTCGAAAATTTTAAGAAAAAATGAAAAAAAATTTGATTTTTGAAAAAGTTTTGAAAAGATAGGATTTTTAAATTCAAAATTTGACTTGACTCATAAAAAACAACTAAATTTTAAAAATTTTTGACTGAGTCAACTCAAAATTTTGAAATTTATGAGTAAAATAAGGAAAAGATATTTTTTATGTTTGAATTTTTAATGAGAGAGAAAAACACAAAAATGACTCAAGACAAAAAAATTCAAGATCAAAACACATAATGCATGCAAGAAGACTTTGATTGTCAAGATGAACACCAAGAACACTTTGAAGATCAAGATGAACATCAAGAACTTATTTTTGAAAATTTTTAAGAAAAGAAACACATGCAAAATACCAAACTTATAAATTTTTAATGTTTAGACACTAACAATTCAAAAATGCATATGAAAAACAAGAAAAGACACAAAACATGAAAATGCAAAGATCAAACAAAGAAAATCATCAAGAACAACTTGAAGATTATGAAGGACTCATGCATGAATTTTTCGAAAATTTAAAGACAAATTAAAAAGATGCAATTGACACCAAACTTAAAATTTGACACTAGACTCAAACAAGAAACACAAAATTATTTTTGGTTTTTTATGATTTTATAATTTTTTTGTATTTTTCGAAAATTATTTGGAAAAAAAGAAATAAAGAAATTCAAAAAAATTTTAATAAAAATTCTAGGAATCATGCAATATTAGTCTAAAGCTTTAGTCTAAAAAGATTAGACATGGCTAGCCAAGCTTTAGCAGGACATTATATACAACAGCCAAATTGATGGGAATCAACTAGCTCCTGTGATGATAAAAGCATCATCTGAAACTCTAGAATTCATTCTTAAAAATTCTGAAGCCATAGAATAATTTATTTTTTTTTTGAAATTTTTTTTTCGAAAATAAAAATAAAAAGCTTAAACATAAAATAAAATTACCTAATCTGAGCAACAAGATGAACCGTCAGTTGTCCAAACTCGAACAATCCCCCCGGCAACGGCACCAAAAACTTGGTGCACGAAATTGTGATCTCAATTGCGCCAACAACTTGGTACGCACGATTATAATCTCAACTTTTTTTCACAACTCCGCACAACTAACCAGCAAGTGCACTGGGTCATCCAAGTAATACCTTACGTGAGTAAGGGTCAATCCCACGGAGATTGTCGGTTTGAAGCAAGCTATGGTCATCTTGTAAATCTCAGTCAGGCAGATTCAAATGGTTATGGGAAATCGATAATTAAAGGACAAATAAAATGTAAAATAGGATAGAGATACTTATGTAATTCATTGGTGGGAATTTCAGATAAGCGTATGGAGTTGCTTGTTGCTTCTGAACCTCTGCTTTTCTATTGCCTTCTTCCAACCGTGCGCTACCTTCTTCCATGGCAAGTTGTATGATCCTCTCGGATGAAAACAAATCCATCTACGCTGTCACCGCAAGGCTAATCATCTGTCGGTTCCCGCTAGCGCCGGAATAGGACCATTGTCCTATTGCACACTGTCACTGCGCCCAACATTCGCAGGTTTGCAGCTCGTCATAGTCATCCCTTCCCAGATCCTACTCGGAATACCACAGATAAGGTTTAGACTTTCCGGATCCCAGGAATGCTGCCAATGGTTCTAGCCTATACCACGAAGACTCTGATCTCACATAATGGAAGGCTTTGTTGTCAGGAGAGACAACCATGCGTCGTGAACCAGGAGGCTAAGAGATACACACTCAAGCTATTGCAGATAGAACGGAACTGGTTGTCAGGCACGCGTTCATAAGTGAGAATAATGATAAGTGTCACGGATCATCACATTCATCAGGTTGAAGTGCAAGTGAATATCTTAGAGAAGAAGTAGGCGTGAAATGAATAGAAAAATAGTAGTAATTGCATTAATTCATGAAGAACAGCAGAGCTCCACACCTTAATCTATGGGGTGTAGAAACTCCACCATAGAAAATACATAAGTAAAAGGTCTAGGCATGGCCGAATGGCTAGCCTCCCATGTCTAAGGACTAAACGTTCCAAAGATGAAAATACAATAGCAAGAGGTCCTATTTATAATGAACTAGTAACCTAGGGTTAACAGAAATAAGTAAATGATGCAGAAATCCACTTCCGGGCCCACTTGGTGTCATAGGCTTTTCTTGGAGTTAAACTCCAGTTCTGGTGCCAGTTTGGGCGTTTAACTCCAGCTTTTATGCCAGTTTTGGCGTTCAACGCCAGAAAAGGGTAAAAAGTTGGAGTTTAAACGCCAGTTTGCATTATCAAAACTTGGGCAAAGTATGGACTATTATATATTGCTGGAAAGCCCAAGATATCTACTCTCCAACGCAATTGAGAGCGTGCCAATTGGGCTTCTGTAGCTCGAGAAAATCCATTTCGAGTGCAGCAGGGTCAGAATCCAACAGCATCTGCAGTCCTTTTTCAGCCTCTGAATCAAATTTTTGCTCAGGTCCCTCAATTTCAGGCAGAAAATACCTAAAATCACAGAAAAATACACAAACTCATAGTAAAGTCTAAAAATGTGATTTTTGAATAAAAACTAATAAAAACATAATAAAAATTAACTAAAACATACTTAAAACTATGTAAATTATCCGCTCATCATCCTCTCCAGAATGTTGTGCTTTAGCTTCTCTTAGCTTCCTCTTTAGAGTCCTTTCAGGTTCAGGATCAGCTTCAACAAGAATGTCTTTATCCTTGTTCTTGCTCATATGAAAAAGAAGAGAACAGAAAAGAAGAGGAATTCTCTATGTCACAGTATAGAGATTCCTTTATGTGAGTAGAAGAAGAGAAGAATGAGGTAGAGAGAAAATAAGAAGAATTCAAACACAGAGAGAGGGAGAATTCGAATTTTAAAAAGAAGAGGAGTGTTAGTAAATAAACAAAATAAATAGAAAGAGATGAGAGAGAGAATTCGAATACTAGTAAAAAAAAAGAAAAGAAAAATATTTTTGTTTTATTTTAATTATTAGTTAGAATTTGAAATTATTAAAAGGAATAAAATTAAAATTTAAAACAATTAGTTAATTAAAAAGAATTTTGAAAAAGGATGTTAATGGTTTTCGAAAATTAGAGAGAGAAAAGTAGTTAGGTAGTTTTGAAAAAGATAAGAAATAGTAAAACAAACAAAAAGTCAAGTAGTTAATTCAAAAAGATTTTAAAATCAATTTTGAAAAGATAAGAAGTTAGAAAAGATTTTGAAATTGATTTTGAAAAAGATATGATTGAAATTTATTTTAAAAAATATTTGAAAAATAAATTAAAAAGATTTGATTTTTGAAATTAAAGTTGATTACTTGACTAACAAGAAACTAAAAGATATGATTCTAGAATTTAAAGATGGAACCTTTCTTAATAGGCAAGTAACAACTTGAAATTTTTTGAATCAAAACATTAATGTTAGTAAAGATTTTCGAAAATTTGAAGTAAAAATAAGAAAAAGATTTTGAAAACCAATTTTTTTTAAATTTTCGAAAATATTAAGAAGAAAATGAAAAAGATTTGATTTTTGAAAAAGATTTGAAAAGATAAAAATTTTTAAATTGAAATTTTGACTTGACTAATAAGAAACAACTAAATTTTAAAATTTTTGACCAAGTCCACTCAAAACTTTCGAAATTTATTAGTAAAATAAGGGAAAGATATTTTTTTATTTTTGAATTTTTAATGAGGAGAGAGAAAAACAACAAAATGACACATGACATAAAAATTATGAATCAAAACAAACAATGCATGCAAGAACACTTTGAATGTCAAGATGAACACCAAAAACACTTTGAAGATCATGATGAACATCAAGAACATATTTTTGAAAAATTTTTTAAGAAAAGAAAAACATGCAAGACACCAAACTTAAAAATTTTTAAAGTCTAGACACTAATAATTCAAAAATGCACATGCAAAACAACAAAAACACAAAACAAGAAAGTCACAAGATTAAACAAAGAAAATCATCAAGAACAACTTGAAGATCAATAAAGAACACAATGCATGAAATTCAAAAATTAAAGAAAAATTAACACATGCAATTGACACCAAACTTAAAATTTTGACACTAGACTTAAACAAGAAACATTTTTTTTTTTGGTTTTATTAAATTTTTTTTTGTATTTTTTGAAAATTATTTTGGAAAAAGAAAATAAAGAAATTCAAAATTTTTAATAAGAATTCTAGGATTCATGTAATGTTATTCTAAAGCTCCAGTCCAAAAGATTAGACATGGCCAAATGGCCAGCCAAGCTTTAAGTGAAAGCTTCGGTCCAAAAGATTAGACATGGCCAAATGGCCAACCAAGCTTTAGCATAAACCATACAAGTATGTCAATAGGAAGTAGAAGCCTCAGTCCAAAAGATTAGACATGGCTAAACAGCCAGCCAGGCTTCAACATATCTCATGAAGCTCGAAGATGGAATTCATTCTTAAAAATTTTGATGAATTTTTTCGAAAATTAATTATTTTTAAATTTTTTTTTGAATGATTTTTCGAAAATAAAAATAAAAAACTTAAACATAAAATAAAATTACCTAATCTAAGCAACAAGATGAACCGTCAATTGTCCAAACTCGAACAATCCCCGGCAACGGCGCCAAAAACTTGGTGCACGAAATTGTGATTCACACTTTTCACAACTCCGGTGCAACTAACCAGCAAGTGCACTGGGTCGTCCAAGTAATAAACCTTACGTGAGTAAGGGTCAATCCCACGGAGATTGTTGGCTTGAAGCAAGCCATGGTCATCCTTGTAAATCTCAGTCAGGCAGATTCAAATGGTTATAAGGTTTTGATAATTAAAAGATAAATAAAACATAAAATAAAATAAAGTTACTTATGTATTTCATTGGTGGGAATTTCAGAGAAGCATCTGGAGATGCTTTGTTGCCTCTGAACCTCTGCTTTCCTCTTGCCTTCTTCCAACCATGCGTGCTCCCTTCCATGGCAAGCTGTAGGATCCTCTCAGTGAAAATGGCCCTCTACGGTTTCTGCACGTCTAATCAACTGTCAGATTTCTCGTCTCGGATGAAAAATACCAGGTACAGCTACCGCATGGCTAATCATCTGTTGGTTTCCGCTAGCGTCGAAATAGGATCCATTGATCCTTTTGCACACTGTCACTTGCGCCCAACATTCGCAGGTTTGAAGCTCTTTACAGTCATCCCTTCCCAGATCCTACTCGGAATACCACAGACAAAGTTTAGACTTTTCGGATCCCAGGAATGCTGCCAATGGTTCTAGCCTATACCACGAAGATACTACTCTCACAGACTCGGTCCGTGTATTAGATATCCAAGAGAATATGCTCCGGCTGTCGTCCAATGACTACGTTGAACATTATGTAGACCGCTTGTGGTTGTCAGGCACGCGGATCTTGGCTAAGCGAGTAACGAAGATAGTGGGTGATTGTCACAGGTCACCCCTTCATTCTGACTTAACTGAATTAAGTACTAGAGTATATCTTGGAGAAGAAGTAGTCGTGAATTGAGAGAAAAATAATAGTACTTGAATTAATTCACGAAGAACAGCAGAGCTCCACATCTTAATCTATGGGGTGTGGAAACTCCACCGTTGAAAATACATAAGTGAAAAAGGGTTAGGCATGGCCGAATGGCCAGCCTCCCATGGAGGTCTCAAGGTGTAAAAGTTACATATGATTTCAAAGATGGTCAAAAGACCTATAAAAGTAGTTTTTATACTAAGCTAGTAACCTAGGGTTTACAGAAAATGAGTAACTAAGTGCAGAAATCTACTTCCGGGGCCCACTTGGTGTATGCTTGGGCTGAGCATTGAAACTTTTTCATGCTTAGGCTGTTCTTGGAGTTAAACACCAGCTTTGGTGCCAGTTTGGGCGTTTTACGCAAAGAAGTTTTAGGCTAGCTTTGGACGCCAGTTTGGGCCATCAAATCTCGGGAAAAGTATGGAATATTATATATTGCTGGAAAGCCCAGGATGTCTACTTTCCAACGCAATTGAGAGCGTGCCAATTGGGCTTCTGTAGCTCTAGAAATCCACTTCGAGTGCAGGAGGGTCAGAATCCAACAGCATCTGCAGTCCTTTTTCAGCCTCTGAATCAGATTTTTGCTCAGGTCCCTCAATTTTAGCCAGAAAATACCTGAAATCACAGAAAAACACACAAACTCATAGTAAAGTCCAGAAATGTGATTTTTGAATAAAAACTAATAAAAACATAATAAAAAGTGACTAAAATATATTAAAAACTATGTAAAAACAATGCCAAAAAGGGTATAAATTATCCACTCATCACTTAGTTACCACACTAGAAACGTTTGAGCCGCAAAAACTTTTTTAGTGACGATTGTGCGTGCACCAAGAAAAATTCTAGTAACTGAAAACCTCAAAACCAGTGGTAAAAATAATTTCTATTCAAGTAAATGTGTCTCTAGATTTATATTAGCTATCTCTTCATGATTTACTTCTTTAAGAATAGTTATTAGTCATTAATTGTTTTACTGTCCGGTAAAAGTTATCCCAACCGAATTTCTGCCTAGTATTCCGCAAATGACTCCTAGAGTCCCTGAATCCTCTTTCTTGCTACCCAATTAACTCGGCTTCCCTCTCTTAGCCTCTGGGATGATATTATCTCAGCCTCTCACCCCACTCTGCTGTGTTTTTAACCACGAGAAATTAACTGCGGTTAACTACAGATAAACATGTCATTATGACGCTGACTATGTTTCCTCGAAATCATGCCCTTTCTCTCTTGCTATCAGCCCATTTCTATCTAATTTTTCCATCCCGCTTTTACTGCATTTAATTAGGTTAGATTTCAAACTGTTATTTAAGACAATTACCAAGCAAAAATTCAATATCATTTTACCATAAAGAGAAGATAAGAACCGTGAGTGAGAGAGGAGAAACAGAGAAAATTCTGCATACACTACCTACATTTTTAGCCTCTTATTTTACCATTCATACACTATTCTTCAAGTGTTCTTCAAGGACTCAAACCATACAAGTACAAACTCTTGTCCGTTTTCACCAATCTTTGCGTTTATACCGAATTCGACTAGGTAAAATCTTGTTCTTTCTCCTTTTCTTTTTCTTTTAAAAAGAAACAGTAACTATTATGAATCTTTACTCTCCTCTATGTATAGAGAACTCCTCATGAAGCACCCGTGGAGCACGCCTAAGGAGTTAAGGAGTTTCGAGCTCACAATGGCTAAATTTCGACGTTTTGCGACACTTTAGGCCCAAAAATGAAACTCACCACCACCAAATGTGTTTCTGCCCTTGTAGGCACATTTTCTAGTGTGAGAAAGGTTTAATAACTGAATTACATAAGAGGTAAGGGTTAGAATTAGTTAAAGTATGGTTGTGCATGTTTTTGGTGCTTATATGAGCCATTTTGTGGTGAATTTGTGCTTGTTTTGAATTTCTGGAAATTTTGTGTGTTACCACAGTTTTGGCTTGATAAATATGTGTAAAATACTGTTATATTGCCTCTGGATTTCGTGTGAAAACAGCCGGAAACATGGAAGCACTTGGAGTTTTAAGTTTCAAGCTTTAAATGTCACAAAAAGTGAAGAAAAACATAAAAACTGCACCTCTGAAATTTCAGTCACTAAAAGCACGAAAATCATGGTAAAAAGAGTTAAAAAGTAGTTACAAAAGTAGTTTTAATCCTATGGAACGAAGGTAAAAAGATAAAAAAGGGGGTGTTATGGTCATTTTTGGGTAAAGAGAAAGTTAAAAATGTAATTTAAATGAAAAATAAGTAAAATTCTAAATTTAGAGGATATAAATCTTTATTATTATTTAATAAATGTTTCATGTTCAAATTGTATTTATTTATTTATTTTAACTAACCTATAATTTTATTTATGTTGTTATGTTATTGTTAGTTTTTCAAGATATTATTGAGACTTGCTATGTCATTGTTTGGTTACTTAAAATTTATGTTGAGACTTGTTATATATATTTAATTTTTTAATTTATAAAATCGCAAATCCAATCCAATCCAAACCGCTTGAAATTGGATTGGATCGGATCAGATTTTTTTTTAAAAAAATAATCATATCCAAACCGCGTCGTGATGGACGGATTAGTGCCGGTCTAGAATTTCACAAAATAGGAACTCGTTGCAAGCATATTCTAGGCCAACAAGAAATTCCCACAACCAAAGTTTAATTCAAAGGTTTGTCACAATCAAAACAAATATTAACCGAGAGTTTTATGTCCCGGGTCGTCTCCCTCAGACCATGTAACTTAGGTGAACATTCTTGGTTGTGAAATACAGGAGTGGTAAGACATTTATTTGGAATGGACTTTCTTCTGCTATTCGGTCTAGAGGAAAGATTGTTTTAAATGTCGCATCTAGTGAAATTGTGTCTTTACTCCTACCTGGTGGTAGAACGGCTCCTTCTAGATTTTCAACAACCATTACAATTACTGATGAATCTACTTGAAACATCAAGCATGGCAGTTTGAAGGCTAAGCTACTCATCCAAAGTAGCTTAATAATTTGGGATGAAACTCTAATGCTCAATAAAATGTGCTTTGAAGCACTTGATCGAACGCTCAGGGATCTTATGCCAGTTACCGATCAACATAAGACACATCAACCATTTGTCGGTAAGGTTGTTGTTCTAGGAGGTGATTTCAGACAGATACTTCCGGTGATTCCAAAAGGGAGTAGACACGATATATTGTCATCAGCTATTAACTCATCCCATCTGTGGTCGTTTTGTAAGGTTCTGAAACTGCATACAAATATGAGACTTCTAATGTCTTCTTCGGATCAAGATGAAGGTGAAATGAAGAGATTTGCTAATTGGATACTAGATATTGGAAATGGAAATATTGATTCTGTTGTTGGTGATGAATCAGAAGTTGAAATTCCAGATGATATGTTGATTACAATTACTGATGACCCTCTCTCTCATTTGGTAGACTTTGCATATCCAAATTTATTGCAAAATATGTCAGATTATAGGTATTTTTAGAGTAGGACAATTCTTGCACCCACGTTTGAGAGTGTCGAGAAGGTAATCGATTTTGTCTTAACAATCTTTCCAGGGATAGAAAAGGAGTTTTTGAGTTTTGACACAACATGTCAAGCTGATGAGAATGAAGATGTAAAACAAGAGTGCTTTGCACCAGAGTTCCTAAATGATATCAAATGTTCGAGACTTCCCAATCACAAGTTGACTTTGAAGCCAGGAGTCGCTATAATGCTACTGCGAAACATAGACCAGACTTCAGGTTTCTGCAACGGGACAAGATTAACAGTTAATGAACTTGGCAACAATGTAAATTGGAGCAACGATAGTGACCAGTAGAAATATTGGAGATAATTTGTACATTCCAAGAATGAACTTGATCCCTTCAAATTCAGGATTGCCATTTAAGTTCCAATGGAGAAAATTTCTATTAAAAGTATGCTTTGCAATGACCATTAACAAGAGTCAGGGTCAATCATTATCACATGTAGGAATTTACTTGCCAAAATCAATGTTCACCCATGGATAACTTTATGTTGCTTTGTCAAGAGTTAAGAGTGGCAGTGGCCTCAGGGTTTTAATTCTAGACGAAGACGGTAATCCAAAGTCATGAACAACAAATGTCGTGTTCAAAGAAGTTTTTAATAATATTTAGGTAAGAATAATATTATTTTCATTTTAATAGCATGTTATGATTTACACTTTTGTACAAATATTTACTGTAGATATAACTAATTTATCTATAACTCTATTTTCAGATTTGAGATGAAATGTGTAATAGGGAGCACAACATCATATTCCAATTGCTTTTCTAATGAAGTTAGTAAGATACTAGGTTGTCGATAAATTTTTATTAGCCTTTTGATATAAAGTTTAGTGTAAAATTGACATGCTATTATTACAGTTATATATGTTCTTATTTTTTCATGTCTACTTCCTTATGGTTCAAGAATGTTATAGACTTTAAAGTCTTCCATTTGCATTTTACTTTGAATAAAGATAAAATAGCATATTCAGTACGTTTACTATATAATGACAATGATAAACTCGAAAAACTTATGATTATAAAATATTATTTTCGATTTAACATGTCAAATTTAAATATAAGCCCGTGCATCGCACGGATTTAACACTAGTTTATTGATTCAGTAGATAGGTTACTATCTATGAAAGATTTTATTTGAATTTAACTAGGGGTATTTAAATCCAAACCGATCTAAATTAAACCGCTTATCAAATCCAGTGCAAACTAAAAATCAATTAAAACTATACTAATTAAGATTTAGTTGGATTCTCTTCTAATTTATTAATTCAGTAGATGGGTTACTATCTATGAAAGATTTTATTTGAATTTAACTGGGGTATTTAAATCCAAACCGATCTAAATTAAACCACTCATCAAATTCAATCCAAACTGAAAATCAATTAAAACTATACCAATTTAGATTTAGTTGGATTCTATTTTTTGCAAACTATTTGGTCAGATTGGATTTCGGATCTATTTCTCATAACCGATCCAATCCAATCCAAACAGCACAATGTGCTATAATATTATTATTTTGAATTTTGATCTTCTAACTTTTGAATTTTTACTTTAGAGGGTAATGTAACGACCTAATTTCTTGTACGTCATGATCATACTAGAAACTGAGCGCTACCAACTTGTCTTCCTAATTATTATCTATTATTTATTATATGAGCCTGATTCGTTGTTAAAAGCGTAGTTATTTTACGAGGTACTTTTTTTTTTGAAAACATTTGGATTAACAAACGGTATCATTCATAATCAATTCACAACTAATAATATATAAAACATTTACAAACAACCACACATAAACATATCACAAGTAGTTGACAACATTCGGTGATTCAGCCTTTATTAGAATATAGACAGTTAGTTAGAACACCCCTAGATATAGCTAGATAATAACTATATACATATATATACATACAACATCCCAGGTCCTGACCTGTTCAAGAGGTCCCTAAGCTGGCACCCAGGCTAGCCTAGACTCTATACTCACCTAGTCCCTCTAAACTACTAAAGCGAGGGAAAGTATGTTCTAAGTCTTCAAAACTCAAGTCAGGTGGAACATCATCAAAAGGTAGAACATCATTTGTTACTCCTCTGCACGATCAGACATTGCCATATGACGTCTCTCTGGTACCTCATCAAGTAGCCACATAACAGGAGTCTCGTACACAGGATTTAGGTTAAAGTTCACGTACAAACAGGGTGCGGAAATTGGCTGGTCTCACAGTATATACATATAAACAGAGAATGGGATTCACCCTAGACTCAGAAGACTACCTAGAGCGGAATCCTTTTTGCAAACGGTCGTCAGCGAACTACGGAAAGAAACTCTTGCTTCCATCTGAAGGGGGAAGGGAGAGAGAAGGGGTAAGAACGGGGGAGTTCTTAGTATGGCCGGGGTTATTAGTTACGTTCATTAATTTTGTGTTGTTTAGCAGACTAATACCAGAATATAGAGAAGTAGTAAATAGAAGACAGAAAAATAGAGAAAATAGAGAAAACAGAAAAAGATCACAAACAGAAGAATACAAGAAAGTAAAACACAGACACAAACACAGAGAATAGAATACCAACAAAGAAAGCATACATTCATGCAACGATCATAATAGAGAAAATGCACAACCAAGTATGATGCATGTCTAGTCCTAGCGCAGGTAATGAGCTCATCTGTCGGTTACATACCCGCTCCCGACGTTACCCAGCAACCTCTGTCTGGATAAGGCTTTCCTGTTGGCAATACCCACTGCAAGCAACCTTTGTCTTGCAGGGTATCCACTGCAAGCAACCTTTGTCTTGCAGGGTGAAACTTATTAGCCGATATACGCCTAACAGACTCACTGTAAGCAACCTCTGTCTTACAGGAGCAACAACATACTCACTGTAAGCAACCTCTGTCTTACAGGAGCCACCACACACTCACTGTAAGCAACCTCTGTCTTACAGGAGCACATTCATCTTGATACCTCTGTAAGCAACCTCTGTCTTACAGCAAAGCATTATAGCAAGGTATCCCAGGAAAGCGTTCTCAGTGGTCGTACCACCATCTATCTGACTGCCTTCATGTAGCAGATCATCACATAATCATTATCATTACCATCATTCATTATTAATCTCGTTATTCATCATCACTTTCACATTCTTATACATTACCTCTTTCTTTCTCTGTTCAATCACAACATAACAACTTTCTATAGGTGAACTTCGGCCTATAGAAATGGCACCTCTGTAAGTGAACTTCGGCTTACAGAAAAGGCGCCCCTGTAAGTGAACTTCGGCTTACAGGTATCATAACTCTCTGTAGGTGAACTTCGGCCTACAGGAGCAACACCCTGAGATGCACAATTGATATTCACTGTAGGTGAACATCGGCCTACAGGAATAACAACTCACTGTAGGTGAACTTGGGCCTACAGGACCTCTAGGGCCAATGGAAAAGCAGCAGATGAACATACAACAGAACATCGTGCCATAAGGCTTAACTCTTTATTCTTATACTCTTCTCCTCTATTATTTTTGTTATATTACTCTTTTCTCATTATCTCTTTACTCTGTTCTCTGTATCTTTTTACTCTGCTCTAGTTACTCTTTTCTCTGCTTAACGTATGTATTTAAAGCTTATGTAAATTTCGGTATGAATAGTTAGCCTGTCCCAAGTATAGGTTCATTAAGTCTATACTGAAATAGTTTAACTTTTCATATAATACTTAACCCTAGTCACAACTCAAGGACTAACTATGATGCCCTAGTTCGTTCACTAATCTCTGTCTGTTTTTCTGCCATTAAAACATTACAAACTTTTTCTTCGACTTTTATCTTTTCTTCAACTTTTTATCTTTCTTTTATCTTTGCCTCACTAACATGTTATTACCACTCCCTAAGTGTTTTATGAAGGTAATTATGAGATTCTGCACTTAAAGTTGTCTTTCTAAAGCTTTTACAGAAAACTGCCTTTTCTGCATTATTTTATTATTTTTTATTAAAATATTATTTTTAATTAAATATTATTATTTAATATTTTATTATTATTTATTATTTTATCATTAATTTTCGAAAATTAACTTTACTTTAACCTTTAACCTTTAAAATTCACTTTTTACCCCGGTAACTTTTAATATTTCTACTTTAACCACCCTAACTTTCAGAAATTACCAAATAACCCCTTAAACACCAAAATAATTACTTCCTTGCCCTTTCTAAGATCTAAAAGGTGTTCATCAATGTTCTTCACCACACTCAAAGTGTTCTTCATGTTCTTCATATATTCTTCAAATTCTTTCTCTGTTTTTACCCGTTTTTCAGTCTTTTCAGCAACCGATTTTTACCATAATTCAAAATAAAATTGCAGCCACTAAAACCCCATCTTTTCTACATGATTTCAACACAAATTGAACCCCAATTTAAGCTCTAGGGTTTCGTTTTCCAGCAGCCATAAGAACACACATTCATAGCTTGAATTTCATCAAATTTCATCAATTTTTCACCAAAATTTCAACAAGAATTACTCATACAAACAATCAATTTCAAGCACAGCCAAACCATATCATAATCACACAACTCAAACACAATCAATCAGGATTAAATTCGTCAAACCCTACCTGGTTTTGCTGCTCCTAATTCGGTTAAACTTTCAGGTGGTCCTTAAGCACTTTTTCCTCCTAAATCACATCAAGAACAACTTTAAATCCAAAAACTCTCAACTGACAAAATCTCACTCAGCATGTTAGGAAGAGATATATCACCTTAGAGTTGCTGGAAATTCACGTTTCTTGGCCCTCAAGTCAAGTTAAGCATGATTCCTAAGGAAAAACATCAAGAAAACACATGTTTACATGGTTTTCCTTGAAAACCGAATTGAAGAGGGAGGGAGACAGCCATCTCACCTTATTTCCAGCCTTGATAAGTCACATGGTTATGTAGAGGAAGAAGAGAGGATCATTTTGGTGAAATCGGAGTTTTGATTTGAGTTTTAGTTCAGAAGAAATCAAGCTTTGAAGATTTATGAACCAAGAACTTTCTCTCCTTTTTCTCTTGGTGATTTTCGGCCACAATGAGCAAATGAGGCAGCCTTGGGGGTTTTGGGGGTGTAGGGTGAGTTGTGATTGGTTGGCTTGGAGGTGGATTAAAATAATATTAAAATATCTCAGGTGTATAACTACTAAAACTAGATGTATCGGAACACTTGTAAAAACATCTCTAAAAATTATTTTCTGAGCTACTAGCATAAATGACACTAGTAACATATTTATTATGAGAATAGAACATGTATGATGAGGCCTTAGCATTGCTAAAGTCATCAGAGAGTGCTGGTGCTAAGCTGCACCAGTAAACTGTGAACCCGGTTAAACCGATTTTCTGTTTTTAACTAAAACTGACCAGGTAACCTTATAATATCATTCAAGAAGCTTCTAATACTCATATAATGATGATATTACCCTATTATCTCTCTTCTCTCATGAATTGAGTCCGGTTCGTCAAACTGAGACTATTTACGAAAAACCGGATCAAAACTCCTAACCAATACGGTTCAAAAACTATGTTCTTCGTGACTGCGTTATCGAGCTTGACTCGGAAAAGGTTCTAGCTTAAAGATGACATAATGACAATGAGGATTGAGATACTTGATGATATATCAAAGGTTCTCCTTTTACCGATCCTCCGGAGTTCTCCGTATCTTTAGAAAAGATCTCACGTACTCGAAAATTAGGGTTGTTACAGGTAAGGTGTGATCTCTCACCTTGAATGATTTCTCTCTTATATTTTCTCTTGGTCCCACTTATGAAATAAATGGTGAGAGATCACACTTTACTCTCTAAAATAAAATTCAAAATTTAGAGGATATAAATCTTTATTATTATTTAATAAATATTTCATGTTCAAAATCTATTTATTTATTTATTTTAACTAACCTATAATTTTATTTCTGTTATTATGTTATTGTTAGTTTTTCAAGATATTATTGAGACTTGTTATGTCATTGTTGGTTACTTAAATTTTGATGTTGAGACTTGTTATATATATTTAATTTTTTAATTTATAAAAAGACAAATCCAATCCAATCCAAACCACTTGAAATTGGATCGGATCGGATCAGATTTTTTTAAAAAAATCATATCCAAACCGCGTCGTGATGTGCAGATTAGTGCCGGTCTAAAATTTCACAAAATAGGAACTCGTTGCAAGCATAGTCTAGGCCGACAAGCAATTCCCACAATCAAAGTTTAATTCAAAGGTTTGTCACAATCAAAACAAATATTAACCGGGAGTTTTAAGTCCCGGGTCGTCTCCCTCGGACCATGCAACTTAGGTGAACATTCTTGGTTGTGAAATACGGGAGTTTTGAAGTTTAAAATGGAAAATGTAAAAGAACTAAGGAATAAAAGAACTAACAAATGATCAAAAAGGAAATTAATGCAATTAAAAAGAAGATAAGGTCAAAAGTAGGGAAAATGCAATAATTGTATAAAAGAGCCTTGACTTGGGAATGAAAATTAAGGAATCCTATCATCGTCATAACCATAACTATGGCAACTATGATGAGTTAATCTCACTTCGTCAACCCCTAACATCGAGGAGTAAGTCAAGCAAGCATAATTGACCTTAATCCATAAGTCTTAGCTAACTTACTAATTAACTTAGTAAAAAGCTAGCGTCAATGGAAACAAGAACAAACTAACAACCCAAGAATTACCACTAAATGTCGGATATGACTCTAGTATCCTAGGAATTCATTTTCCAAGTCAAGGTGTGAAAATCTACTCAAAATCTATAGTTGGCATTTTCACAAACACTTTGTGGGCATAAAAACAAAACATAGTAAATTACAAAGGAAAATGAAAACTATAACCAAAATATTCACAGTATCAACAATAGAAACTCAATCAAGCATATAGCAATCATAAATATCAAATTCATAAACAAAAGATTCAAGAAATCAAAATTGTTTATATTAACAAAGTAAGTTGAACCAAAAGAAAATATAACAAGAGTAGTGTAATTAAAGGGAAATTAAAGAGTACTTACAATGAGATAAGCAAGATCCAAGATCAAAACTTGATGTATAAAATTCTACAATGAAACCTAATTAAACCCTAAGAGAGCATTTTCTAAACTACACTACTCCTACTCCTAATAATGTCTTCTAATGTCTAAAAGTGAGCTCTCCTTCATATGAAATTATCATCCTTTGATATAGCACTCCAAATGAGCTTCCAGCCTTCCGAAATTGGGCCAAGAAGCCCCCAAAATCGCGAGCCACGTGCTTCATTAATGAAGTGTGTGCGTACGCACACTTGCTAATTTCCACTTGTGCGTACGCACAGGAGGTTGTGCGTACGCACACTTGACTGTGTGCTTCTCCTTTATTTTCTTCATGAAATCTCCCTTCTTGCATGCTTTCTTCCACTTCTACCAAACCATTTTTGCCTAATTGACCTGAAATCACTTAACAAACACATCAAGGCATCAAATGGAATTAAAGTGGAATTAAAATGACCAATTTAAGCACAAAAACGCATGTTTTCTCATTTAGGTCCAATCTAGAGAGAAATCACAACTGTATGCTATTTGGTAGTTAAGTGTGAGTTTATGGGATGAAATCTATCCAATTCAAGCCAAAACTTATCATCAAATATGGACTCATCAATTCTACCACACTTAAATATAAACCCCGTAAAATTAGAGAATACTTAATCAATAAATTAATTTTTAATAAAAGAAATTAAAAATGCGAATTTTATAGTTTAATAGGATAGAGCTAATTAAAACAAGAATTTTGACACTAATTTCAAAGAATTTGGCCCAAGATTGGGCCAAACAGACTGAACCGGTTAGACCAGGCCCAAACCGAAACTGTGGGCCCAACCAACTCATAAAACAAGATGAGCTCAGCTCATTCTTCATCATTCAAAGCTGCTCCACGCTGAAGAACACAAGGGAAGGTGAGGAAGGGTTTTAAAACCCTTGAATTCACTTCAATCTCATATAACTTCTTGCTCCGAGCTCCGATCGCCGCACTGTTTGTGGCCACGGGACCGCAGCGTCGAGCTCTACAAAGCCCAGTCAATAATTAGGTAAGAAAACCACTTGTGTTCCAATTTCTTCCTTCCCGATTTTGAAATTTATGAGCAATTATGTTGAAAATTATTTAATTCCGGTGTTTAGGCTTGAATTAGCTTGAAGAGAATGTTCAATCTTACTTCATTGGTGCTTGTGTAAGGTGAGTGATAAACCACTATTATGGTTTATTTTATGCTCAATTGAGTGGATTTTATCAACTCTTTACCCACTTATTCATACTATTTGCATGTTTTACATTTTCCTTCCTAATTATGTGCTTTGATTGAAAACATGCTGCTTTAAACTTATATTTGCTTATTATTAATCCTCTCTTATTACCATTAGATACCTTGATATGTGTATTAAGTGTTTTCAGATATTATAAGGCAGGAATGGCTTAGAGGATGGAAAGAAAGCATGCAAAAGTGGAAGGAATGCAAGAAGTTGGAGAAATTGCTAAGCTGTCCAGCCTGACCTCTTTGCACTCAAACGGCTATAACTTTAGCTAAAGAGGTCCAAACGACGCGGTTCCAGTTGCGTTGGAAAGCTAACGTCTGGGGCTTCGATTTGATATATAATTTGCTATAGCTACCTCAACGCCAGGTGGCGCGAACGCGTGAGTCACGCGGACGCGTGACCTGGCAGGAATGCAACCCGCGCGGCCGCGTGAGCCATCCGGCCTCGTCACTTTTCCGCGACCTGTACGGACCAGAAAGTGCTGGAAGTGACTTCTGGGCTGTTTCTGACTCAGTTTTCGGCCCAGAGAACACAGATTAGAGTCTATAAAGTGGGAAAATGCATGTATTCATAATGATGCATTCATAATTCACTTTTCATGTTTTAGATGTAGTTTTATTGAGAGAGATTCTCTCCTCTCTCTTAGGATTAGGATTTAGGACTTCTCTTAGTTTTAGGAGTGACTCTCAATCCCAGGTTCAATGTTCTTTGTATTTATTTATTTTCAATGTTCTTTTTATTTATTTTCTCAATTTAATTTATGGATTTCTATGTTCAACTCAACTTCTTTATTTGGCTATAACTGCCCATGTTACATTTGATTGAGTTATATTAATTTATGATTTTGAGATATTTTAGACTGATGATTGCTGTCTTTTATTTATATAAATAATTTGGATTTTTCTGTTCTCGTTTTGGCTTTGGTTAAATAATTGGTGACTCTAGAGTTATCAAACTCATTATTGATTGAAAATTGGATTTCTTCATTTCATTAATTCATATTCCAATAACTCTAGCCTTTCCCAAGGAAAGACTGGGACTTGAGGATTCAAATTAATTCATCCACTAAACTTACCTTCATAGTTAGAGGTTAACAAAGTGGGAGAAGAATCCAATTCTCTTAATAATTGATAAGGATAACTAGGATAGGACCTCCATTCTTCATACCTGACCAAGAGATTTTATTATTGTTAATTTATTTTACTTGTCCAACTAACCTTTTACCTTGATCCAAAACCCCAAAACATACCTTTCCATAACCAATAATAAGAACATACTTCCCTGCAATTTCTTGAGAAGACAACCCGAGATTTAAATACTCGGTTATCAATTTTAAGGGGTTTGTTACTTGTGACAACCAAAACGTTTGTATGGAAGGATTTTTTTCAGTCTAGGAGCTATACTTGCAACGAGTACTTAATTGTAAAGATTCTTAGACCACGCAAAAATCCTCTCATCAAAATGGCGCCGTTGCCGGGGAATCGCAAACGTGTGCCTTATTATTGGTTATTGTAAATATTTTTCAAAAAAATTTTTTTTTATTTTTCTTCCTATCTTTTTCAAAAATTATATCTTTTTCAAAATATTTTCTTTTTATTAATTTTTGTTTTTATTTTCTCTTACTACCATGAACTCTCACCCCTTTGGCTATGAGTCTGGTTATAATTATGTTGCAGGAAGAGGAGATTATAATGACAATATGCATCAAGGTCAGACCAATCAAGGATGGATGGAGCCAAGAGGATCTAATCAACCCTTTAGGCAACAACACCATCCTAGATATCATGGACAAAGACCAGGCTACAATGCATCCCAAGCTGATAGATATGGTGGACCGCCTTGTAGTTACCAACAGGACCCACCATATGCCTATGAACCCCCTCCTCCTCAATATAATTTTGAACCACCATACTCACAAGTTCCTTTCTGCCATTCACCTCCATATAACCCCAACCCTCAACCACCATACCAACCACCTTATGAGCCATATGAATCATATATAGAACCACCCAAATTCCAACCCAATTACTCACAAGAACCACCACTTCAATATTCACCATCTCCATATCCATCAATCCAAGAGCACTATGATCCTATCTATGAAAGTCGAGTGCATCAAGAGACAAAGGATCGTCTCAAGGAAACAGTGGATCGATTTCAGGCAACCATTCATCAATTGGGGCAAGCAATAATGAGTCAATTAGCTTCCCGACGTTCGGACACTCAAGGAACCCCCATGGCTTCATGTGGACAATCTAATAAAGAACGTAGCATGAAGGAGATACTAGAAACTCCAGTGAACAGTACGGAGCATGACTTTGTACTGGAACAAGTAGAGGAAGCCGGAATTATTGAAGAAGAAGAAGTGGTTGAAGACTTAGGAGATGCAGAACCTCCATAGGAAAGTCAAGACATAGAGCCTCCTTCCAAGACGGTTGAAATTGATGCTGAGGAGCGTGTACAACCTCCAAGGTATATCACAGTTGAAGACTTGGAAGAGGTTGATCAAGTGATGGAGATTCAAGAAGAAGAAGCACAACCTCCCATGTCCTTGGAAAGCAATGAAGAGAAGATTGAATTGGAAGAGAGCTACCAAGAGGAAGAGGTTGAAATTGAAAAAGCTTGCAAAGAGGTGGTAGTTATCCGAAAAGAGCACAAGGGAGTGGAGCTTGCAATTTCATTAAAAATACCTCCCCCTAAGTTGCCATCATCCTTCACAACTTTCAAGTGGGTAAAATTCATATCCCTTAGCTTTCGAATTCCACTTGAATACGGGCTACTGGAGACGGACGGTCAACTTAGAGCTTGATGAGCGGATATTTTATACGCTTTTTGGGGGTAATTTCATGTAGATTTTAGTATGTTTTAATTAGTTTTTAATAGAATTTTATTAGTTTTTAAGCAAAAATCATATTTCTGGACTTTACTATGAGTGTGTGTATTTTTCTGTGATTTCAGGTATTTTCTGGCTGAAATTGAGGAAGCTGAGCAGAAATCTGACTTAGGCTGAAAAAGGACTGCTGATGCTGTTGGATCCTGACCTTCCTGCACTCGAAATGGATTTTCTGGAGCTACAGGAGTCCAATTGGCGCGCTCTTAACGGCGTTGGAAAGTAGACATCCAGGGCTTTCCAGCAATATATAATAGTCCATACTTTGCGCGAAGATAGACGACGTAACTTGGCGTTGAACGCCAAGTACATGCTGCTGTCTGGAGTTAAACGCCAGAAAAACGTCATGATCCGGAGTTGAACGCCCAAAACACGTCATAACTTGGAGTTCAACTCCAAGAAAAGCCTCTACTCGTGGATAGCTTTAGTCTCAGCCCCAGCACACACCAAGTGGGCCCCAAAAGTGGATTTCTGCACCAATTATCTTAGTTTACTCATATTCTGTAAACCTAGGATACTAGTTTACTATTTAAACAACTTTTAGAGAATTATTCTGTACCTCATGACATTTTCAGATCTGAATTACATGCTTTTTGACGGCATGAGTCTCTAAACTCCATTGTTGGGGGTGAGGAGCTCTGCAGCGTCTCGATGAATTAATACAATTACTTTGTTTTCCATTCAAACACGCTTGTTCTTATCTAAGATGTTCATTCGCGCTTAATTATGGAGAAGGTGATGATCCGTGACACTCATCACCTTCCTCAATCCATGAACGTGTGCCTGACAACCACCTCCGTTCTACATCAGATTGAATGAGTATCTCTTAGATTTCTTAATCAGAATCTTCGTGGTATAAGCCGGATTGATGGCGGCATTCATGAGAATCCGGAAAGTCCAAACCTTGTCCGTGGTATTCCGAGTAGGATTCTGGGATTGAATGAGTGTGACGAGCTTCAAACTCCTGAAGGTGGGCGTTAGTGACAGACGCAAAAGAATCAATGGATTCTATTCCAACCTGATTGAGAACCGACAGATGATTAGCCGTGCTGTGACAGAGCATAGGAACGTTTTCACTGAGAGGATGGGAGGTAGCCATTGACAACGGTGACACCCTACATAGAGCTTGCCATGGAAGGGACCTTGCGTGTGGGAAGAGGATTTCAAGGAAAAGTAGAAATTCAAAGGACAAAGCATCTCCAAAACTCCAACATATTTCTCATTACTGCACACCAAGTAACGATTTGATTCTCTTTTATTTTTCTAATAATTCTAAACACTTTGACTTCTTACAATTAAATCCAAATAACCTTATTGGCCTCCTGACTAAGATTAATAAAATAAATATAGCTTGCTTCAAACCAATAATCTCCGTGGGATCGACCCTTACTCACGTAAGGTATTACTTGGACGACCCAGTGCACTTGCTGGTTAGTGGTACGAGATCATAAGAAATTTTGATTTTGATATTGAGATTAAGATTTCGTGCACCAAGTTTTTGGCGCCGTTGCCGGGGATTATTCGAGTTTGAACAACTAAAGGTTTATTTTATTTCTTAGATTAGGAATAATTTATTTTTATTTTTATTGTTATAGAGTCATTAAATCTTGATAGGATAGTTTCTTTTCAAAAATTTCTTTTCAAAATTTATTATTTTTCTTAATTAATTGCTAATTTTCGTGAGTCTAGTGTTTTGTTCTAAGTTTGGTGTCAATTGCATATCTTATACTTTTCTTTAAAATTTTTGACTTGTGTTCCTTGTTCTTCATTGATCTTCAAGTTGTTCTTGTTTATCTTTTTTGTTGATCTTGAGTTTTTCTTGCTTTGTGTCTTTTCACTTGTGTTCTTTTTAAAGCATTAATTGGAATATTCAAAACAAGTGTTACATTTACTCCCAATTGGCTAGAGTATTGGTTTATATTCTTGATAATTGGGTATACGCTTTGGAACCTTTTTCAAAAATAATTCTTCTTTGATTGAATCTTGTGCCAAACTTTAAGTTTGGTGTTTTCTTGTTAATCTTTTTATGATTTTCGAAAATTTTATTAAAGTTTTCTAAAAATCTTAAGTTTGGTGTTCTTCCTTTTGTTCTTGGTGTTCTTGTGAATCTTCAAGGGGTTCTTGAGTTTTTCTTGTGTCTTGATCTTAAAATTTTTAAGTTTGGTGTTCCTTGGTGTTTTCCCTCCAAAAATTTTCGAAAATAAGGAGCATTAGATCTAAAAATTTTAAGTCTTGTGTCTTTTGTGTGTTTTTCTCTTTCATCACAAAATTCAAAATTCAAAAAAAAAATTATATTTCCTAACTAATTTTGAACTTCTTTTTTTTCGAAAATTTTATATAAAAATTCAAATTTCAATTTCAAAATATTTCCAATTTCTTTTATTTAGTTCGTCTTTTATTTTATTTTAAAAAAAATCAACATATAAATTATCCCTTGTATTCCATCATGGAAGCAAGTAAGAATGAACAGTCCAAGAGGACTCGGGGTCATATGCTAACCCCACTACTGCTTCATATGGGAGTAGTATCTGTATACCCTCCATTGGAGTTAGTAGCTTTGAGTTGAATCCTCAGCTCATTATCATGGTGCAGCAAAACTGTCAGTATTCTGGTCTTCCATGTAAGACCCGGTTAATTAACGGCTAATTAACCCATAAATGAGAATTTATTCTAGAAAGCCTAAAATGTGATTTTTATGGCTTAATGTGATAGAGGAGATTGAGACGAGAATTTCGGTACCAATTTTATAGAATTCGGACCAAGATTTGACCGAACGGGCCAAACCGGGCCAACCGGACCCAAAGTGGGCCCTTGGCCCAACATAACTTAACCAAAACCCTAGTTTTCAGCACTCTCTCTCCTCATTACACACACACACACACGCTGAAATTGAGAGAAGGGGGGAGAAGAACACTCTCTCAAGTTCTTTCTCTCACTTGATCTTCAAACCACCATAACTTTTGATCTAGAGCTCCGATTGTCGCTCCGTTTGCGGCCACACGTTCACCACGGAGAGCTCTACAAAACTCATACAATTAATCTTGAGGTAAGCCACGTGTTTCTGTTCGAAATTCCAGCCCTTATTTTCGAGTTTCATGGGTAAAATGTTGAGATTTTGGGTTCTTTGATGTTATAGGACCCAACTCTCTTGAAGGAGAAGGTTAATCTTGTCTCCTTGGACCTTGGGTGTGGTAAGACTCTCAACCCTAGTGTAATTTGTGATTTTATGATGTTTGGGTTTTGAGATGTTGTGTATGGGTATGATGGTTGTGGCTTAGGTGGTGTATGTGTGGATATTGGAGCTTGATTGGTGACTTTGAAAAGCTTGGAAAGGGTTTGGTGGTGAAAAATCTGTTCTTGGAGGTGTTGAGGCCTTGAGAGCTTGTGAATAAGTGATTTGGAAGTGCTCCGGTGGAGCTTGGGAAATTCGGCTAAGGTATGGTTTCGGTTTCCCGTATCTAATATGTAATGTGGTAGGAAATACTTAGGCTAGAGGCCCTAAGATAGGCATTGAATGGTTGATGTTGTTGAATGATTGAGATATATGATGTGGTCATATATGTGATGATGATTATTGATGCCTTGATGGTATGATGTATGAGAAATATGCATGTTGTGATATATGCTTGATGATTGGTTATGGTTGAATTGTGGATTGAACCATGTTGATGGTGAGTATGATGTTGATAGTGTACAATGATGATTTATTGGAATTGGTGTTGTTGAAATTGGCATGAAGAAGAGTATATGAGATGTCAATATGTTTGAGTTTGAGCCACTTGGGTGAAGTGGGTTAAAATGATAAGATAGTGATCTTGGTAAATTGTGGTAATGTGTCAATGTGTGAGTTGAGGAGGCTTGGTGTTGAATTTGATATATTTTGATTGATTTCAAAGAAAAGGGATGAACTTGGCATGTTTTGATTGGTTTTGAAAAGAGTTGGAAATGGCTTGTTTTGAAAATGGCACTTTGTGGTTTTGTATGAAAATATGGTTTTTGGGCACACTTTGGCGGGACATAACTTGGACTACGGATCTCCGTTTTGTACCAAATCTGTTTAGAAATGAAATTTGATCCGGGATGTCCATGCCGTTCGAAGAACGGGTGAAAAACGATTTAAAATGAGGAAGTTATGTCCATTGGAAGATTGGGGTCTAAATCTGTGAATTCTGCAGTCTTAACTTAGAAAATTTTTAGCAGAATGACCCCTTGCGCGTGGGCGCACTTGGCGCGTGCGCGCCGATCTTCCAGAAAGCGCCATCCACGCGTGCGCGTGATGTGCGCGGGCGCACCGATAGTGCTGCACCCAATGCCCAGCCATTTTCCAGAGAGTTGTGCCAGAACTGTGCCAGCTCTGTGCCTGGGGCACGAGAGTATCCACGCGTACGCGTGGTTGACGCGTGCGCGTCGATTGGCAAATTTGTAATCCACGCGTCAGCGTGCATGACGCTTGCGCGTCGATGAGTTTTTGAGGCCATCCACGCGTGCGTGGAGTGTGCGTACGCGTGGCCCTGTTTTCATCCCAAAGTTTATTTTTGAGTTTTAAAAGCCAAATCTCATACTTCTAAGCCTCCGATCTCACCATTCAGGTCTTAAATCATTATGACATGCCTAGCTATTAAAAAGGGGCTAGTGAATGAGGTAACTTGCGAGTGAAGCAAGGGAAAGATGAATGATCAATGAGGATCAAGATGATTTTGTGAGATGTGGAGGATGGTGGTGGAAGGGCTTGTTATGCCATTGGCCGAAGGGCCGTAATTGTTTATGAATTGGCTGGTTCTGGATTTGAACCGTGAGCTGGAATAGCTGTGTATGCTATGAATAATTGCTGGTTATGGATTTAACCGTGAGCCGAATGGCTGATATGGATGTTGATCCATGGATGAGAATTCATGCATGTTTATGCTGAATTGTTGACAATTGTGATTTGCACTTCCACTATCTGAGATACGAGTTTCCCTGGGTAGTAGCAGTGGCTAGCCACCACGTGCTCCAGGTTGAGACTTGATACTCTGTTTACCCTATGTCGTCAGGGTGGCCGGGCACTGTGAAATTCCCGGACGAGCTCACTCCCAAATATTCACCTGTGATGGTGATGGATAAATATTCACCAGTGATGGTGATGGATAAATATTCACCAGTGATGGTGATGGATATGGATCATGATTATAATCAAGCTCATATTGAGCATACTCGAGTTGGGGAGACACGACAGAGGGACAGTCCAATGGTTAGCTACCAGGACTTGTCGGGTTGGCTCTATAACCGACAGATGATATCATCGGCCACTAGGGACAGGCATTCATCATATGCATACTATGTGAATTGTTTGAGATTGCCAATTTGACTGCATATTACTTGCTAATTATTTAAATGTCTTAACTGCTCCTATTTGTATATTCTTTGTCTGATATAACTGTGTTTGCTATATTATACTCCTGCTGGTGGTTGGGAGGTTTGAAGGAATTGGAAAGGGAAATATTAGTTAGACGGAAGAATCTTTAGTCAGATGCCCGTGTATGGTTTAGCTTGTTTATAAGCTTTGAAATTATCTGGAGGAAGTTCTAGGATTGCCTTTGGCTTTTCTCTATTATTATGTATTATATATGTGGAAGTTGTTACCATGCTGGGGACCTCTGGTTCTCACCCATGCGGATTTTGTGGTTTTCAGATGCAGGACGCGAGGTTTCCCGCTGAGGCATACTGGAGACTTCTAGATTTGCGAAGATCCTTTGTTCTCGGGACTATGTTTTGGTTTATATGTTTTGCTTAGATACTTTTATCTCCGTTAAATAATACAAACTGTGATGACTCCTCTTATGGGAGATTTTGGAGAATAGGTTTTATGTATTTGTGTCCCTTTGGGTTTCTTTTGGGGTTTTCCTTATCTTATCATATGTATATATTGTTATGCTCGGACCGGTTATCTTCGCAGCCGGATCTTGAGTCTTGATATTCCTGTTTTTGACACTCCTTTGTATATATACAATCTCGCGTTGGTTTATCCTTGTTCGTTACGCTATCGATCGGAGTGATGCGCTTTTGAGTTGCGGTTTTTGTTTACGCCTTTTTCTACAAAGGCTCCTAGTCATAATCAATCATTCATACTACTATACGTACTAAATTTTTATTTTAGAGGTCGTAATACCTTGCCATCTCTGAATTATGACTTAAGCATAAGGCTCTGTATGGTAGGGTGTTACATTATGGTATCAGAGCAGTTCGTTCCTGTAGAGCCTGAGGAATGGACTGACTATGCTTCTGTGCATTCTCTGTGTGTGTGTTATGTGTTGTTAGTATATCTACTTAATATAATTGGCATAAACGTTCATGAGCATGCATTTGGGACTTGAAGCACTAAACTTCCGATATTGAGACTGATCAACTTAATATCGATTGTTTGGTGTGTATAGGAACCAGATGGCGCCTCGTGGATGCGGTAGAGGCCGTGGTAGAGGTCGTGGTAGAGGCCGTGGTAGAGGTCGTACTAATACTCGTGCGACGGAGATTAACCCTAATGACCCGGTGAACTTTATGGCTGCATTGGAGAACATGGCTGCCGATATGCAAGCCACTGCTGAGGCCCTTGGTAAACAGATGAACAACCATGGCAACGACAGAAATGGAGCTCAGAGACCAATGGAGATTAGAACTTTCGTGGTGTTGGTGAACAAGTGTGGGGTTGCTGAAGAGTGTGTGAAGAGGGCAGCCGCTAAGAAAGGAAGTCACAAAGGATCATTCCCACAGAACCGAGGGAAGAGCATTGCACCTAGAGGTCCGCCTTTCAAGAGGAAAGGTTCCTTTAGGAGGCCCAACAACAACAACTCCCAAGGGAAAAGGTTTGGGGAGCAACCTCAGAATGATCAAGTTTGTACTAGGTGTGGAAGTCACCATCCGGGAGCACCATGCAAGGCCGGATGGGGTTTGTGCTACAACTGTGGAGAGGCAGGATATAAGCTCCCATGGTGTCCGGAGCGGCAGAAGCAGGGTGCTGGGAAAGCACAACAAACTGGTCGGGTGTTCACCACCTCAGCTGTGGGTGCAGATGGATCCGAGACACTCATTCGAGGTAACTGTGAAATGGCTGGTCAAACTTTAAATGCTTTATTTGATTCGGGAGCATCGCATTCATTTATTGCATTTGAGAAAGCCCATGAGTTAGGATTGAAGATTGCAACTTTAGGTTATGACCTAAAGGTGTATAATGCTACCCATGAGGCTATGGTAACTAGGCTAGGATGCCCGAAAGTTTCGTTTAGGATCAAGCAGCGTGATTTTGTCCATAATTTAATCTGCTTACCGGTGATCGGTTTTGACCTTATCTTAGGATTGGACTGGTTATCGGAGAACCATGTCCTGCTTGATTGTTCTACAAAGTCGGTGTACTTTATGCCGGAAGATACAGAAGGGCCGGTCGTGGTGAATAATTATTACTTGAATTCGATGATGGTGAACTGTTCTGGAATCGAATGTCAGGGTATCATGTTGTTAACCGCGGGCGTTTCAGGTGATGATCAAAGGTTGGAGCAGATTCCGGTTGTGTGTGAGTTTCCGGAAGTGTTTCCCAATGATATTGATGAGTTTCCACCTAACCGAGAGGTTGAGTTTGCTATTGAATTGGTGCCCGGGGCGGGACCAATCTCAAGTGCTCCTTATAGAATGTCACCGTTAGAGATGAACGAGCTAAAGTCTCAGTTAGAGGATTTGTTGGGGAAGAATTTTATACGGCCAAGTGTCTCTCCGTGGGGTGCTCCAGTGTTACTGGTGAAGAAGAAAGATGGGAGTATGCGGCTCTGTGTGGATTACAGGCAGCTGAACAAGGTTACAATAAAGAATAAGTACCCATTGCCGAGAATTGATGATCTCATGGATCAGTTACAAGGAGCTGGAGTTTTCTCCAAGATTGATTTGCGATCCGGTTATCACCAGATAAGGGTGAGGGGTGAGGATATCCCTAAGACCGCTTTCAGGACTCGTTATGGTCATTACGAGTACACTGTAATGTCCTTTGGATTGACGAACGCTCCTGCAGTGTTCATGGATTACATGAATAGAGTCTTCCGTCCGTTTCTGGATAAATTCGTTGTTGTCTTCATTGATGACATACTAATTTATTCCAAAACTGAAGAAGAGCATGCGGAACACTTGAGGACCGTGTTGCAGATTCTAAAGGAGAAGAAATTCTATGCAAAACTATCTAAGTGTGAGTTTTGGAAGAGTGAGGTGAAGTTTTTGGGTCACGTGGTGAGTAAGAAGGGAATAGTCGTAGATCCAACTAAGGTGGAGGCTGTGATGGATTGGAAACAACCAACCACCGTAACAGAGATAAGGAGTTCTCTGGGTTTAGCTGGCTATTACCGAAGGTTTATCAAGGGCTTTTCACAGATAGCTTTGCCAATGACAAAGTTAACCCGCAAAGACACTCCGTTTGTTTGGACTCCTGAGTGCGAGGAGAGCTTTCAAACATTGAAGAAAAAGTTGACTACTGCACCTGTGTTAGTGTTACCCGAGCCGAATGAGCCATTTGAGGTGTATTGTGATGCCTCATTGAAGGGTCTAGGGTGCGTGCTGATGCAGCACCATAATTTGGTGGCGTATGCCTCACGACAGTTGAGACCTCATGAAGTTAGTTACCCTACGCACGATTTGGAACTCGCTGCGGTTGTGTTTGCCTTGAAGGTGTGGAGGCATTATCTCTATGGGGTTAAGTTCCAAGTTTTCTCTGATCATAAGAGCTTGAAGTATCTCTTTGATCAGAAAGAGCTTAATATGAGGCAGAGAAGGTGGATGGAATTGTTGAAGGACTACGACTTTGAGTTGCATTACCATCCGGGAAAGGCAAACGTAGTGGCGGATGCATTAAGTCGGAAGTCATTATATGCGGCTTGGATGATGCTTCAAGAGGAGAAGTTGCTCAAGGGATTCGAGAGTCTTAAAATTGGTGCTCGAGAAGTATCCGGAACCTTGTGTTTGAGCCGACTAGAAATCTCAAGTGACTTTAAGTCCGAACTCCTAAAGGCTCATCAAGATGATGAAGCGTTATGGAAAGTGTTACCGGCCATTGAGCAAGGAAAACAGTGGAGAGTGTCGGAAGAAAAAGATGGGTTATGGAGATTCAAGGGTAGGGTCATTGTGCCGGATGTTGGCACTTTGAGGCAAGATATCTTAAAGGAGGCACACAAAAGTGGATTCTCCATTCACCCGGGAAGTACTAAGATGTACCATGATTTAAGGGCGATGTTTTGGTGGCCGGGTATGAAGAATGACGTGGCGGAATATGTTTCAAAGTGCTTAACTTGTCAAAAGGTAAAGATTGAACATCAAAGACCTTCCGGGATGTTGCAACCTTTAGAGATTCCACAATGGAAGTGGGAAAGTATTGCAATGGACTTTGTGTCAGGATTGCCAAGGACTAGGGCTGGTTTTGATGCTATCTGGGTGATTGTGGACTGACTGACGAAGTCAGCTCACTTTTTGCCCATTCAGATGACTTACACCCTTGAGGAGCTAGCACGGTTATACATAAAAGAGATTGTGAGACTTCATGGTGTACCTGCTACTATAATCTCTGATAGAGATCCTCGTTTCACTTCAAGGTTTTGGGGTGCATTTCAGAAAGCTTTTGGAACCCGATTAAGCTTGAGCACGGCTTACCATCCTCAAACAGATGGTCAATCTGAGAGGACGATCCAAACACTAGAGGATATGTTGAGAGCTTGTGTTTTGGACCAACCGGCGAGTTGGGATCGGTATATGCCACTGGTGGAATTTGCATACAATAATAGTTATCATGCGAGCATCGGAATGGCTCCGTATGAGGCCTTGTATGGGAGGAAATGTCAATCTCCGCTATGTTGGTATGAAGCTGGAGAGAAAAGCTTGTTGGGGCCAGAAATGATAGCTGAGACTACTGAACAAGTCAAGAAAATCCGTGATAGGATGCTTACGGCGCAGAGTCGTCAAAAAAGTTACGCCGATCAAAGGCGAAAGCCCCTAGAATTTGAGGAAGGAGACCATGTTTTCCTTAAGGTTACTCTGACTACAGGAGTAGGTAGGGCGATTAAGGCAAAGAAGTTGAATCCTCGATACATTGGTCCATTTCAGATCCTAGAGAGGATTGAACCGTTGGGGTATCGGATGGCTCTACCACCTCATCTTTCGAATCTGCACGACGTGTTTCACGTGTCGCAGCTTCGGAAGTACACTCCTGATGCTAGCGATGTGTTAGAACCTGAGTCGGTTCAGTTAAGGGAAGATTTGACGCTTCCAGTGGCTCTAGTCAGAATTGATGATACTAGTATCAAACGGTTGCGTGGAAAAGAGGCTTCTTTAGTGAAAGTGGCTTGGATTCGAGGCGGTGTTGAGGAACACACTTGGGAACTTGAGTCGGAGATGCGAACGGATTATCCGCATTTATTCTCAGGTAATTGCATTTTAATTTTGTGGGCAAAATTCCAAATTAGGTGGGTAAAATGTAAGACCCGGTTAATTAACGGCTAATTAACCCATAAATGAGAATTTATTCTAGAAAGCCTAAAATGTGATTTTTATGGCTTAATGTGATAGAGGAGATTGAGACGAGAATTTCGGTACCAATTTTATAGAATTCGGACCAAGATTTGACCGAACGGGCCAAACCGGGCCAACCGGACCCAAAGTGGGCCCTTGGCCCAACATAACTTAACCAAAACCCTAGTTTTCAGCACTCTCTCTCCTCATTACACACACACACACGCTGAAATTGAGAGAAGGGGGGAGAAGAACACTCTCTCAAGTTCTTTCCCTCACTTGATCTTCAAACCACCATAACTTTTGATCTAGAGCTCCGATTGTCGCTCCGTTTGTGGCCACGCGTTCACCGCGGAGAGCTCTACAAAACCCATACAATTAATCTTGAGGTAAGCCACGTGTGTCTGTTCGAAATTCCAGCCCTTATTTTCGAGTTTCATGGGTAAAATGTTGAGATTTTGGGTTCTTTGATGTTATAGGACCCAACTCTCTTGAAGGAGAAGGTTAATCTTGTCTCCTTGGACCTTGGGTGTGGTAAGATGATGAGCGGATAATTTATACGCTTTTTGGCATTGTTTTTAGTATGTTTTTGGTAGTTTGAGTTGAGTTTTTAGTATATTTCTATTAGTTTTTAGTTAAAATTCACTTTTCTGGACTTTACTATGAGTTTGTGTGTTTTTCTGTGATTTCAGGTATTTTCTGGCTGAAATTGAGGGATCTGAGCAAAAATCTGATTCAGAGACTGAAAAGGACTGCAGATGCTGTTGGATTCTGACCTCCCTGCACTCGAAGTGAATTTTCTGGAGCTACAGAAGCCCAATTGGCGCGATCTCAACGGCGTTGAAAAGTAGACATCCTGGGCTTTTCAGCAATATATGATAGTCCATACTTTGCCCAAGATTTGATGGCCCAAACCGGCGTTCAAAGTCACCCTCAGAAATTCCAGCGTTAAACACCGGAACTGGCACCAAAATGGGAGTTAAACGCCCAAACTGGCATAAAAGCTGGCGTTTAACTCCAAGAAGAGTCTCTACACGAAAAATGCTTCATTGCTCAGCCCAAGCACACACCAAGTGGGCCCGGAAGTGGATTTTTATGTCTTTTACTCATCTTTGTAATTCTTAAGCTACTAGTTCCCTATAAGTAGGACCTTTTACTATTGTATTTTCATCTTGGTTCTTCTGGTTCCCTCCTTGGGGCCGAAACCAATGATCACTCTTGTTCTTATGTATTTTCAACGGTGGAGTTTCTACACACCATAGATTAAGGTGTGGAGCTCTGCTGTACCTCGAGTATTAATGCAATTACTATTGTTCTTCTATTCAATTCCGCTTGTTCTTTGTCCAAGATATCACTTGTTCTTCAACTTGATGAATGTGATGATCCGTGACACTCATCATCATTCTCACTTATGAACAAAGTGACTGACAACCACTCTTGTTCTACAAGCATACGAGGCTCTAGTGAATATTTCTTGGATTCTTTAACCGGAATCTTCGTGGTATAGGCGAGAACTGATGGCAGCATTCAAGAGAATCCGGAAGGTCTAACCTTGTCTGTGGTATTCTGAGTAGGATTCAATGATTGAATGACTGTGACGTGCTTCAAACTCCTAGCAGGCGGGGCGTTAGTGACAGACGCAAAAGAATCGCTGGATTCTATTCCGGCCTGACCGAGAACCGACAGCTGATTAGCCATATGCTGTGACAGAGCATAGGAACATTTTCACTGAGAGGATGGGAGGTAGCCACTGACAACGGTGAAACCCTTGCATAAGCTTGCCATGGAAAGGAGTAAGAATGATTGGATGAAGACAGTAGGAAAGCAGAGAGACGGAAGGGAAGGCATCTTCATACACTTATCTGAAGCTCTCACCAATGATATACATAAGTATCTCTATCTTTATCTTTATGCTTTATTCATCATCTATACCCATTTGAGTCTGCCTGACTGAGATTTACAAGGTGACCATAGCTTGCTTCATACCAACAATCTCCGTGGGATCGACCCTTACTCGCGTAAGGTTTATTACTTGGACGACCCAGTGCACTTGCTGGTTAGTTGTGCAAAGTTGTGTAGTGATCACAATTTCGCGCACCAAGTTTTTGGCGCCGTTGCCGGGGATTGTTTGTGTATGGACAACTGACGGTTCATCTTGTTGCTTAGATTAGGTATTATTTTTCTTCAGAGTTCTTAAGAATGAATTCTAGTGTTTCAAGGTGATGTTCTTATCATCACCAAAGCTGATTGATCATCATCAATTTAGCTCTTGAATGCAATGTCCTGCTGAAGCTTAGCTAGCTATGTCTAATTCCTTTAGACTAAAGCTTTAGACTAACATTGCATGATTCCTGAAATTCTCATTAAGAATTTTGATACCTTTATTTTCTTCTTCCACTTAATTTTCGAAAAATCCAAAAAAATTACAAAATCATAAAAACAAAAAAAAAATATTTCTTGTTTAAGTCTAGTGTCTCATTTTAAGTTTGGTGTCAATTGCATGTTTCTGTTCTTCTTGCATTTTTCAAATTTATGCATGTGTCTTCATTTATCTTCAAGTTGTTCTTGATGATTTCCTTGTTTTGATCTTTGAATTCTATTGACTTGAGTGTTTTGTGTTTCTCATATGCATTCTCATGTTGTTAGTGTCAGTAGTATACAAACTGCTAAGTTTGGTGTCTTGCATGCATTGTTATTTGATTTTAGTTGCATTTTGATTTTTCCTCATTATAAAAAATCCAAAAATATTTTTAATTTGTGTCTTTTCAAGTCAATAATACAGAGAATTGAAGATTCAGAACATACTGCAGAGGAATTATACAGAAAAAGCTGGGCATTCAAAATGCCCAGTGAAGAAGACAGACTGGCGTTTAAACGCCAGCCAGGGTACCTGGTTGGGCGTTTAACGCCCAAAAGGGTATAGTTTTGGGCGTTAAACGCCAGAATGTGCACCATTCTGGGCGTTTAACGCCAGGATGGCACAAGGGGGAGGATTTTGTTTTCAAAATCAATTTTTTCAAGTTTTCAAAGTTTTTCAAAATCAAATCTTTTCAAATCATATCTTTTCAATCAAATGTTTTCAAAATCAATTTCTTTCCTTTTTCAAAGATACTTACTAACAATTAATGATTTGATTGAACATTTTAAGTATGTTGCCTTTTCTGTTGAGAAAGGTTTAATGTTTGAATCATATCTCTTCTTGTTAGGCAAGTCATTAATTTTTAAAATCAAATCTTTTTAAAATTGTTTTCAAAATCATATCTTTTCAATCATATCTTTTTTAAAACCATAACTTTTCAATCATATCTCTTTAATCACATCTTTTTCAAAATAGTTTTCAAATCATATCTTGTTGATTTCTAATTTCAAAAATCTTTTTCAAAAATTACTTGATTTCTTTTCCACTCTTGATTTTCGAAAATCAAGTAGTGTTTTTCAAAATGTTTTCAAAATCTTTCACTCAATTTTCGAAAATTACTTCCCTTCTTCTCACATCCTTCTATTTATGAACTAACAATATTCCTTAATGCAAAATTTGAACTCCATCTTCTTTGATAAGTTCGAATTTTCTACCTCTGTCTTCCATTTTTCTTTTCCTCTGACACCTCAAGGAATCTCTATACTGTGACATAGAGGATTCCATATTTTCTTGTTTTCTTCTCTTTCATATGAGCAGAAACAAAGACAAAGGCATTCTTGTTGAAGCTGACCCTGAACCTGAAAGGACCTTGAAGCGGAAGCTAAGAGAAGCTAAGGCACAACTCTCTGTAGAAGACCTAACAGAAATCTTCAAAGAAGAAGAACCCATGGCAGCCGAAAATAACAACAATGCCAACAATGCAAGGAAGGTGCTTGGTGACTTTACTGCACCTACTCCCGACTTCTATGGGAGAAGCATCTCTATCCCTGCCATTGGAGCAAACAACTTTGAGCTTAAGCCTCAATTAGTTTCTCTAATGCAACAGAATTGCAAGTTCCATGGACTTCCATTGGAAGATCCTCATCAGTTCTTAGCTGAATTCTTGCAAATCTGTGACACTGTCAAGACTAATGGGGTAGACCCTGAGGTCTACAGACTGATGCTATTCCCTTTTGCTGTAAGAGACAGAGCTAGGACATGGTTGGACTCTCAACCTAAAGAAAGCCTGGACTCATGGGAAAAGCTAGTCAATGCCTTCTTGGCAAAGTTCTTTCCACCTCAAAAATTGAGTAAGCTTAGAGTGGAAGTCCAAATCTTCAGACAGAAGGATGGAGAATCCCTCTATGAAGCTTGGGAAAGATACAAACAATTGATCAGAAAATGTCCTTCTGACATGCTTTCTGAATGGAACATCATAGGTATTTTCTATGATAGTCTCTCTGAACTATCCAAGATGTTTTTGGATAGCTCTGCTGGAGGATCTCTTCATCTGAAGAAGACGCCTACAGAAGCTCAAGAACTCATTGAAATGGTTGCAAATAACCAATTCATGTACACTTCTGAAAGAAATCCGGTGAACAATGGGACAAGTCAGAAGAAAGGAGTTCTTGAGATTGATACTCTGAATGCCATTTTGGCTCAGAATAAGATATTGACTCAACAAGTCAATTTGATTTCTCAAAGTCTGTCTGGAATGCAAAATGCACCAAGCAGTACTAAGGATGCTTCATCTGAAGAAGAAGCTTATGATCCTGAGAACCCTTCAATGGAAGAGGTGAATTACCTAGGAGAACCCTATGGAAACACCTATAATTCTTCATGGAGAAATCACCCAAATTTCTCATGGAAGAATCAAGAGAGACCTCAACAAGGTTTCAACAACAACAATGGTGGAAGAAACAGGTTTAGCAATGGCAAGCCTTTTCCATCATCTTCTCAGCAACAGACAGAGAATTCTAAGCAGAACCCCTCTGACTTAGCAACCATGGTCTCTGATCTAATCAAAACCACTCAAAGTTTCATGACTAAAACAAGGTCCTCCATTAGGAATTTGGAGGCACAAGTGGGACAGCTGAGCAAGAAAATTACTGAACTCCCTCCTAGTACTCTCCCAAGCAACACAGAAGAAAATCCAAAAGGAGAGTGCAAGGCCATCAACATGGCCGAATTTGGAGAGGAAGGAGAGGAAGTGGACGCCACTGAGGAAGGCCTCAATGGGCGTGCACTAGCCTCCACAGAGTTCCCCAATGAGGAACCATGGGAATCTGAGGCTCAAAATGAGACCATAGAGATTCCATTGGACTTACTTCTGCCTTTCATGAGCTCTGATGAGTATTTCTCCTCTGAAGAGGATGAGTATGTCACTGAAGAGCAAGTTGCTAAATACCTTGGAGCAATCATGAAGCTAAATGACAAGTTATTTGGAAATGAGACTTGGGAGGATGAACCCCCTTTGCTCACCAAAGAACTGGATGACTTGTCTAGGCAGAAATTACCTCAAAAGAAACAAGATCCTAGAAAGTTTTCCATACCTTGTACCATAGGCACCATGACCTTCAAAAAGGCTCTGTGTGACTTAGGGTCAAGTGTAAACCTCATGCCTCTCTCTGTAATGGAGAAGCTAAGGATCTTTGAGGTGCAAGCTGCAAGAATCTCACTAGAGATGGCAGACAACTCAAGAAAACAAGCTCATGGACTTGTAGAGGATGTTCTGGTGAAGATTGAGGACCATTACATCCCTACTGATTTCATAGTCCTAGAGACTGGGAAGTGCATGGATGAATCCATCATCCTTGGCAGACCCTTCCTAGCCACAGCAAAGGCTGTGATTGATGTTGATGGAGGTGAACTAATCATTCAAGTGAATGACAAATCCTATGTGTTTAAGGCTCAAGGATATCCCTCTGTCACCATGGAGAGGAAGCATGAAGAGCTTCTCTAAGTTCAGAGTCAAACAGAGCCCCCACAGTCAAACTCTAAGTTTGGTGTTGGGAGGCCACAACCAAACTCTAAGTTTGGTGTTGAACCCCCACATTCAAACTCTAAGTTTGGTGTTGGGAGGTTCCAACATTGCTCTGAGTATCTGTGAGGCTCCATGAGAGCCCTCTGTCAAGCTACTGACATTAAAGAAGCGCTTGTTGGGAGGCAACCCAATGATTATATTTTATATATTTTCTTTTGTTATTTTTTGTTATTTAGTAGGTTGATGATCATAAGAAGACACAAAATCAATTGAAAAAGCAAAAACAGAATGAAAAACAGGAAGAAAAACAGCACACCCTGGAGGAAGAACCCACTGGCGTTTAAACGCCAGTGAGGCTAGCAGTTGGGCGTTTAACGCCCAGTCTGGCACCATTCTGGGCGTTTAACGCCAGAAAGGGGCACCAGACTGGCGTTAAACGCCAGAAAAGGGCAAGAACCTGGCGTTAAATGCCAGGAATGGGCATCAGCCCGGCGTTTAACGCCAGAAATGGCTCAAAACATGATTTTGAATGCCATTGGGTGCAGGGATGACTTTTTCTTGATACCTCAGGATCTGTGGACCCCAGAGGATCCCCACCAACCCCACCACTCTCTCTCTCTTCTTCACCCATACATGACCGAACCATGTGCCACCCTCTCCTATATTAACCCTTCTTCACCCCTTCATTTTCACACAACCTAAACACCACTTCTCCCCCTCTTTGGCCTAACACAAAGCCATTCCCTTCTTCCTCATTTCTTCTTCTTCTACTCTCTTCTTTCTTCTTTTGCTCGAGGACGAGCAAACCTTTTAAGTTTGGTGTGGTAAAAGCATTGCTTTTTGTTTTTTCATAACCATTTATGGCATCCAAGGCCGGAGAAACCTCTAGAAAGAGGAAAGGGAAGGCAAAAGCTTTCACCTCCGAGTCATGAGAGATGGAGAGATTCACCTCAAGGGATGCACTTTCCTCCACAAAACTATTGGGAGCAAATCAACACCTCCCTAGGAGAATTGAGTTCCAACATGGGACAACTAAGGGTGGAGCACCAAGAACACTCCATTCTCCTCCATGAAATTAGAGAAGATCAAAGAATCATGAGAGAGGAGCAACAAAGACAAGGAAGAGACATTGAGGAGCTCAAGCACTCCATAGGATCTTCAAGAGGAAGAACAAGCCGCTATCACTAAGGTGGACCCGTTCTTTAATTTCCTTGTTCTTTGTTTTTCTGTTTTTCGAAATTTTCATGCTTATGTTTGTCTATGTTTGTGTCTTATGATCATTAGTGTCTAAGTGTCTATGCCTTAAAGCTATGAATATGAATCCATCACCTTTCTTAAATGAAAACTGTTTTTATTACAAAAGAACAAGAAGTACATGATTTCGAATTCATCTTTAAAACTAGCTTAATTAGTTTGATGTGGTGACAATACTTTTTGTTTTCTGAATGTATGCTTGAACAGTGCATATGTCTTTTGAATTTGTGGTTCATGAATGTTAAAATTGTTGGCTCTTGAAAGAATGATGAAAAAGGAGACATGTTACTGAGGATCTGAAAAATCATAAAAATGATTCTTGAAGCAAGAAAAAGCAGTGAATACAAAAAAAAAAACGAAAAAAGGGGAGAAAAAGAAAAAGAAAGAAAAAAGAAAGAAATAAAGTTGTGATCCAAGGCAAAAAGAGTGTGCTTAAGAACCCTGGACACCTCTAATTGGGGACTCTAGCAAAGCTGAGTCACAATCTGAAAAGGTTCACCCAATTATGTGTCTGTGGCATGTATGTATCCGGTGGTAATACTGGAAGACAGAGTGCTTTGGGCCACGGCCAAGACTCATAAGTAGCTGTGTTCAAGAATCATCATACTTAACTAGGAGAATCAATAACACTATCTGGATTCTGAGTTCCTAAAGAAGCCAATCATTCTGAATTTCAAGGGATAGAGTGAGATGCCAAAACTGTTCGGAGGCAAAAAGCTACTAGTCCCGCTCATCTAATTTGGAGCTAAGTTTCATTGATAATTTGGAGTCTATAGTATATCTCTTCTTTTATCTTATTTGATTTTCAGTTGCTTGAGGACAAGCAACAATTTAAGTTTGGTGTTGTGATGAGCGGATAATTTATACGCTTTTTGGCATTGTTTTTAGTATGTTTTGGTAGTTTGAGTTGAGTTTTTAGTATATTTCTATTAGTTTTTTAGTTAAAATTCACTTTTCTGGACTTTACTATGAGTTTGTGTGTTTTCTGTGATTTCAGGTATTTCTGGCTGAAATTAAGGGATCTGAGCAAAAATCTGATTCAGAGACTGAAAAGGACTGCAGATGCTGTTGGATTCTGACCTCCCTGCACTCGAAGTGGATTTTCTGGAGCTACAGAAACCCAATTGGCGCGCTCTCAACGGCGTTGAAAAGTAGACATCCTGGCTTTTCAGCAATATATGATAGTCCATACTTTGCCCAAGATTTGATGGCCCAAACCGGCGTTCAAAGTCACCCTCAGAAATTCCAGCGTTAAACACCGGAACTGGCACCAAAATGGGAGTTAAACGCCCAAACTGGCATAAAAGCTGGCGTTAACTCCAAGAAGAGTCTCTACACGAAAAATGCTTCATTGCTCAGCCCAAGCAACACCAAGTGGCCCGGAAGTGGATTTTTATGTCTTTTACTCATCTTTGTAATTCTTAAGCTACTAGTTCCCTATAAGTAGGACCTTTTACTATTGTATTTTCATCTTGGTTCTTCTGGTTCCCTCCTTGGGGCCGAAACCAATGATCACTCTTGTTCTTATGTATTTTCAACGGTGAGTTTCTACACACCATAGATTAAGGTGTGGAGCTCTGCTGTACCTCGAGTATTAATGCAATTACTATTGTTCTTCTATTCAATTCCGCTTGTTCTTTGTCCAAGATATCACTTGTTCTTCAACTTGATGAATGTGATGATCCGTGACACTCATCATCATTCTCCTTATGAACAAAGTGACTGACAACCACTCTTGTTCTACAAGCATACGAGGCTCTAGTGAATATCTCTTGGATTCTTTAACCGGAATCTTCGTGGTATAGGCGAGAACTGATGGCAGCATTCAAGAGAATCCGGAAGGTCTAACCTTGTCTGTGGTATTCTGAGTAGGATTCAATGATTGAATGACTGTGACGTGCTTCAAACTCCTAGCAGGCGGGGCGTTAGTGACAGACGCAAAAGAATCGCTGGATTCTATTCCGGCCTGACCGAGAACCGACAGCTGATTAGCCATATGCTGTGACAGAGCATAGGAACATTTTCACTGAGAGGATGGGAGGTAGCCACTGACAACGGTGAAACCCTTGCATAAGCTTGCCATGGAAAGGAGTACGAAGGATTGGATGAAGACAGTAGGAAAGCAGAGAGACGGAAGGGAAGGCATCTTCATACACTTATCTGAAGCTCTCACCAATGATATACATAAGTATCTCTATCTTTATCTTTATGCTTTCATCATCTATACCTATTTGAGTCTGCTTGACTGAGATTTACAAGGTGACCATAGCTTGCTTCATACCACAATCTCCGTGGGATCGACCCTTACTCGCGTAAGGTTTATTACTTGGACGACCCAGTGCACTTGCTGGTTAGTGTGCGGAGTTGTGTTTATGCCATGGTATTGAGCACCAAGTCTTTGGAGCCATTACCAGGGATTGTTTGTGTAAAAGTAGTGATCACAATTTCGTGCACCAAGTTTTTGGCGCCGTTGCCGGGGATTGTTCTTGTGTATGGACAACTGACGGTTCATCTTGTTGCTTAGATTAGGTATTTTTCTTCAGAGTTCTTAAGAATGAATTCTAGTGTTTCATGATGATCTGTTGAAATCTGGCTGGCTGAGAAGCCATGTCTAATCTTATTGGACCGAGGTTTCAACTGATCATCACAAGAGCTTGATGATTTCTATCAATCTTGCTATTGGAGCAATGATCTGCTAAGGCTTGGCTGGCCATTGGCCATGTCTAGTGTTTTGGATCGAAGCTTTCTTTGAAAGCTTGGCTGGCTGTGAAGCCATGTCTAATTCCTGGACCGGAGTCTTAGACTAGCATTGCAATGATCCCTGGAAATTCAAATTGAGAATTCTGAAACCTTTATTTTCCATTTTCATACAATTTTCGAAAAAAGCAAAAAAAAAATTACAAAATCATAAAAACCAAAAATATTTTATGTTTCTTGTTTAAGTCTAGTGTCTAAACTTAAGTTTGGTGTCTTGCATGCCTTGTTTATTTGATCTTGGTTCCATTTTCAAGTCAATAGTACAGGGGACTGAAGATTCAGAACATGCAGCAGAGGAATTACACAGAAAAAGCTGGGCGTTCAAAACGCCCAGTGAAGAAGGACAGACTGGTGTTTAAACGCCAGCCAGGGTACCTGG